>NC_041386.1:491315848-491420058 GCF_002162155.2 Triticum dicoccoides
GCCGGTCCTGTTGGGCCACCAGGTGGGCTTCACAGGTAAGTCCTTCTCTCTTTTATTTCTGTTCTGTTTCTCTTTTCTATTTCTGCAATTTGTTTTGATTTAGTTTAGCAACTAAATCATTTAAATAAATTCTGTAGATTTTTATGTGGCTTGCTAAAATATATACAAAGCCACTCACAAACTTCCAGAATTATTGGAGTCATATTTAATATATATTAAATATAAATCCAAAGCAAATAGTTATTGGATTAATTCAAATGGCCAAAATAATTATCTCTGTTACTCCAAAAATATTGGTTTAAATTTTACCTCTTACCAATATTTCCATGGAATAACAGGAACATTTTCTTGGATACATTTGAGAAGATTTAATTGTTGGTTATTTTTTTAGAGGTTTCCTGAGGCTTTTGAAAATTCCTCAATTCAAATTTCATTTGAATTTAAACATGATGCACACATGAGCTAGCCTAGAGCACTACCAGCAGCTAGGGTTGTGACAACAATGGAGCGAGAAACAGACTTGTTGGAAATAATACATACTGATGTATGCGGTCCGATGAGTGTTCATGCTCGCGACGGGTATCGTTATTTTCTTACCTTCATAGATGATTTGAGCAGATATGGGTATATCTACTTGATGAAACATAAGTCTGAAACATTTGAAAAGTTCAAAGAATTTCAGAGTGAAGTGGAAAATCATCGTAACAAGAAAATTAAGTTTCTATGATCTGATCATGGAGGTGAATATTTGAGTTATGAGTTTGGTCTTCATTTGAAATAATGCAAAATAGTTTCGCAACTCACGCCACCTGGAACACCACAGCGTAATGGTGTGTCCGAACGTCGTAACCGCACTTTAGTAGATATGGTGCAATCTATGATGTCTCTTTCTGTTTTACCGCTATCTTTTTGGGGTTATGCTTTAGAGACGGCTGCATTCATGTTAAATAGGGCACCATCAAAATCCGTTGAGATGACACCTTATGAACTGTGGTTTGGCAAGAAACCCAAGTTGTCATTTCTTAAAGTTTGGGGCTGCGATGCTTATGTGAAAAAGCTTCAACCTGATAAGCTCGAACCCAAATCGGAGAAATGTGTCTTCATAGGATACCCAAAGGAGACTGTTGGGTACACCTTCTATCACAGATCCGAATGCAAGATATTCGTTGCTAAGAATGGATCCTTTCTAGAGAAGGAGTTTCTCTCGAAAGAAGTGAGTGGGAGGAATGTAGAACTTGATGAGGTAACTATACATGCTCCCTTATTGCAAAGTAGTTCATCACATAAATCAGTTCTAGTGATTCCTACACCAGTAAGTGAGAAAGCTAATGATGATGATCATGAAACTTCTGAGCAAGTTACTACCGAAACTCATAGGTCAACCAGAGTAAGATCCGCACCAGAGTGGTACGGTAATCCTGTTCTGGAAGTCATGTTACTTGACCATGACGAACCTACGAACTATGAGGAAGCGATGATGAGGCCAGATTCCGCAAAATGGCTTGAGGCCATGAAATCAGAGATGTGATCCATGTATGAGAACAAAGTGTGGACTTTGGTTGACTTGCCCGATGATCGGCAAGCCATAGAGAATAAATGGATCTTCAATAAGAAGACTGACGCTGACGGTAATGTTCCTGTCTACAAAGCTCTACTTGTTGCAAAAGGTTTCCGACAAGTTCAAGGAGTTGACTACGATGAGACCTTCTCACCTGTAGCGATGCTTAAGTCCGTCCGAATCATGTTAGTAATTGCCGCATTTTATGATTATGAAATTTGGCAAATGGATGTCAAAACTGCATTCCTTAATGGATATCTTAAAGAAGAGTTATATATGATGGAACCAGAAGGTTTTGTCGATCCAAAAGGTGCTAACAAAGTGTGCAAGCTCCAGCAATCCATTTATGGACCGGTGCAAGCCTCTCGGAGTTGGAATATACGCTTTGATAGTGTGATCAAAGCATATGGTTTTATACAGACTTTTGGAGAAGCCTGTATATACAAGAAAGTGAGTGGGAGCTCTGTAGCATTTCTGATATTATATGTGGATGGCATATTGCTGATCGGAAATGATACTGAATTTATGAATAGCATAAAAGGATACTTGAATAAGAATTTTTCAATGAAAGACCTCGGTGAACCTGCTTATATATTGGGCATCAAGATCTATAGAGATAGATCAAGAGGCTTAATTGGACTTTCACAAGGCACGTACCTTGATAAAGTTTTGAAGAAGTTCAAAATGGATCAAGCAAAGAAAGGGTTCTTGCCTGTGTTACAAGGTGTGAAGTTGAGTCAGTCTCAATGCCCGACCACTACAGAAGATAGAGAGAAAATGAAAGTCATTCCCTACGCCTCAGCCATAGGTTCTATCATGTATGCAATGTTATGTACCAGACCTGATCTGTGCCTTGCTATTAGTTTAGCAGGGAGGTAGCAAAGTAATCCAGGAGTGAATCACTTGACAGCAGTCAAGAACATCCTAAAATACCTGAAAAGGACTAAGGATATGTTTCTCGTTTATGTAGGTGACAAAGAGCTCGTCGTAAATGGTTACATCGATGCATGCTTTGACACTGATACAGAAGACTCTAAGTCACAAACCGGATACGTAGTTTAATTTTATTGAATGGTGGAGCTGCCAGTTGGTGCAGTTCCAAGCAGAGCGTCGTGGCAGGATCTACTTGTGAAGTAGAGTACATAGCTGCTTCGGAAGCAACAAATGAAGGACTCTGGATGAAGGAGTTCATATCCGATCTAGGTGTCATACCTAGTGCATCGGGTCCAATGAAAATCTTTTGTGACAACACTGGTACAATTGCCTTGGCAAAGGAATCCAGATTTCACAAGAGAACCATGCACATAAAAGACGCTTCAATTCCATCCGCCATCAAGTCAAGGAGGAAGACATAGAGATTTGCAAGATACATACAGATCTGAATGTTGCAGACTCGTTAACTAAGCCTCTCTCACGAGCAGAACATGATCAACACCAAGACTCCACGGGTGTTAGAATCATTACTATGTAATCTAGATTATTGACTCTAGTGCAAGTGGGAGACTAAAGGAAATATGCCCTAGAGGCAATAATAAAGTTGCTATTTATATTTCCTTATATCATGATAAATTTTTATTATTCATGCTAGAATTGTATTAACCGGAAACTTAGTACATGTGTGAATACATAGACAAAATGAGTGTCACTAGTATGCCTCTACTTGACTAGCTCGTTAATCAAAGATGGTTAAGTTTCCTAGCCATGGACAAGAGTTGTCATTTGATGAACGGGATCACATCATTAGAGAATGATGTGATTGACTTGACCCATCCGTTAGCCTAGCACTTCGATCGTTTAGTTTACTGTTATTGCTTTCTCCATAACTTATACATGTTCCTATGACTATGAGATTATGCAACTCTCGAATACCGGAGGAACACTTGGTGTGCTATCAAACGTCACAACGTAACCGGGTGACTATAAAGATGCTCTACAGGTGTCTCTGATGGTGTTTGTTGAGTTGGCATAGATCAAGATTAGGATTTGTCACTCCGTGTATCGGAGAGGTATCTTTGGGCCCTCTCGGTAATGCACATCACTATAAGCCTTGCAAACAATTTGACCAATGAGTTAGTTACGAGATGTTGCATTACGGAACGAGTAAAGAGACTTGACAGTAACGAGATTGAACTAGGTATTGAGATACCGATGATCGAATCTTGGGCAAGTAACATACGGATGACAAAGGGAACAACGTATGTTGTTATGTGGTTTGACCGATAAAGATCTTTGTAGAATATGTAGGAACCAATATGAGCATCCGGGTTCCGCTATTGGTTATTGACCGGAGATGAGTCTCGGTCATGTCTACATAGTTCTCGAACACGTAGGGTCCGCACGCTTAACGTTCGGTGACGATCGGTATTATGAGTTTATGTGTTTTGATGTACCGAATGCAGTTCGGAGTCCCGGATATGATCATGGACATGCCGAGGAGTCTCGAAATGGTCGATCCATAAATATCGATATATTGGAAGGCTATGTTTGGACATCGAAATGGTTCCGGATGAGTTTGGGCATTTACCGGAGTACTGGGGGTTACTGGAGAAGGCGACCAAGGTGGCCAAGAGAGGAGGCGACCAAGGTGGAGGGCGCGCCTCCCAAGCCCAATCCAAATTGGGTGGGGGCCCGCCCCCCTTCCTTCTGTGATGCCCGTATAATTAAGCTACAGTGAACCTCTGATAATGATGCCACGTCACCTCGGTTACTGTTGTTAAACTCGCGTTGGTTCGAATCCGGTCCAAATTCAAATTATGTTTTAATGTCAAAAATTCAAATTTGTCAAACATGAACTTTGGCAGATAATCCATAGAACATGTTGGTGGAGAAATCATCTTTTTATGAAGTGTTTAAGTGTGCAAAAATAAATAAAACAACAACTAAAACATATTTTCAAATGCTTTTCATTAGTAAAATATGCGAACTAATTAATTGGAGTGCCAAATTATTTGTGGTAGTGGCATACTTACTATTACTAATTTTGGGACTACAATCATATTTTACAAATCTATAAATAAAATAAAATGGAACTAATAGGAAACATAAAAGGTTAACAAAAAAAGAGGGAAAGAGCCCCCCGGGGCCAAATGGCCAAGCTGGCCGACCAGGCCTTCCACCACGCCGGCCCACCCCGCTTACATCTACCCCCCACTACATGGTAACCCTAACCCAACCCACTCTCTCGTCCCCCCCGATCCACCCCCCACTGTCCCCATTCCCCTCCCCCGCGCAATCTGGATCGGGGGCGCCCCAACACACGCCGCCCCGATCCCGTCGCCCCCGAGCCCGACTTCGGCGCCCAACCCGACATGCCCCGCAGTCGCCGGACTGCCCCGCCCCCACAACTCCTTCGCCGCACGCCATCGGCCTCGCCTACCGTCACCGTGCGACCGCGCCTCCGACCCCATCACCAGAGCCACCTCGGCCCGCCGTCGCTGCTCGCTGACAACCGGAGCTACCTTGTCGCTCGCGCCCGCCTCTCCGTCCTCGTCCTCGTCTCCAACGACACAGCTGGCGCCGGCCACGATGTGACCCCGCTTCCGCCGTCGATCTCTCCGCTGCCCTCTCTGTCGCTTCCCCGACCCGCTTCCTCGTCGGCCTCCCTAGGCCACGCCGCCCCTCTACCCAGCAACGCCGGTGATGTTCCCGACCCGCTCCGCCGCTCCGCCGAACCCCCTTTCCCCTGTTCTCGCCACAGTTGGCCACGGCGCGCCCCGCTGCGATCACGGGCACCCCGCGCCGTTCACGTGCTGGACGCGCCCTCGCATCGCAGCTGCCGGCGCCCACTTGCTATCGCCCGCGGCCCTCGCTTGCGCGTAGCCCTGCGCTCGCACGGCCTCTCGCAACCCTCCTCGCTCTGCCGCCTCCCATCGCCTGGTCACGCCGCCTTCGTCCGCGCTCACGGCGTGCTCCCGCGGCCACGGCGTTGCTCGCCGGCCGCGCCCGGGGCAGCCCTCGCCCGCACACCCGTCGTGTGTTAGCACCCGAACCCGATAGGCCCTTGGCCCAATGACACGGGGGCCCCACGGCCCCAGAACATTATAAAAAAGGGAGAATTAATTAAAATGTAATTAAAATTAATTAAAATATTAATTAATTAATGAATCAATTAACTTAATTAATTCTGTTAACTAAATATTAAACCTAATTAACCTGCTAATTATTCTAACTAGACAGTTGGTTAGTTAGTCAATGACAATCAGGACCCACTGGTCAGTTTGACTAGTCAACCTGCTGACCGGACTTGTCCCAGTCTATAACACGTGGGCCTCCTGTTGACCCGTTTACCATTTGACCTGCTGACCCAGTAGGCTGGCCCCACCTATCAACCTGTAGTGCCATTGTTGTGTACACTTCTCTGTGTACACCTAGCACATAGTATTTAATATATTTTCGAATTAAGTAAATTTCAGAAATTTAAAAAATGATTTAAATCTTTTAAATAATTATAAAATAACCGCAGTCGGATGGAAAAGCTTTGTACATGAAAGTTGTTCAGAACGACGAGACGAATCCGGATTCATAGCCTGTTCGTCCGCCACACATCCCTAGCATAGCGAACACGCAACTTTCCTCCTTCGATTCATCTGTCCGAAAATGCGAAACACCGGGAATACTTTTCCGGATGTTTTCCCCCTTCGCCGGTATCACCCATCCCTGCGTTAGATCACCCTGGCACCATGTATTGCCTTGTTATATTTTGTGATGCTTTGTTTGCTCCGTATTTACTATTTCTTCCCCCTCTCCTTCTCCGGTAGACCCCGAGACCAGCGCTGATGCCACCGAGTACGACTACGTCATCGAAGACCCCTCCTTGCCAGAGCAACCAGGCAAGCCCCCCCTTGATCACCAGATATCGCCTACTCTTCTCTCTACTGCTTGCATTAGAGTAATGTAGCATGTTACTGCTTTCTGTTAATCCTATTCTAATGCATAGCCTGTCATTGCTGCTACAACTGTTGATACCTTACCTGCAATCCTAAATGCTTAGTATAGGATGCTAGTTATCATCAGTGGCCCTACATTCTTGTCTGTCTGCCATGCTATATTATTGGGCCATGATCACGTCGGGTGTTGAACACAGGTATATACTATACCTATTACACATGATATATGTTGTGACTAAAGTCGGGTCGGCTCGTTGAGTACCCGCGGTTGATTCACGAATTGGGGGCTGGAAGGACATACTTTCCCGACGGCCCTCTGTGTGGATCTTTGTGGCGGAGCGACATGGCAGGTTGAGACCACCCAGGTAAGAGGTGGGCCTGGCCCTGGTCGGCGTTCGCGGTTACTTCAAGATAACACGCTTAACGAGATCTTGGTATTTGATCTGAGTCTGACTACTGACCTATACGCACTAACCAACTACGCGGGAACAGTTATGGGCACTCGACGTCGTGGTATCAGCCGAAGCCTTCGTGACATGAGCGGTTGAGCGGCGCGCGCTGGGTTGGACCACGTAATGCAACTTCCTTTGTAATGGAGGTTGCTAGGTCTGCTCACCGGCCGCGTACGCAACATGTATGTGTGCAATGGGCGATGGGCCCAGACCCCTGCGCGCATAGGGTTTAGACCGGTGTGCTGACCTCTCTGTTGTGCCTAGGTAGGGCTGCGACGTGTTGATCTTCCGAGGCCGGGCATGACCTAGAAAAGTGTGTCCGGACAAAGGGGATCGAGTGTGTTGGGAAATGTGGTGCACCCCTGCAGGGAAGTTAATATATTCGAATAGCCGTGATCTTCGGTAACATGACGACTTGGAGTTGTACCTTGACCTTATGACAACTAGGATCGGATACTTAATAAAATACACCCTTCCAAGTGCCAGATACAACCCGGTGATCGCTCTCTCACAGGACGACGAGGGGAGGATCACCGGTTAGGATTATGCTATGCGATGCTACTTGGTGAACTTACCATCTACTCTCTTCTACTTGTTACAAGATGGAGGTTACCAGAAGCGTAGTCTTTGAAAGGACTAGCTATCCCCCTCTTATTCCGGCATTCTGCACCTTTTTCATTTGATACCAATGCATACATACGTAGTGTAGCTCCTTGCTTGCGAGTACTTTGGATGAGTACTCACGGTTTGTAACACTCCGAATGTAACTTACCATATTTGTATTCCAACTCTTGCCATTTTCGACTCTAAGTTATGATTTTTCCTCGTGGTTGTGTTTGTCTTCATTTTGCTTTTTGTCCATGTCATGCATTTCATATCATGTCATCATGTGCATCGCATTTGCATACGGGTTTGTCTCATGCATCTGAACATTTTCCCCGTTGTCCGTTTTGCAGTCCGGCGCTCCTACGTCCTCCGGCGTCCCCTTTTGTCTCTTTTCGTGTGCGGGTGTTAAACATTCTCGGAATGGACCGTGATTTTCCAAGCGGCCTTGGTATGCCACCGGTAGACCGCCTGTCAAGTTTCGTGCCATTTGGAGTCCGTTTGATACTTCAACGGTTAACCGAGGAACCGTAAAGGCCTCATGTGTGTTGCAGCACAACACCCCTCCAAAGTGGCCCAAAAACCATCCAAACCCCCTTAATCCTCTCGGCCGTTTGATCACGATCGCGTGGCCGAAAACCGCACCTCATTTGGACTCTCCTAGCTCCCTCTACCTATAAATAGGTGCTCCCCTCCAAAATTTTCGGGCGAAACCCTAGTCTAGCTCCTACCGCCGCCACCGGACGCGTCTGCCGCCGCCTCCCTCGCCTAATCCGCGCCTACCATGTGTCGACCGCGCCGCCGGCCCCCGCGGCCCAACTCCTCCCCGCCGCCTCGCGCCGATCGCCGCCGCCCGCGTTCGCCCGCTCTCCGCCGCGGGACCTCGCCGCGCCGCCGCCTAGCTCCTCGCCGGCGCCGACCTTCGCCGTCGCGCCCGTCCTTCGCCTCCTCCCACCTCGACATCCGCCACCATGCCGCCCTCGTTGCCGACAGGCGCTCCGGCGACCGGATTTTGGGCCGCCGTCGTCTTCCCCCACCTCGGCCTCCTTCCTCGTCTCCTCCGGCGAGGAACTCCGACGAGTATCCGGTGAACCTCGGGAAGAGCACAAACCCTAGATCTGGAATCTGAGGTTGACCCGTTTTTCTCTAAGTCCCTAATATTTTCTAGCCCTGTTCATCACATCATAACTCCACATCCGTAGCTCTGTTTTGCGCGTGTAATATATCAAAATGTTCATCTGGATGTCCTCTTCATTTGGTTCCATTGTGCCATGCTTGTTTGAGTCCATCTTGATGCCCAAATTGCTGTTGCAAGAGTGCTATAAAATGTTAGTTCCCGTTTCTTATCAGATTACGAGCATTTGTCATTTTTGCCATGATTATTGTGTGCTGCATATGAGCTTGAGCCCTACATGTGTTTTGGGCTATGCCATGCCATCTTTGCAGGGGTGTATGCCATGTATTTTTGTGATCAATGTGGTGACTAGCACATGCATGCAAAGTAGCTTTCGTGATGTTGCTGATTTCAGGGACTTAGAATTTCACTAAGTCATTTCCCTGTTGTTATTTTTATGCCATGTATTCATGTTGCTACAGAGTGATCCACGCTTCTTTTGAGTATGTTCAGTAAGGATGATTTTGAAATATGGTTATGCTCTATCCATCCATGCCCTTTTTTGCATTTATGGAGTACCCTAGCACGACTCGATCTTGCTCTACTTTTGCTATAAAATGTTCCTGGCGGATTGTTTACGTGTTAATCAATTTTGCCGAGGTTGTTGTAGTTGATCCATGCATGCTATGAACTTTTTCTTGCTTTTCTTGGCTTCATGATCATGTCTTCTTGCTGGGAGTATGCTTAGCTTGTCATGCAATGCCTTGTGTTGAGTGCATCGAGCTCACAAACATGCCTACGTAACTTTGTTGATGCCATGTCCAGTTTTCTGCTAAATCTGAATCTGTTAACGAAACTTGCTATGTTTACATGGGTGCCATCATATCTTCTAATCCTTTTTGGCTTATGGTCGGTAAGAGACTTTTGTTATATGCTGTGTGTAGATTCATGCCATGCCTTTGTTTGCTATGTGTAGATTTATCCTGTAGCATGTTGTTATCTTGCTCTAAACATTGCTTCCTGATATTAATTCCTGGCATGTTGTTATTTTCACTAAGTCTGTGAAGCTGATATCTTTTGCACTTTTGCCATGCTTGTTTGAACCTGCTATTGTGTGATTTAGCCGTAGCTCAGTGTTCATCTTTTGTCAAGCATCTTGAGTAGATCACTTCCATGTGCTTGGTTGCTATGTTAGAAAGTAGTAGCTTAGTTTCTTGTTGCTTTTTATATGGCATCGTGCTGTTAATCGCAGGTTTGTGCCATTATTGTTTTGCTTGCCATTTGCAAACCGTGCATTCGATTCCGGTGATCTTTATATCGATTTCGACCGAAATCAACTCATCTTTCCAGTGGCGCACTTGTTTTGCCAAGTTGAGGCCTGGTTAAATCTTTTCCTTCCGGAGCACGCATTTGCATTGCATAGCACATCCCGCATATCATGCCATGTTTTGCATCATGTTGCTTGCGCATTGCACCGTGGTTGATTGTGGTTTCTTTTGCTTGTGTTCTTGCCTTGGGTAGAGTCGGGAGACGAGTTCGTGATCGAGGAACCCGTTGAGTACGCTTATGAGGATCAAGCTTACGTCAACTCGGAGAACTTTGCAGGCAAGATGACCATACCCTCGAAATCACTTCTATCTTTGCTTGCTAGTTGCTCGCTCTATTGCTATGCCTATGCCTCGATACCTACCACTTGCTTTATCATGCCTCCCATATTGCCATGTCAAACCTCTAACCCACCTTGTCCTAGCAAACCGTTGTTTGGCTATGTTACCGCTCTGCTCAGCCCCTCTTATAGCGTTGCTAGTTGCAGGTGAAGATTGGAGTTTGTTTCTTGTTGGAACATGTTTATTGTTGGGATATCATTATTATATCTTGTTTACTTTATGCACCTATATACTTGGTAAAGGGTGGAAGGCTCGGCCTTATGCCTGGTGTTTTGTTCCACTCTTGCCGCCCTAGTTTCTGTCATACCGGTGTTATGTTCCTTGATTTTGCGTTCCTTACGCGGTTGGGTTATAATGGGAACCCCTTGACAGTTTGCCTTGAATAAAACTCCTCCAGCAAGGCCCAACCTTGATTTTACCATTTTCCACCTAAGCCTTTTTCCTTGGGTTCCGCGGACTCAGGGGTCATCTTTATTTTAAATCCCCCCGGGCCAGTGCTCCTCTGAGTGTTGGTCCGAAACGAGTAGACTGCGGGGCCACCTCGGGGCAACTTGAGGTTTGGTTTTACTCGTAGGATGTCTCATCCGGTGTTGCCCTAAGAATGAGATACGTGCGACTCCTATCGGGATTTGTTGACACATCAGACGGCTTGGCTGGTCTTGTTTTACCATTGTCGAAATGTCTTGTAACCAGGATTCCGAGTCTGATCAGGCCGTCCTGGGAGAAGGAATATCCTTCATTGACCGTGAGAGCTTGTGATGGGCTAAGTTGGGACACCCCTGCAGGGTTTTGAACTTTCAAAAGCCGTGCCCGCAGTTATGGGCAGATGGGAATTTGTTAATATTAGGTTATAGAAAACCTAACACTTAACTTAATTAAAATGAACCAACAACGTGTGTAGCCGTGATGGTCTCTTTTCGGCGAAGTACGGGAAGAGAACACGGTCTCGTGTTATGCTTGAACGTAAGTAGTTTCAGGATCACTTCTTGATCTTTATAGCTTCTCGACCGTGCTTTGCTTCTCTTCTCGCTCTCTTTTGAGTAAGTTAGCCACCATATATGCTAGTGCTTGCTGCAGCTCCACCTCACTACCTTTGCCTACCCCTTAAGCTTAAATAGTCTTGATCGTGAGGGTGTGAGATTGCTGAGTCCCCGTGACTCACAGATTACTTCCAAAACCAGATGCAGGTGCCGATGATGCCAGTCTAGGGGATGCGACCAAACTCAAGTGGGAGTTCGACGAGGATTCAGGATGTTACTATTTTTACTTTCCAGACGATCAGTAGTGGAGCCCAGTTGGGGCGATGGGGGATCTTATGCATTTGGGGTTGTCTTTATTTTGGTTTTGTAGTCAGACCTTGATTGTATTCTGGATGATGTAATGCTATATTTATGTATTGTGTGAAGTGGCGATTGTAAGCCAACTCTTTATCTCTATCTTATTCAGTACATGGGATGTGTACAGTTATGCCTCTAAGTCGTGCTCCGACACGTGGGAGATATAGACGCATCGTAGGTGTTACATGGTTGCTTTGCTCCCCCTTTTCCCCCTTTCTATACTCGATTGCTGCGACCAGACGATGGAGCCCAGGAGCCAGACGCCACTATCAATGACGGCTACTACTACTCGGGAGGTGCCTACTACTACGTGCAGCCTGCTGACGACGACCAGGAGTAGTTTAAGAGGATCCCAGGCAGGAGGCCTGCGCCTCTTTCAATCTGTATCCCAGTTTGTACTAGTCTTCTTGAGGCAAACTTGTTTAACTTATGTCTGTACTCAGATATTGTTGCTTCCGCTGACTCGTCTATGATCGAGCTCTTGTATTCGAGTCCTCGAGGCTCCTGACTTGTAATATGATGCTTGTATGACTTATTTTATTTGTAGAGTTGTGCTGTGATATCTTCCCGTGAGTCCCTGATCTTGATCGTACATGTTTGCGTGTACGATTAGTGTACAGTCAAATCGGGGGCGTCACAAGTTGGTATCAGAGTCGACTGCCTGTAGGAATCCCCCTTCCACACTCCTTGGCCGAAGTCGAGTCTAGACATTACAAAAACTTTTACTAACATGGATGTGTGCCTTACGGGCCCACGTCGCAATTTGGGTGGTATTAGGATCTTTTATTCCTCGTCTATACTCTGGGACTCCGATCTCTTTTCTATTCGGGTTAAAAGATTTTGCTAACTCTAACTTTAGGTTCTCGTAGTTACTTTCTTCCGGAGAGCCCCTTATTACAGACGATCATCTACCGCTCCAGAAGATTCCGAGTTCTCCCGAGACACTTGTACCTATCGTCTTTGCAATTCCCTACCATCGTATCCTTATGGATAACTACATACACTTGCCATTCATACAATCATTCCCCGTTGATCTTGTTATTACAAGGTACCACAAATTTCTCTCTATTGTTTCGAGAATACTTGTGCCTACTGCCTTGCAGATCGTTGCCACCTCAATACCCCTACGGATAATTCCTCACACTTACCAAGTATCCCTCATCCCCAGTTGTTCATGTGTTTCAGAAAGGTCTTTGAAATACTATTCGATCTTCCGAAAATCCTCAACAGTTTATTGCTCTTGAAATTCTCGCTTGCTGCATTATGGTTAACCCCATAAGTAATCTTGTTGGCATCCTTTGTCATTATCATTTTGAGTCCATTGATTCAATAAGTTGTGAATGCTTGCAATCCTCAGTCGGATCCTAGAATTCATCCTTCTGGCTCAGATGTCATTTTAAACATGAGTTGGTTCTCGACCAAACAAATTGCCGACGATTGTACCTCTAGGAGTATTCAACTTATCCATCCCTAATTAGAGTGTTGCTTCTGATCCCTTGACTTGGAATCATAATTCTTGTGCAATTGAGCCTTGAGTTGGTTAGTTGTTTATATCATCTGATCCCCTTGCATTCTTTCTTCTTCTGGTAGAGTACCAATACTCACATCAGCTCCATTGTGGATTGTCAGATCCATTGTTGGATTTCATCCGACATCGTCCTTAATATTCAATAACCTTGTGAGCCTTTCCACAGGTATATAATGCCTTTGGTAAATTGCATCCTCTGCCTTGTCAACCATGCTCTACTTTCGAGCTTGTGTTATTTACTCCTGAAGTTTGTAATATATGTTCCAAAGATGCCCCTATGGGTTGAACCTATGCCTTCCCCTAATCTATGTGAACCAAAGGTTTTCACAAGTCATACCCTTCTGGTGTTTTACCAGATATTTTTCTACCATACAACTTCTTCGTAAACGAGAAGTGAATGAAAGGTTATGCATTAAAGAAGTGGGAGTCGACCTTGAACCTTGTGTTCATGCCCATGGACATGATGTAGATCAGATCATTAAAACTTCGTATAAGTTCATCTTATATCTGGAATCTACCTTTTGCAATCGTGGTTCCGACCATGTACTACTATAAATACCATTTCTTGTGCAAGTTTAAGCACTTGCCTTCCACGGAGCACTACCCCAGTACAACCTATACGTTGATCTGTCATTGAGTATTACCCCCTGGTATCTTCTTATACCCCCTAGTATCTTCTTATACCCCCTGGTATCTTCTTATGAGCTCTTCATCAAGTACTACATTCGCACTGATTCCAATTTTTCATGAGCTCCGAGTTATTAAACACTCAAAGCCATCGATAACTGAATTGAGTCCGCACCGCGATTAAACGACCTTGGTAACCTTCATTACTTACGAGTTTGAACTCGATCGCGTCATTCCTAGCCTACTTGGCTATAACATTATTGTGCTAAATTTTACTGTGCTACCTGGTCCTTCTTCCCGGAGCACAATTTTCAAAGATGAGCTAAGCTTACGCCAATTTTCCTCGTCATATCATTTCGCCTTGAACAACAAGCTTGATTCCGAGTTGGAGACGTATCTGTGGTTCCAATAATATTTTGCTACAACACTCCTTTTGCTTGATGCAATCATTGTTCGATTGCTTCTTCGTGAATCCTCTTGACAAAATTTGTCGTGGTCATCATCAATATTTTGACTCCTTCCAGAATAACAATCAAATTCACAATGATAAGTACCATCCTTGCCCTTGATGATTTGTGTTATGATCGACCACTTTATTGCCTTCTGTTCAACACAAACTTGTTTGTGTTTCGTGTTATACCTTGAGATCCTTGCTATGTAGCACTTGTTCTTTACCTTGGAGTATTACCATCTTTTATGTCAAGAATGTCGTGAGAGTTTCACCACCTCTTAAGAATTCTTGGTATAGTGATACTTCTCACCATCGCCATTCTTTCTCATGTTGTTTCTAACCGGAATACCAACAAATGGTCTGTGATATGTTAAATTCAAAAATTCTAGCAACCCTATTGCTTTGACGTTAATGGTCGATAGCTTCATTCTAAGTCTATTGCTCACTGATCATCATTCAAACATTGATCGTGCTACCTAGTCCAGATTTTCGGGTGCACTTTTCAACCAATGTTTAAATTGTGTATGTTTTCTTGAGCAGACATCATTATATCATTTGATCTGTCAAATGTTATCTCCTTGTTCACATAATCATGGAAATCCATCTTTTGGAAATCTCAATGAATTATCGTTGAGTCCTTCAACCACCTCCTCATCCTATCCTTGGGTTAATGATGAACTCTTGTTTTGGAACTCACTTCCATAGTTCATTTCCTGAGAATCTTACAATGTCACCTCGTAAATTTGTGTTGCACCTTTTCTTCTCAGGCATCCTAAGTCTGAGGTATCCTGACACCAATCGGATCTGAATCTCGGTCAGATATGATGGTTGGAACATATTTTCAAGGGTTATAACATTGATCATTATATGACCCGGTAAGGTGATGTCATGCCTAGCACACCTGGCCGGAGGACCTATTGTTATAGTTTCCTTTTCTACAAGATTATCCATTCTTCCATGAGGAAATTGTAAGACTTATTCTACAAGATGTTCCTGATGGATCCTTCGTGTATCCAGAGTCTGACCTTTGCTTGGAGACCATGTCAACGCTACCTCGAAGCATGACTGTGGTACTCTAACATCAATAAGAACATTTGAAGCCCAATGCTAAATGTTTCCTGCTCAATTATCCAAACACCGCTGTATGGTAATGTCATGAAATTTCTCTCCCCTACCTAAAGAGTTTTCTACATTATATCTTGTCATCGATATCATGCTCTGCTTGTCCTTGGGAAGGATATCATGGTCTACATTTTCCTTTCCATTGTTCTATTTAATATGATAATTATATTTTCCTTCCCATCGATTGGTTTAATGTTTCTTGTGATCTATATGATCTAAGTAGTAATATTCTCCTGCTTATGTAAACACCTCGGTGTACAATTCTATCAGCAAGACCCTGTTACTATTGTTGATGACATTCCGGTAGCCACCGATGGACGAGAACTTTGCCTTTAGGTCCGCCTCGTTTCAATGAGCAGGAAAATGGTTCTCTTCGTCCCTCGCCCTTGGTACCGATGTTGTTGCCGACATAAATGGCATGCAATCCTCTGACATGCCTTGCATACATGATCACGCAAGATGTCACCACCCTTCATACTTTTAACCCACATGGTGGGCCCATGACCCACAGTTCCATAGGATCGAAACCCGACTCTCCTGTTCAAACCTGTTTCTAATGGTTATTCCTCACGTTTGGCTTCGTATTTAATTCACCCGCCACCTTCCTAGTGCTCTATTCTGGTATCATACGCAATACTTACTCTCGCTGCTCTGAACCCCTTTTCTCACTCTGGTTCAGACTTCGAGCAACTATCTATCCGCTTGGAACCTCTTATTGTACCTTTGTACCTTACTCTTGATGTATTTTATATGTTCAACTCGAGAGATAATCTTATGCTCATTCATGGGTTAACCCCAGATTGTTTCCCTCCTAAGCTTTCTGTCGTAGCTGAGATGCCCCTTACCTTTTCGTAAGTACGTTGCAGTTCCCGAAGAAAAGGACGACTTCACCATGATGACCTGAACTAGAGAGATAAAGACATCAATGTAATGGATCGACCTCTTCAAGAAGAGCAACCAAGACTGACAACATTCGTTAGAATTTCGTAACCAGATCTTTCCCCTTACTCCACCTCTTAAAATCTTGGGACGAAATTTCTTGTAGTGGAGGAGAATTGTGACTCCCAGATAATTAAGCTACAGTGAACCTCTGATAATGATGCCACATCACCTCGGTTACTGTTGCTAAACTCGCCTTGGTTCGAATCCGGTCCAAATTCAAATTATGTTTTAATGTAAAAAATTCAAATTTGTCAAACATGAAAACTAAAATGTTCAGACTTTGGCAGATAACCCGTAGAACATGTTGGTGGAGAAATCATCTTTTTATGAAGTGTTTAAGTGTGCAAAAATAAATAAAACAACAACTAAAACATCTTTTCAAATGCTTTTCATTAGTAAAAATATGCGAACTAATTAATTGGAGTGCCAAATTATTTGTGGTAGTGGCATACTTACTATTACTAATTTTGGGACTAGAATCATATTTTACAAAACTATAAATAAAATAAAATGGAACTAATAGGAAACATAAAAGGTTAACAAAAAAAGAGGGAAAGAGCCCCCCGGGGCCAAATGGCCAAGCTGGCCGACCAGGCCTTCCACCACGCCGGCCCACCCCGCTTACATCTACCCCCCACTACATGGTAACCCTAACCCAACCCACTCTCTCCTCCCCCCGATCCACCCCCACTATCCCCATTCCCCTCCGCCGCGCGATCTGGATCGGGGGCGCCCCAACACACGCCCCCTGATCCCGTCGCCCCCGAGCCTGACTTTGGCGCCCAACCCGACATGCCCCGCAGTCGCTGGACTGCCCCGCCCCCACAGCTCCTTCGCCGCACGCCATCGGCCTCACCTACCGTCACCATGTGACCGCGCCTCCAACCCCATCATCAGAGCCACCTCGGGCCGCCATCGCTGCTCGCCGCCAACCAGAGCTACGTCGTCGCCAGCGCCCGCCTCTCCGTCCTCGTCCTCGTCTCCAACTACGCGGCTGGCGTCGGCCATGATGCGACCCCGCTTCCGTCGTCGATCTCTCCGCCGCCCTCTCTGTCGCCTCCCTGACCCGCTTCCTCGTCGGCCTCCCCAGGCCACGCCGCCCCCTCTACCCGGCAACGCCAGTGAGGTTCCCGACCCGTTCCGTCGAACCCCCTTTCCCCTATTCCCGCCACAGTCGGCCACGGCGCGCCCCGCTGCGACCACGGACACCCCGCGCCGTTCACGTGCTGGACGCGCCCTCACATCGCAGCTGCCGGCGCCCGCTCGCTGTCGCCCGCGGCCCTCGCTTGCGCGTTGCCCTACGCCCGCACGGCCTCTCGCCACCCTCCTCGCTCTGCCGCCTACCATCGCCTGGTCACGCCGCCTTTGTCCATGCTCACGGCGTGCTCCCACGGCCACGACGTTGCTCGCCGGCCGCGCCCGGGGCAGCCCTCGCCTGCACACCCGTCGCCTGTTAGCACCCGAACCTGATAGGCCCTTGGCCCTATGACACGGGGGCCCCACGGCCCCATAACGTTATAAAAAGGGAGAATTAATTAAAAATAATTAAAATTAATGAAAATATTAATTAATTAAAAATTAATTAACTTAATTAATTCTGTTAACTAACTATTAAACCTAATTAACCTGCTAATTATTCTAACTAAACAGTTAGTTAGTCAATGACAACCAGGACCCACTGGTCAGTTTGACTAGTCAACCTGCTGACTAGGCTTGTCCCAGTCTATGACACGTGGGCCTCCTGTTGACCTGTTTACCAGTCAACTAGTCAACGGTTGACCTGTTGACTCAGCAGGCTGACCCCACCTATCAGCATGTAGTGCCATTGTTGTGTACACTTCTCTGTGTACACCTAGCACATAGTATTTAATATATATTCGAATTAAGTAAATTTCAGAAATTCAGAAAATGATTTAAATCTTTTAAAATCAATATAAAATAAACCGTAGCTCGGATGGAAAAACTTTGTACATGAAAGTTGCTCAGAACGACGAGACGTATCCGGATACGTAGCCCGTTCGTCCGTCACACATCCCTAGCATAGCGAACATGCAACTTTCCCCCTCCGATTCATCTGTCCGAAAACGCGAAACACCGGGAATACTTTCCCAGATGTTTCCCCCCTTCATCGGTATCACCCATCCCTGCGTTAGATCACCCTGGCACCGTGTATTGCCTTGTTATATTTTGTGATGCTTTGTTTGCTCTGTATTTACTGTTTCTTTCCCCTCTCCTTCTCCGGTAGACCCCGAGACCAGCGCTGATGCCACCGAGTACGATTACGTCACCGAAGACCCCTCCTTGCCAGAGCAACCAGGCAACCCCTCCCCCCTTGATCACCAGATATTGCCTACTCTTCTCTCTACTGCCTGCATTAGAGTAATGTAGCATGTTACTGCTTTTCGTTAATCCTATTCTGATGCATAGGCTGTCATTGCTGCAACAACTGTTGATACCTTACCTGCAATCCTAAATTCTTAGTATAGGATGCTAGTTATCATCAGTGGCCCTACATTCTTGTCTGTCTGCCATGCTATACTATCGGGCCGTGATCACGTCGGGTGTTGATCATGGGTATATACTATACCTATTACACATGATATATGTTTTGACTAAAGTTGGGTCGGCTCGTTGAGTACCCGCGGTTGATTCACGAATTGGGGGATGGAAGGACATACTTTATCGACGGCCCTCTGTGTGGGTCTTTGTGGCGGAGCGACAGGGCAGGTTGAGACCACCCAGGTGAGAGGTGGGCCTGGCCCTGGTCGTCGTTCGTGGTTACTTCAAGATAACACGCTTAACGAGATCTTGGTATTTGATCTGAGTCTAGCTACTAGCCTATACACACTAACCAACTACGCGGGAACAATTATGGGCACTCGACGTCGTGGTATCAGCCGAAGCCTTCGTGATGTCAGCGACTGAGCGGCACGCGTCGGTTTGGACCGCATAACGCAACTTCCTTTGTCATGGAGGTTGCTAGGTCTGCTCACCGGCCGCGTACGCAATGTGCAGGTGTGCAATGGGCGATGGGCCCAGACCCTTGCGCGCATAGGGTTTAGACCGGCGTGCTGACCTCTCTGTTGTGCCTAGGTAGGGCTGCGACGTGTTGATCTTCCGAGGCAGGGCATGACCCAGAAAAGTGTGTCCGGACAAATGTGGTGCACCCCTGCAGGGAAGTTAATCTATTCGAATAACCGTGACCTTCGGTAATAGGACGACTTGGAGTTGTACCTTGACCTTATGACAACTAGAACCGGATACTTAATAGAATACACCCTGTCGGTGTCAAAACCGGCGGATCTCGGGTAGGGGGTCCCGAACTGTGCGTCTAGGCGGATGGTAACAGGAGACAAGGGACATGATGTTTTTACCCAGGTTCGGGCTCTCTCGATGGAGGTAAAACCCTACTCCTGCTTGATTAATATTGATGATATGGGTAGTACAAGAGTAGATCTACCACGAGATCAAGGAGGCTAAAGCCTAGAAGCTAGCCTATGGTATGATTGTTGTATATGTTGTCTATCGACTATCCTGGCCCTGGTTTATATAATGCACCAGAGGCCTAGGTTAACAAGAGTCCTAGCCGAATACGCCGGTGGGGAGAAGTCCTTGTCTTGATCGCCAAGTCTTGTGGAATCTTCCTTGTATGCGGCAGCTGTCCGAACTGGCCCATGAGTATACGGCCACGGGGGTCCTCGGCCCAATCTATCAGATCGAGAGATGACGCGTTGAGTACCCCCTAGTCCAGGACACCGTCAGTAGCCCCCTGAACCGGTCTTCAAGTTAGGGACGCTCCTCGATTCTTCCGAACTGTTCTTCATCTTCAGTCGTCGGTCTTGAAAACTGGTTCAACAAATCTTCTTTATCTTCGATCTTGAGGGTCGCCGAAATGCATTCGACGGGTTTACACGTCGGGTATCCGAGGAGCCCCTTTAAGTTTCCGGCCTTTATCAATGCCTTGTTATTTTTATGCCACACCTCGGGTTTGAAGTTGTTCCCGGGAGGCAGTGTCCTCTTGCGTCCGAGCTCCAACGCTGGACTGCATTAGAGGTATCTTTTGTAGCCGAGCACCAACACCGGACTGCTTTCCGAGCTCCAACGCCGGAATGTATCCGAGCTCCAACGCCGGACTGTGTCCAAGCTCCAACACCGGACTATATCCGAGGTGTCATATCACCTTGGTTCAAAAAAGTTGAAGGAGTTTAGCCGAGCTTAATGCCGGAAATGCCCTCTATGGAGCCAGCCACTAGCGCCCGAGCTTTATGCCGGACTGCTTCCGAGGTGGTGCACCACCCCGACTATGGGCCGATTTTTTGTCAATATTTTTTATTGGTGCAATTTATTCTCTGCCGAGATATATAGCTAGTAACCCTCAAGGCGTGTATCGGTCTAAAACCCGAGATGCACATGAAGGATGACGTAAGACCGCTGATCCCAGTGGCCGCTGAGACTCATGTTGATTTGCAGAATCGACCTGAGGATCAAGTCCTAGCTCGGCAGAATACTTCGGGACACTAAAAGCGGCGTGCTCAGTCCTCGAGACTCAGGTTGGGTGCAGCCGACCAACCTGAGGATCAAAATCTCCTCGGAAACTATATTGCACATAAAATTTTCTGCATTGGACAAGCAATGCAGTAGCCCCCGAGACACTGGTCGGGTGGCAACACCAGATCAGGGGATCGATGTGCCTCTTTAATATTTGTAAATAATAAGCCCGAAGCCCGGTAGCCCCCGAGCCTTAATGTGGGCACGGGTGGCCGAATTAAGGATCAATATCCATAGTAAAATCACAAATTATGTGTAATGATTCTATATATCCAAGTACTTTACGTCATTAATGCTCGGATCCGCATTGTACAAAACTTTGTTGACCGACCATCGGCTTCCACCTCCTCGGCCAGTAGCCGAGGAGTGTTTGTCCTACTTTATAAAGCCTTTATGAGGGCGAAGATTTACAACAAACAAGGCAATCTGGCCATACGGTTTTATAAACAAAGGTACGCAGAGAGATATGTTATATTACTGTTTAACAGAAGAAATGTCTTCCAAAGAAAATAGTCCTACTATCGGTTCCTTTCTTTGGGTTGTCATGCTAAGCATGATCATTAAACCTCAGCTCTAATGTAAGAGCAAAATATTGAGGATTTAGTTTGGGAGGCCAGTTAATAGCCCCTGGTAGTGTTCGGCGATAGTCGGGGTCAAGCCGTAAACACTTCGGCCAATGTTATGAACGGCCCATCTTTTAACATAGTCATCGGATCACTGACCAGTTTACGCTTATTGTGACAGTCAGTTTTCGGCTTTCTCCACTGAGGTGCTTAACCATGTGAGCTGGAAGCACAATCGCAATGGTTCTCCCTTTGCACGCCTAGCCGAACAAAACGAAACGTAGGAAGCAAGTGCAGGAGCCGGGCAACCCAACTATTGACCGAAGACACAATTCGAAACCGATGCATATATAGCAATATCTGAGAATTTTTTTGCCGAATCCCTAAAGGTGCCCGGCGTTGCATTGCGAGACTAATGCTGGAAAAGCACAAATAGTTTAAAAGTGCCAAAAAGCTTGGAAAACCAAGAAACATCAGTAAAAGCATGACATCCGAACAAGATCAAGTGTTCGGTGCCAATTCGAAAATTGGTCTTAAAAAAGGAAGTGCTTCTGTCATGCTTTAACATGATACATCCTATCTCAAGACTTCGAGCGGGTCAGCCTATGGCTTCAACCTCCTATCTCGAGGGCGGAGTACTTCTCATTAGGCCAGTTTAGCAAACTAAACTCTAGCGGCTTTGAGAGAGAAATTAGGCTCCCCGGCTAGTGACCGCACACTCGCGTCGAAAAAAGGAGTAATAAATAATAATAATAAAACTTTGCAAGGACTAAGAAGAAGAACACTTATTATAAAATGGCTCAAATAAACTTAAGAGCCCCCAAGTGACTTGGGTAGAAGAATGATTGCATGTACCGAAGTACTTATATCATATCTATGTTCAACCGAACTTTAAATGTGTCTTAACCGACCGTCGGCTTCTCCCTCTTCGGTCAAGGACCGAAAAGTGTTATGTACTCCATCTGTCGAGAGTATCGACAGTGTTTCCAATAACCAGGCAATCAGGTCATAAGGCTGTAACAGACAAAGCGCGCTCAGGGAACTTATGCTATATTACCGCGAAGTGTAAGAAGCATCTTCGAAGAAAATAGTACCCCCACCGATACCTTTCTTCGGTGCTCATTGTTATTATGAGACTTGTGCAATAGATTTTTTGTACTCATGAGTTCCTTTGTGTGCCGACCATCATTGAAAACTATAAGAGCACTAGCTTTCGGGTTCACCCAGTCTGAGGTCCGGCTCGGGCGACCCGATCGTGACAATCGCAGAGGTGCTCCCTTTACTCCCTAGCCGAACAATCGGGAATGTAGGGGTAAACACAGGAGCGAGGCAACCCAGCTTGCAAATCGCTTAAGTCAATATGGTGCATATTGTGGCGTAATATACGAACAAGGAATGAAGCCGTACAAGTATAATCATATGCAACAGGAAAAGCTTCATAAAGGAAGCCCCCAAGTAAACATGGTATTTGAATTTATGCGTCACAAACAAAGTTTGGACAAGGAATTTTTTTACAAGCAACTTTTTTCCAAAAAAGTATAATGCTTGGTCGAACCAAACACAAGTTAGAAATTAAAGCTTTGAGCATGAAAGCGACTTAGCTGGTTAATGTGTTCGGTATTGATGACGCGGTCCGAGCTTGATGCGGGGCAAGGTTCCATCCCCCAAGCTGGTCCCGAGGTGGCGGAGCGGACAGCTCGACACGCCGAAGTGGTGACATAGCACGGTAAATGCAGACCGGCAGAGTGACACCGAAGTCTCCGGATCATTTTCCTGTGCATAAAAAATAGTGTAAACCGGAGATAATAGTAATAATGATAATTAAAAAAAATGTTGCATAATAAATAATTTATGCAAAGTGAGGAATAGAAGAAATATGGCCTGGCGCCGAAGTCAATGTCGATGCAGGGCGTCGGCATGATGTAGTAAAGGCGTGGCAAAGCCTGAATTCACAGGTCAGTCCGAGCTTCGGATGCGGCGTTCGCCGGACTATGTACAGAAACTGATCGAACCACCACGCGACCTCGTTAATGCGGTCACCATTTGATAGACTTGTGTACATATCATGGACAAACCAGAGTAATAATTCCTTGGGAAAAATGAACCCAAACAAGCAAAAAATACCGGGATTAACAGCACCTGGTTTATTTGTTGTAGCAATCCGAAGGAAGGTGATTCCCAAAATTGGGACTCGCTCCGCACACCCATTGCCTGATGGGCGATAAAACGACGGCATGACAATGCTGGTAAAGGTTGACTCGCCGAGGCAAAGCCCTCGGCCCAGCTAACGTGACGGAGCTGGTCGGCTAGTGACGCCGAAGTGTCTGGAGTAGGTTGATGAAGAGATGGCGAAGCCCCGGTCCAGCCGAGATGTCGAAGCCTCGACGTCAGCCGATGAGTCAAAGTAGGGCGGCGTGATGGACACCAGCTTGAAGAAGCAATAGTGCGGCCCTGTCGATGCAGGTCATGACGTGATCGATGCCGGCTTGATGAAGCGACCGTGCGGCGATGCCGGTATGCCCGCTCCGTGTAATCCATGGGGCGGCGATGTTGATGATGATTTATCCTTCGCGATGCCGGACTCTTGTTCGGCTTGCCGAGATGATGATCCGAAGAAGTTGAGCTCGGCTAAAGTGACGACATGTTTAGCGCAGGTCGGCAGCCGTGGAGTAATATTGCCGGACTGGTTTGACACCCGCATGATGTTGAAGATCATGTTCAAAAGATCTTAAAGTTAGTGGGATGTGTTCGGGAACAAAACACAATATCCTATACAAAACTTCCTTCAAAAGGGATGTCTGAAATCCCATTCATAAAAAAGATGAACTCGGGTCGGATTCGTTTTCGTGCAGAAAACAAATCTGAAAAGTGATGCACTAGTTGGAAGGTTCCCGGAGTTTGGACGGTCGGATCGAGCTGAAATTTGGAGAGGTGGTAGATATAGGAATTCCGCAGTCGATCAACGGTTGGGTCTTCCAAAGGACGTCCGAGCTAGAAGCTGGACACCACGCCCTAAACTCATCCAAATTCCCGTCCAGATTTGACAGGGCTCCGGTATATCGTGGATTGCCAGAGATTCCTCCATCGAACTCGACGAAATTGTCCAGGGTTGTTGTAGACTCTATTCCGCACAATTCCACCAAAGGGATCATCAAAGCGATACTCGAGGAGGTGGTGGCGGCAGATACGAGTTCGCTGTCCAGAAAAACAGCACGGTCGCTTGAGGGCAATGTTGACGTTGAGGCTCCAAGCTCCATGGATGATTCCTCCATGATCTTGATAGAGATCAGAGTTGATGTTTGATGAAGGCCCTCGTCCGAACATGGTGATCCGAACACGGGGCGCAGTTCTTGGTCGAACCAAGGTGACCAGTCGAGCTGGTGAAGATGATGCCAAAGTCGCAGTTGATCTGCAGGCAAGCCATTGATCCTTTTGTCGATCACACAACGGAACTCTCAATGAAAGCACCAATGTCAGTGTCAAAAACGGCGGATCTCGGGTAGGGGTCCCGAACTGTGCGTCTAGGATCGATGGTAACAGGAGGCAGGGGACACGATGTTTTTACCCAGGTTCGGGCCCTCTCGATGGAGGTAAAACCCTACTCCTGCTTGATTAATATTGATGATATAGGTAGTACAAGAGTAGATCTACCACGAGATCAAGGAGGCTAAACCCTAGAAGCTAGCCTATGGTATGATTGTTGTATATGTTGTCTATCGACTAGCCTGGCCCTGGTTTATATAATGCACCAGAGGCCTAGGTTAACAAGAGTCCTAGCCGAATATGTCGGTGGGGAGAAGTCCTTGTCTTGATTGCCAAGTCTTGTGGAATCTTCCTTGTATGCGGCAGCTGTCCGAACTAGCCCATGAGTATACGCGGGGGTCCTCGGCCCAATCTATCAGATAGGGAGATGACATGTTGAGTACCCCCTAGTCCAGGGCACCGTCACACCCTTTCAAGTGCCAGATACAACCCGGTGATCGCTCTCTCACAGGGCGACGAGGGGAGGGTCGTTGGTTAGGTTTATGCTATGTGATGCTACTTGGTGAACTTACCATCTACTCTCTTCTACTTGCTGCAAGATGGAGGTTACCAGAAGCATAGTCCTTGAAAGGACTAGCTATCCCCCTCTTATTCCGGCATTCTGCAGTTCAGTCCACATATGATAACCCCTTTTTCATTTGATACCAATGCATACATATGTAGTGTAGCTCCTTGCTTGCGAGTACTTTGGATGAGTACTCACGGTTGCTTTGATCCCCCTTTTCCCCCTTTCTATAATTGATTGCTGCGACCAGACGATGGAGCCCAGGAGCCAGACGCCACTGTTGATGACGACTACTACTACTCGGGAGGTGCCTACTACTATGTGCAGCCCGCTGTCGACAACCAGGAGTAGTTTAGGAGATCCCAGGCAGGAGGCCTGCGCCTCTTTCGATTTGTATCCCAGTTTGTGCTAGCCTTCTTGAGGAAAACTTGTTTAACTTATGTCTATACTCAGATATTGTTGCTTCCGTTGACTCGTCTATGATCGAGCTCTTGTATTCGAGTCCTCGAGGCCCCTGGCTTGTAATATGATGCTTGTATGACTTATTTTATTTGTAGAGTTGTGTTGTGATATCTTCGCATGAGTCCCTGAGCTTGATCGTACACGTTTGCGTGTATGATTAGTGTACGGTCAAATCGGGGGCGTCAGACCTTCTCTCTCTCTCCCCCTTCCTTTCTCTCCTACTCCAACAAGGGAAGGGGGAATCCTACTCCCAACGGGAGTAGGACTCCCCCCTTGGGCGCGCCATGGGAGGGCCGGCCCTCCCCCTCATCCACTCCTTTATATACGGGGGAGGGGGCACCCCATAGACACACAAGTTGATTGTTTAGCTGTGTGCGGTGCCCCCTCCATAGATTTCCACCTCGGTCATATCGTTGTAGTGCTTAGACGAAGCCCTGCGTCAGTAACTTCATTATCACTGTCATCACGCCGCCGTGCTGATGAAACTCTCCCTTGACCTCAGCTGGATCTAGAGTTCGTGGGACGTCACCGAGCTGAATGTGTGCAAATAGCGGAGGTGCCGTACCTTCGGTGCTAGGATCGGCCGGATCATGAAGACGTACAACTACATCAACTGCGTTGTCATAATGCTTCTGCTTACGGTCTACGAGGGTACATGGACAACACTCTCCCCTCTCGTTTCTATGCGTCACCTAGATGGATCATGCGTGTGCATAGGATTTTTTTTAAATTACTGCGTTCCCAAACACGTATTGCCGTATTAAGCCACTGCATCTGAAGGAAATATGCCCTAGAGGCAATAGTAAAGTTGTTATTTATATTTCCTTATATCAAGATTAATCTTTATTATTCATGCTAGAATTGTATTAACCGGAAACTTGATACATGTGTGGATACATAGACAAAACACAGTGTCCCTAGTAAGCCTCTACTAGACTAGCTCATTAAGCAAAGATTGTTAAGTTTCCTGACCATAGACATGTGTTGTCATTTGATGAACGAGATCACATCATTAGGAGAATGATGTGATGGACAAGACCCATCCGTTAGCTTAGCATGTTGATCGCTCAGTTTTATTTCTATTGCTTTCTTCATGACTTATACATATTCCTTTGACTATGAGATTATGCAACTCCCAAATATCGGAGGAACACCTTGTGTGCTTTCAAATGTCACAACGTAACTGGGTGATTATAAAGATGCTCTACAAGTGTCTTCGAAGGTGTTTGTTGGGTTGGCATAGATCGTGATTAGGATTTGTCACTCCGAGTATCGGAGAGGTATCTCTGGGCCCTCTCGGTAATGCACATCATGATAAGCCTTGCAAGCAATGTGACTAATGAGTTAGGTACGAGATGATGCATTACGGAACGAGTAAAGAGACTTGCCGGTAACGAGATTGAACTAGGTATGAGGATACCAACAATTGAATCTCAGGGAAGTAACATACCGATGACAAAGGGAATGACGTACGTTGTCATTGCGGTTTGACCGATAAAGATCTTCATAGAATATGTAGGGAACAATATGAGCATCCAAGTTCCGCTGTTGGTTATTGACCAGAGATGTGTCTCGGTCATGTCTACATAGTTTTCTAACCCGTAGGGTCCGCACGCTTAACGTTCGATGATGATATGTATTATGAGTTATGTGATTTGATGTACCGAAGTTTGTTCGGAGTCCCGGATGAGTTCAGGACATGACGAGGAGTCTCAAAATGGTCGAGAGGTAAAGATTGATAGATTGGACGATAGTATTCGGACACCGGGATGGTTTCAGAGTGTCTCAGATATTTATCGGAGTACCGAGGGGTTACCGGAACCCCCTGGGGAAAGTAATGGGCCACATGAGCCATAGGGGAGAGAGAGGGCAGCCCACAAGGGGTGGCGCCCCCTCCCCCATGGGGAGTCCGAATTCGACAAGGGGAGGGGACACGGACCCCCTTTCCTTCTACCTCTCCCTCTCCTTCCCCCTGCCCCCCTCCAAAAGAAGGAAGTGGGGCGATTAGGACTAGGAGTTCAAGTGGCCCCCCACTTGGCACGCTCCCTAGGGCTGGCCTCCTCCCCTCTCTTCCTTTATATACGGGGGCAGGGGGAACCCCAAAGGACATCAATTATTTCTTAGCCGTGTGCGGTGCCCCCCTCCACCATTTACTCCTCCGATCATATTTTCGTAGTGCTTAGGCGAAGCCCTGCGCGGATCACATCACCCTCACCGCGCCGTCGTGCTGACGAAACTCTCCCTCGCCACTTTGCTGGATCAAGAGTTCGAGAGACATCATCGAGTTGAACGTATGCTGAACTCGAAGGTGTCGTACGTTCGATACTTGATCGGTTGGACCGTGAAGACGCTCGACTACATCAACCGCGTTAAACTAACGCTTCCGCTTTCGGTCTATGAGGGTACGTGGACACACTCTCCTCCTCTCTTTGCTATGCATCTCTAGATAGATCTTGCGTGATCGTAGGAAATTTTTGAAATTTCATGCCACGTTCCTCAACAACATCTTCTGCTCAAGCAGTGATCGTGCAGAGCTTTGACGCTTGTCTTCGTCATACTTTGGGCTCACTCTTAGCAGCTCTTGTGATGGGGGCCATTGTCGGCTGACCGTGTCAAGCTGCTACATCTTCTGGCTGTGTGATGACCATTCGGAGCTTCGCCACTTCTATTTGCTAGCTACTTCAATTCCTCGTAGGAGTCGTGCGAAATGGGAGGCAAGTCAGTCTCAGTCTGGCGTTCACATCTCCTTCCTCCCGCGACCTTCCGGGGTGGTGTTATGACTTGTCTATCACACCAAGTAGGTTCATCCCCAGCGGCGGTGGCCTTGGGCTGGCGCCGACGTCTTTTGCTTGGACCAAATTGCATTGTAAGTTCGTGATCTAGGGTCCTCTATGTATGCAAGGATTGGTATGTAATTTGTGAAGGAAATATTCCCTAGAGGCAATAATAAAGTTCTTATTTATATTTCCTTATATCATGATAAATGTTTATTATTCATGCTAAAATTGTATTAACCGGAAACTTGGTAGATGTGTGAATACATAGACAAATAGAGTGTCCCTAGTATGCCTCTACTAGACTAGCTCATTGATCAAAGATGGTTGAGTTTCCTAGCCATAGACATGTGTGGTCATTTGATGAATGGGATCACATCATTAGAGAATGATGTGATGGAGAAGACCCATCCATTAGCTTAGCATTATAATCGTTTAGTTTATTGCTATTGCTTTCTTCATGACTTATACATGTTCCTATGACTATGAGATTATGCAACTCCCGAATACTGGAGGAACACCTTGTGTGCTATAAAACATCACAACGTAACTAGGTGATTATAAAGATGCCCTACAAGTGTCACTGATGGTGTTTGTTGAGTTGGCATAGATCGAGATTAGGATTTGTCACTCCGATTGTCGGAGAGGTATCTCTGGGCCCTCTCGATAATGCACATCACTATAAGCCTTGCAAGCAATGTGACTAATGAGTTAGTTACGGGATGATGCATCACGGAATGAGTAAAGAGACTTGCCGGTAACGAGATTGAACTAGGTATGATGATACCGATGATCGAATCTCGGGCAAGTAACATACCGATGACAAAGGGAACAACGTATGTTGTTGTGCGGTTTGACCGATAAAGATCTTCGTAGAATATGTAGGAAACAATATGAGCATCCAGGTTCCGCTATTGGTTATTGACCGGAGATGTGTCTCGGTCATGTCTACATAGTTTTTGAACCCGTAGGGTCCACACGCTTAACGTTCAATGACGATATGTATTATGAGTTATGTGATTTGATGTACCGAAGTTTGTTCGGAGTCTCGGATGAGTTCATGGACATGACGAGGAGTCTCAAAATGGTCGAGACGTAAAGATCGACATATTGGAAGGCTATATTCGGACATCGGAAAGGTTTTGACTGGTCCGGGTATTTTTCGGAGTACCGGAGAGTTACGGGAATTTGTCGGGGGAAGTATTGGGCCTTCATGGGCCTTAGTGGAAAGGAGAGAAGGGCCACAAGGGGAGGGCGCACGCCCCCCATGGGCTGGTCCGAATTGGACTAGGGAGGGGGCGGCGCCCCCCTCTTTCCTTCTCCCTCTCCTCTCCTTCCTTCTTCTCCTACATGGACTAGGAAAGGGGGAAACCTACTCCTACTAGGAGTTGGAATTCCCCCCTTTGGGTGCGCCCCTTGAGGCCGGCCCTCCTCCTCCTCCCCTCCTTTATATACGGGGAGGGGGCACCCCATAGACACACAAGTTGATTGTTTAGCCGTGTGCAGTGCCCCCCTCCACAGAATCCCAGCTCGGTCATATCATTGTAGTGCTTAGGTGAAGCCCTGCATCGGTAACTTCATCATCACCGTCATCACGCCGTCGTGCTGAAAAAACTCTTCCTCGGACTCAACTGGATCAAGAGTACGAGGGACATCACCGAGCTGAACGTGTGCAGATCACGGAGGTACCGTGCATTCGGTACTTGATCGGTTGGATCGCGAAGAGGTTCGACTACATCAACCGCGTTTCATAACGCTTCCGCTTTCGGTCTACGAGGGTACGTAGACATACTCTCCCCTCTCGTTGCTATGCATCTCCTAGATAGATCTTACGTGATCGTAGGATTTTTTTTGAAATATTGCATTCCACAGCAGTGGCCTCCGAGCCAGGTCTATGCGTAGATGTTATATGCATGAGTATAACACAAAGGAGTTGTGGGCGTGGGTATATACATATTGCTTGTCATCACTAGTTGTTTCTTGATTCGGCGGTATTGTTGGATGAAGCGGCCCAAACCGACATTACATGACCGCGCTCATGAGACTGGTTCTACCGACGTGCTTTGCACACATGTGGCTGGCGGGTGTCTATTTCTCCAACTTTAGTTGAATTGGATTGTAGCGATCCGACCTCAAACGGCCAAATCTCTGTGCATAAGTGTCATCCCTAGATCAGTAATGCTGACACACACAGTACTCGAGGGTTTATAACATAGTGCAATCAGACACTTATTACATCATATAACTCAAAGAGAGTACTTATTACAATAATATGGTGAAGGCGATCTAAAAAAGATAACTGTGGAAGCTTCGAGGGTAAAAGAGTCTATCAACTCCAACGGCATAGCTGAGTGCACGAAAACGACCTAGCGCACCTTACTCTTTGTCTGAAAACTTAGCAACATAATACATCGCAGCCCGTGTAGGTCAGCACATGGAATATGCTGGCAAGATAACACTATAGAGCAATGAACAAATAAGAGCTATAACTATATGCATATATGGCTGGTGGAGGCTCTATGGTCATCATTTGCATAAAGCTAGTTTTCCCTACAACAAAGGAATATATTTTATTTAACTACAAAGTTTGTTGAAAACATTGAGAAGGTTCCTCCTACTCAATCCCAGAATAATAATTATCAACCCAACAATTTAATTAAGTAAAGCGATGAGATCAAATCAATGATTCAAGTACTAGACACTCAAGATGTCAATAACCGGGGACACGGCTAACCATGATTAGTTTGTACACTCTGCAAAGGTTTGCGCACTTTTCCCCACAAGAGTCGATCTCCTCCGTTGGATTTCTTGCACTACATGATGTTTGAGAAACGGATGACTGAGACACAGTCTTTCTGAATAGGTCCCCTTAACCGATAGATAGGCCGGTACACCTACAATCCCCTACATCTGCTAGCCCATCATGGAAAGGATTCCCACAACTTACTCAACTATGCCAGAGCCCATAATGGCTTGTGGCTGCACACAGAAGTTTCTAGCATGAATAATCTTATGATCCCTTTGAGCCTGGGTGGCAAACCACAGGATGATCACACGGGTACTCCGGGATATCCCAGGACAACACTGGATTACTCCAGGTGCCCAGGCAACCACTAGGTGCTCGAGGGTGCCTCAACCAATCCACCCAGATGTGTATTAAAATAGCCACCTTAAGTTAACCATTAATTAAAACTCTCACATCTGTCATGGATCACTCAAACCAAACCACGTCTACAAGCATAACATAGCAGTATAAGCATAACGTAGAAGTAACTCCCGGGGTTTGAAATAAAGACAATAGGTTCCTACCTCATCAACTACTTCCGAATACCCACATTTTAAACAAGTCCTAACCATGCAGTGTTTGAGGACTGAAACTAATGCATAAACACTGGGTAATAAAGGGGTATGATCAAAGTGTTACTTGCCTTGCTGACGATCTGAAAACCCTAGTGACTCGTAGTAGCACGCTACACACTCCGGAAACTCTATCGTAAACAAACAATAGCATACATAAGCACTCAAGCATAATGTGCAAGGGTAAAACTCAAGAGAAAAGATCCACACTGAAAGTTCAACTGAAGAGCTTCGATTTGCAAAAAGAATCAATCAAATTGGAGCTATGAAACTCAAACTACGATCAAAAGAAGTTCAAATTCAAAACTGCTTGAAACCAAATTTTAAATTGTCAAAACCATGTTCAAGTTGATCATCTGGAAAGAGGGGAACAAGACGAATATTTTGGCGTTGGTTCACTGGATCGGGGACTAATCTATGATAAAAGTAATCACAGATAGGTCCCTGGCCAAAAAAATAAAAATAAAAACCTAACGAACGAAAGTTCGCTAACAGAACTAAACCGACGAAAACCGTTCGCTAAAGAAGCTAATCTCACGAACGCTCGCAAAATAAATAGATCGGGAAAACCAAAAGAAAATGGGACAATTTTGTACCGGTTCGGGACACTTTTCCGTCAAAAACTGATGGCGGTGGTTAGCGAGTCCGGCGGCAGCGGCGAACTTCGGCGCGGCGGCGGTTGGCGGCGGCGGTGATGTTGGCGAGCAGCGGCGGCAGCGACAGTGGGCTACGGCGGTGGCATTAGTGGTGGTAGGGCGGCGGCGTGGCTCGGCTGTGGCTGCGACGACGGTGGTGGTGCGGCGCGCGGTGAGGAGAGGAGGGGAGCCGGGGCGTCTTTATAAAGGGGCCGGGGGGCTTTCTTGGAGGAGGGGACGGCGGCGACCCGGAGCCCGACTCGGACTCCGGCAGCGGGCGGCGACGAGATTCCTCCCTGCAGAGGAAGGCAGCGGCGGCGGCTGCGGGCTGGTTTGGCTGGGCCTTCGACCTAGTCGGGCGACGTGTTTTTTTAATAAAAATTTCACCCGAAAGGAAAATCCTAATAAATTAAAAAAATTCTAAAAATACCAGAAATAATTTTCACCGTCCAAACCTAATATTTAGGACAAAGTGAACATTTTTCTGGCCTTAAAATGGAATTTTCAAAAATGCATATTTTTATAATTTCGAATAAAATAGCAAATAAAATATTAATTTGATTTCAAAACTTCTCCTCCAATATTCCTCTCTTTTGAAGAAGTCATTTTATCTTCTCTCATTTATTTTTATTATTGGAAATAATTGGAGAGAAAAATATTAAAATCAATTTGATCCTCTTTTCAAATTTGAGAAAATTCAAATATGAAAATTTGTGAAATCCCCAACTCTCTCCTTGGGTCCTTGAGTTGCTTAAGATTTTTAGGATCTCAACCAAAATGAAAATAAAATTGAAAATTGGGATGTTACAAACATACCCCCCTTAAGATGAATCTCGCCCTCGAGATTCGGGTTGGCTAGAGAATAGGTGTGGATGGTCTTACGGTAGGTCTTCCTCTCGCTCCCAGGTGGCTTCATCCTCGGTATTGTGGCTCCACTAAACTTTACAAAACTTGATAACCTTGCTGCGTGTAACTCGGCTGGCAAACTCAAGTATCTATACGGGTTTCTCCTCGTAGGTTAGATCACTCTCCAACTGAATTGCTTCCAGGGGCAATGTATCTCTTAGAGGAATATCGGCCATCTCAGCATGGCACTTCTTCAACTGGGAAACGTGAAACACATCATGTACTCCTGAAAATCCTTCGGGTAGCTCCAACTTGTAGGCAACTTCTCCCATACGCTCCAAAACTCGGTATAGTCGTAAAAATCTCAGGGCTAACTTTCCCTTAACTCCAAATCGTTTAACTCCTCGGAGTGGTGATACACGAAGCTATGCTCTGTCTCCAATCTCATAGACTACCTCCTTGCATTTTGTATCGGCATAACTCTTCTGCCTGGACTGAGCTACCTTCAGTCTATCACGGATCAACTTAACCTTCTCTTTAGACTCCTTAATCAGATCTGGTCCAAACAACTGATGGTCTCCGGCTTCATCGCACATCAAAGGTGTCTTGCACCTCTTCCATACAAAGCTTCGAAAGGGGCCATCTTCAAACTAGCCTGGTAACTGTTGTTTTATGAGAACTCTGTGTAAGGCAAATTGTCATCCCAACTACATAATCTAGCGCACAAGCTCTCAACATGTCCTCCAGAATCCGATTGACTCTCGGTTTGTCCATCGGTCTGCGGATGAAAGGTTGTACTAAACTCTAGCCTGGTACCCAAAGTCTGGTGCACCTGATTCCAAAACTTTGAGGTAAACCGTGTTCCTCTGTCTGATACGATGGTCCTCAGAACTCCATGTAGACATACGATCCTAGTCATATATATCTTGGCCAACTTCGCGCTTGTATACGTGGTTTTCACGGGGATAAAGTGAGCCACTTTGGTCAAGCGATCAACTACTACCCAGATTGAGTCATATCTCGATCGTGTCTTGGGTAATCTGGTGATAAAGTCCATGCCAAGTTTATCCCACTTCCATTCGAGTATCGACATAGGCTGAAGAAATCATGCTGGATTCTGATGTTCCGCCTTCACTCTTTGACATACATCACATACTGCTACATACTCGACAATATCCTTCTTCATACCTGTCCACCAGAAACATTCCTTCAAATCCAAATACATCTTGGTGTTTCCGGGGTGAATCAAATATGGCGAGTCATGAGCTTCCTGAAGTATTAACTTCCTGATCTCCGCATTATTGGGCACATATACACGATCCTCAAACCATAACATTTCATGCTCATCCTCACGAAAACCCTTTGCTTTTCCTTTGCTCATTTTCTCCTTTATCTCAGCAACTTCCTTATCATCCTTCTGAGCTTCTCAAATCTTTCCCAATAATGTAGACTGAACCTCCATTGCTGCAACAAAACCTCTTGGAACTATCTCTAAACGAAGCTTCTTGAGATCCTCGACTAACTCCTGCGGTAATCCTATGCTTACGAGGGTATTGACATAACTCTTGCAGCTCAAAGCGTCTGCTACGACATTGGCCTTTCCTGGATGATAATGCAACTTCATATCATAATCCTTTATGAGCTCCAACCATCTCCTTTGCCTGAGATTTAACTCCTTCTGCGTGAAGATATACTTCAAACTCTTGTGATCCATGTACATATCACAACGGTTTCCAATAAGAAAATGTCTCCGGGTCTTGAGCGCATGCACTATGGCTGCTAACTCCAAATCATGCGTGGCATAATTCAACTTGTGAGGTCGAAGCTGTCGTGAGGCATATGAAACAACCATTCTATCCTGCATAAGTACACCTCCAAGTCCCAAGCGAGAAGCATCGCAATACACGTGGAAATCCTTGCGTATATCCGGAAGAATCAACACTGGGGCTGTGACCAAACATTTCTTCAACTCCTGAAAACTGGCTTCACATTCCTAGGTCCATTTGAACTTGGTGTCCTTCTTCAACAATTCTGTCATGGGTTTCGCAATCTTGGAAAAATTCTTAATGAACCTCCCATAATATCCGGCGAGTCCCAGAAAACTGCGGATCTCTCCTACTGAGGTGGGTGCCAACCACTCAGTGACAGACTGAACCTTGGTAGGGTCTACGGCTATACCTTCTCCTGATATAACATGTCCAAGAAATCCAACTTCCTTCAACCAAAACTCACATTTGTTGAACTTGGCATATAGCTGATGTTCCCTAAGATTCTCGAGAACTAAGCGCAAATGCTCCTTATGCTCCTCTTCATTCTTTGAGTACACCAAAATGTCATCAATGAACACCACAACAAACTTATCCAAGAACTCCATGAACACCTTGTTCATCATACTCATAAAATACGCAGGGGCGTTAGTCAATCCAAATGACATGACCGTGTACTCATATAGCCCATACCTTGTGGTAAAAGTTGTCTTAGGTATATCCTGTTCTCGGATCTTCAACTGGTGGTATCCTGTTCGAAGATCAATCTTGGAGAATACTTTGGCTCCCTACAGCTGGTCAAACAAATCATTGATCATCGGTAGTGGGTACTTGTTCTTGATCGTCAGCTCATTCAATGCCTGATAATCAACAACCATTCTCAAAGATCTATCCTTCTTCTCAACTAAGAGCACTGGGGCTCCCCACGATGATGAACTTGGTCGGATATAACCTTTCTCCAGTAACTCCTTAATCTGCTTCTTAATTTCCTCCAGATCATTTACGGGCATCCGATACGGTCTCTTCGATATGGGTCCGGTGCCTGGCGACAGCTCTATCAAAAATTCTATGTTTCGATCTGGCGGCATGTGATATGTCTCCGTCGTATCTACTTTTCCAAACACTTTTGCCCTTGTTTTGGACTCTAACTTGCATGATTTGAATGGAACTAACCCAGACTGACGCTGTTTTCAGCAGAATTGCCATGGTGTTATTTATGTGTAGAAACAAAAGTTCTCGGAATGACCTGAAACTCCACAGAGATTATTTTTGGAAATAATAAAAAATACTGGCAAAGAATCAATGCTAGGGGCCCACACCCTAGCCACGAGGGTGGGGGGCGCGCCCCTGCCTCATGGCCCCCCTGGAGCTCCACCGACCTCAACTCCAACTCCATATATTCGTGTTTGGGGAGAAAAAAATCAGGGAGAAGGATTCACCGCATTTTACGATACGGAGCCGCCGCCAAGCCCTAAACTCTCTCGGGAGGGCTGATCTGGAGTCCGTTCGGGCCTCCGGAGAGGGGAATCCGTCGCCGTTGTCATCATCAACCATCCTCCATCACCAATTTCATGATGCTCACCGCCGTGCGTGAGTAATTCCATCATAGGCTTGCTGGACGGTGATGGGTTGGATGAGATTTATCATGTAATCGAGTTAGTTTTGTTAGGGTTTGATCCCTAGTATCCACTATGTTCTGAGATTGATGTTGCTATGACTTTGCAATGCTTAATGCTTGTCACTAGGGCCCGAGTGCCATGATTTCAAATCTGAACCTATTATGTTTTCATGAATATATGTGAGTTCTTGATCCTATCTTGCAAGTCTATAGTCACCTACTATGTGTTATGATCCGGCAACCCCGAAGTGACAATAGTCGGGACCACTCCCAGTGATGACCGTAGTTTGAGGAGTTCATGTATTCACTATGTGTTAATGCTTTGGTCCGGTACTCTATTAAAAGGAGGCCTTAATATCCCTTACTTTCCATTAGGACCCCGCTGCCACGGGAGGGTAGGACAAAAGATGTCATGCAAGTTCTTTTCCATAAGCACGTATGACTATATTCGGAATACATGCCTACATTACATTGATGAACTGGAGCTAGTTCTGTGTCACCCTATGTTATGACTGTTACATGATGAACCACATCCGGCATAATTCTCCATCACCGATCCAATGCCTATGAGCTTTTCACATATTGTTCTTCGCTTATTTACTTTTCCGTTGCTATTGTTATCATCACTACAAAATACCAAAAATATTACTTTTGCTACCATTACCTTTTACCACCGTTAGCACTACTATCATATTACTTTGCTACCAAATACCTTGCTGCAGATATTAAGTTATCCATGTGTGGTTGAATTGACAACTCAGCTGCGAATACTTGAGAATATTCTTTGGCTCCCCTTATGTCGAATCAATAAATTTGGGTTGAATACTCTACCCTCAAAAACTATTGTGATCCCCTATACTTGTGGGTTATCAAGACTATTTTCTGGCGCCGTTGCCGGGGAGCATAGCTCTATTCTTTGAGTCACTTGGGATTTATATCTGCTGGTCACTATGAAGAACTTGAAAGACGCGAAAAAAATTATCCCTCAACTACGAGGGGAGGTAAGGAACTGCCATCTAGCTCTGCACTTGATTCACCTTCTGTTTTGAGTAAGCTTGCGACACCTAAACCTGCTTCTACTATTAATTATGATATGTCGCATATTATTGATGATGCCACTTCTGCTATGCATGATACTTATGATGAAACTACTTCTATGCTTGATACTATTGTGCCACTTGATGAATTTTTGATGAACAACTTGCTAGGGCCAGAGAGAATGAAATTATTGAAACTGATAATATTGATGAAAGTGATGATGAAGGCTCTCCTAATAAATATGAATTTCCTGTTGTGCCTAAGGGCTATGTTATGGATGAAGAAACTAAAAGAGACTTTCTTGCATGCAATGATAGAAGTGATCTTAAGAAATTATTAGCTAAGCTTAAACAAAAAACTCTGAATGCTACAATGAAATATGATCCTACTTATGCTACTTTACCTATCTTTGTTACTGATAAGGATTATGAATTCTCTATTGATCCTGATATAATTACTTTGGATGAATCTGATCCTTTTTATGGCTGTGAATTTAAAACTGTTGTGGCACATCTTACTAAATTAAATGATATAGCCACCCTGCTCACTAATGATGAGAGAACTCGCTACTTTTATATCCTTAAAATATTTCCATTCTCATTAAAGGGTGATGCTAAGATATGGTTTAATTCTCTTGATCCTGGTTGTGTGCGTAGTCCCCAGGATATGATTTATTACTTCTCTGCTAAATATTTCCCTGCTCATAAGAAACAAGCTGCCTTAAGGGATATATAATTTTGTGCAAATTGAAGAAGAGAGTCTCCCACAAGCTTGGGGGAGGCTTCTCCAATTACTTAATGCTTTGCCTGATCATCCTCTTAAGAAAAATGAAATACTTGATATCTTTTATGATGGACTAACCGATACTTCCAGCGACCACCTGGATAGTTGTGTTGGTTCTGTTTTCAGAGAAAGAACACCGGATGAAGCTGAAATTCTATTGAATAATATGTTGACAAGTGAAAATAATTGGACACTTCCTGAGCCAGCTCCTGAGCCAACTCCTGAGCCTATTCCTAAACCAACTCCGAAGAAAAGGGGTGTTCTATTTCTCAGTCCTGAAGATATGCAAGAGGCAAAGAAATCCATGAAAGAAAAGGGTATTAAAGCTGAAGATGTTAAGAATTTACATCCTATTGAAGAAATACATGGTCTTAATTTACCGCATGTTGAAGAAATATATAAATATATGGTTTTAATCCATCACCTATTGAAGAAACACATGGTCTTGATAGCCCGACACAGGTAGTAAAGGTAAATTCTCTCTATAGATATGATAAAGCTGAAATCCCTCCTACTAAGTTTGCTAGCCAATGTTTGGATGAGTTTGATAACTTTATGGTTAAGCAAGAAGACTTCAATGCTTATTTTGGTAGAAAATTGAAACAAAATGCTTATATGATTGAACATTTGGGTGATTATATGTCTAGAGTTAAAGGTGAACTTAAACTCATTAGTAAACATGCTTCTATGGTTACCACTCAAGTAGAACAAGTACTTAAATCTCAGAATGATTTGCTCAATGAATTAAATAGTAAGAAAAATGATAATGTTGTTAGAGTTATGACTAGAGGTGGTAAAATGACCCAGGAACCTTTGTATCCTAAGGGCCATCCTAAGAGAATTGAGCAAGATTCTCAGAGAAATGATATTGATGCACCTAGTCCTTCTAAGAGGAAGAAAAGGAAAAATGATAGGACTTTGCATGCTTCTAGTGAAACTGTTATTGACACACCTGAGAATCCCAATGATATCTCTATTTCTGATGCTGAAACACAATCTGGTAATGAACATGAAACTAGTGATAATGTTAATGATAATGTTCATGTTGATGCTCAACCTAGCAATGACAATGATGTAGAAGCTGAACCTGCTGTTGATCTTGATAACCCACAATCAAAGAATCAACATTATGATAAAAGAGACTTTGTTGCTAGGAAACACGGTAAGGAAAGAGAGCCTTGGGTTCAGAAACCCGTGCCTTTTCCTCCTAAGCCATCCAAGAAAAAGGATGATGAAGATTTTGAGCGCTTTGCTGAAATGATTAGACCTATCTTTTTGCGTATGCGTTTGACTAATATGCTTAAAATGAATCCTTATGCTAAGTACATGAAAGATATTGTTACTAATAAAAGAAAGATACCGGAAGCTGAAATTTCCACCATGCTTGCTAATTATACTTTTAAGGGAGGAATACCAAAGAAAATTGGAGATCCCGGAGTACCAACTATACCATGCTCCATTAAAAGAAACGATGTTAAAACTGCTTTATGTGATCCTGGAGCCGGTGTTAGTATTATTCCTCTCTCTTTATATCGTAGACTTGATTTTAATAAGTTGACACCTAGTGAAATATCTTTGCAAATAGCTGATATATCAACTGCTATACCTGTCGGTATTTGTGAGGATGTGCCTGTTGTGGTTGCAAACGCTACTATTTTAACAGACTTTGTTATTCTTGATATTCCCGAGGACGATAGTATGTCTATTATTCTTGGAAGACCCTTTTTGAATACTGCAGGGGTTGTTATTGATTGCACCAAAGGCAGTGTCACTTTTCATGTTAATGGTAATGAGCATACTGTACACTTTCCGAGGAAACAACCTCAAGTCCAAAGTATAAATTCTATTGGAAAAATTCCATCGATTATTTTTGGAGGTTTTGACTTTCCTCTTCCTACTATCAAGAAGAAATATGATGTTCTTATTGTTGGGGATGTGCATATTCCCGTTGAGGTAACCTACTGTTATTCGAAAATTATCTGGTTCCATGTTATTCAGAATGAGTTTGTTAACAAGACCTGATCAACCTTGTTAGTGGATTCCTTTTGATGAGCATGAGATGGATGAATTTAGAAAACACAACTCTCTGTACCCTCTTTTTACTTTCTGTTATTTAGTTAAAATAAAGTAAAAATAGTAATTTCTGTCTATTTTTTGATTATTCATGCAATATAAAAATACCCCGAAAATAGAAGTTCTCCAAATGCCCTGCCAATTTAATATGATTTTTTCTAGAATATTTGAGAATACCTAGCACCGAGAAGACAGTAGGGGGAGCAAGCACCTGGCCACGAGGGTCCAGGGCGCGCCCACCCCCTGGGCGCGCCTCCTGCCTCATGGGCCCACGGTGGATCCCCTCCACTTATTCCTGCACCCACACACTTCTTCTTCCTCCCAAAAAAACACCATCCAGCTCAAGCACAAGTTCTAGCTCTTTTTCCTGCGATTTTCGATCTCCTTGCTCAAAGCACCTCTCACAAAACTTCTTTGGGGGCTTGTTCCTTGGTATGTAACTCCTCCAGTGGTCCAATTAGTTTTTGTTCTAGTGCTTTATTCATTGCAAATTTGTGCTGCCTAGGTGACCATGTTCTTGAGCTTGCATGTCAAATTTATATGGTTCCAAGTAGTTCTAATGCATGATATAGGTCCTAGGCACTTGTAGGAGTAGTTGCTATCAATTTTGTTGAGATTGGTTCACTTTTATTTGAAGTTACTAAAAATTTCAGAAATTTTTCAGAAGAAGAAATATGTTTAGGAAAATGTACCAAGGTGGTCCTTCAAGGAAGCAAGGACCCAGGCTTGCAATGCGTGATGCTGATGATGAACCACCAAGGGACGCGGCCTTGTGAATGGCCTTCAGAGGACTTCATGGATCGAGCAGGAATTAAGGAAGAATTTAACGCATATTTGTGTAATGCTGATCTTGTGAGCTTCGAGGCAGAAAAGTGCCGTCAGTACCACTATCTCACTTTTTTCCTTTGTGAGGAGGTTTGAATTTTCATCTTCATGCAATTCTCAAACTGTCCTGTTTGATCTCTATGAAAATTCTTATACTATGGACTTAGAGGATTTTACCACTGCTTGCAAACTTCCACAATGGGGTAGTACTAGTGAACCTCGCAAATCCGAGTTTAGAGATTTTCTTGCTAGTATAACTGTGGGGGAATCTAAAGATATAGCACAAGCTACCATAGGGAGCATTCATTTTCCTGCTATACATTATTTTGCTCTCTTCATAGGTAGGTGCATAAATGGTAAAGACGAAGCATGTCATATGTGTGTCCCTGACCTCAGTATTCTTAGGAGTGCTGCGATAGGAGATAAACATTATAATTTGGGAGCCATTGTTGCACGTAGGTTGCATCATAATAGATTTAATGGAGATTTCTTTGGTGGAATTTATGCAACCCGTATAGCTAATTTTCTTGGTATAACCATACGTGGGGATGATATTGAGTTGCCTCCTGCTTATTTGGATTATGAGGCTATGGTTCATCATCATTTTGTTGAGAGGAACGATCAGTTCCTCCAGTACCGACTAATCTTTGACAGACGATGCACCTATCACGTCGCTCTCCCTGCTTCTACTTTCTTTGACTTTCAAGCAAAAGGGAGATATTTTATAACTAGAAAGGAGGCGGAAGAGTATAAGAGGAGGGCCGAGATAGCTCGCCTCCAAGCTGCAGCCCATGATGCAATGACTGCTGCATCTCAGTATGACCCCAACTACAACTTTGGATATCCGCCAGGCCATCCGTGGCATTGGACCAACTTAGGCCAAAAGCCTAAGCTTGGGGGAGTACGTATTTCTCACCGACATTACATTCATGTTCACATACTCATTGCTAGATGTTGGTGCTCATACTCTTTCACTGTAGTATCCATGTTAGTTTATTTTCTCTTTTTATGCTTTCTTCTTGTGTGTTTGAAATAAACCTTAAGAAAAACCAAAAAAATAGTTGTAGCTTTTAGCTAGTTTTAATTTCCATGCTTGTAATAGTAATTAAAAAGAAAACTCAAAAATATTTCTCGTTCTTCTCTTGCTTGTTGGGAGCTTTCCCGTGTAAATAGTTTTATTACCTTTGGGGGTCGATAGGAGAAGATCATAATGAAAATGTTGGAGTGGCTCTTATATGCATTATTGTTGATCTGACAAAGAGCCCATATTACCTTGTCTTCTCTCTTGAATTGAATGCTTGTAGATTCCAGCTTAGTCCAATGCACATGCACTGTTCTTATTATTCACATCATTCGGTCGTGCAAGTGAAAGGAAATTATGACAATCCATGATGGACTGATTGAGATGGGAGAAGCTGGTATGAACTCGACCTCTCTTGTTTTTGTAAATATGATTAGTTCATCGTTCCTGATTCAGCCTATTATGAATAAACATGTTTGCAATGACAATTAGAGATTATAGTTGCTCACACCATGCTTAATTAGCTAGGAGCTTATAATGGTTTACCTTGCGTGCCAACATGCTATTAAGATGGTTGTGATGTGGTATGATAGGGTGGTATCCTCTTTTGAACGATTCAAGTGGCTTGACTTGGCACATGTTCACGCATGTAGTCGGAAAAAAAATCAACATAGCCTCTACGATATTTATGTTCATGGTGCATTATATCCTACTCATGCTTGCATTCGGTGTTGATTAATTTTAATGCATGTTCATGACTGTTGTCGCTCTCTACCTGGTCGCTTCCCAGTCTTTTTCTAGCCTTCACCTGTACTAAGCGGGAATACTGCTTGTGCATCCAATCCCATAAACCCCAAAGTTATTCCATATGAGTCCACCATACCTACCTATATACGGTATCTACCTGCCGTTCCAAGTAAATTTGTATGTGCCAAACTCTAAACCTTCAAATAAACATTCTATTTTGTATGCTCGAATAGCTCATGTATCAACTAGGGCTGTCTGTATCTTCCATGTTAGGTGGGTTATTCTCAAGAGGAGTGGACTCCGCTCCTCATTCACGAGAAAATGGCTGGTCACCGGGATGCCCAGTCCCATGCTTTATGCAAATCAAATCAAAATAATTGCAAACAAAACTCCCTCGGGACTGTTGTTAGTTGGAGGCACTCGTTGTTTCGAGCAAGCCATGGATTGATGCTTGTTGGTGGAGGGGGAGTATAAACTTTACCATTCTGTTTGGGGACCGCCTATAATGTGTGTAGCATGGAAGATATCGCCATCTCTCGGTTGTTATGTTGACAATGAAAGTATACCGCTCAAAATATTATTCATATCTATTTCAAAACCGAGCTCTGGCACCTCTACAAATCCCTGCTTCCCTCTACGAAGGGCCTATCTATTTACTTTTATGTTGAGTCATCATCCTCTTATTAAAAAGCACCAGTTGGAGAGCACCGCTGTCATTTGCATTCATTACTGTTAGTTTACATTGAGTATGACTTGACTGGATCTCTTTTACCATGAATTACAATGTCTAGTCAGTCCTTGATCTTTAAAGGTGCTCTGCATTTATGTTTTGCGGTCTCAGAAAGGGCTAGCGAGATACCATCTTGTTATATCATATCATGATTGTTTTGAGAAAGTGTTATCATCCGAGATTTATTATTATTGCTCGCTAGTTGATTATGCCATTGATATGAGTAAACATAAGAGCTAAATGTTATTGTGAATATGGTTAGTTCATAATCTTTGCTGAAAACTTGAATGCTGGCTTTACATATTTACAACAACAAGAGCAAACAGAGTTTGTAAATTTTTTTCTTTATCACTTTCAGTTTGTCAACTGAATTGCTTGAGGACAAGCAAAGGTATAAGCTTGGGGGAGTTGATACATCTTGATAACCCACAAGTATAGGGGATCGCAACAGTTTTCGATAAGTAAGAGTGTCGAACCCAACGAGGAGCTAAAGGTAGAACAAATATTCCCTCAAGTTCTATCGACCACCGATACAACTCTACGCACGCTTGACGTTCGCTTTACCTAGAACAAGTATGAAACTAGAAGTACTTTGTAGGTGTTGTTGGATAGGTTTGCAAGATAATAAAGATTATGTAAATAAAAAGTAGGGGCTGTTTAAGTAAACACACAATAAAGTAAATATAGCGAGTGTGGAAAAGTGGCGGTAGGAGTTGCGAAATTTCCCCTAAGCAATTGACTACTTTACTAGACCGATAGCAAGTATTATGTGGGAGAGGCCACTGCTAGCATGTCATCCCTGACTTGGAATTCTATGCACTTATGATTGGAACTATTAGCAAGCATCCGCAACTACTAATGTTCATTAAGGTAAAACCCAACCATAGCATTAAGGTATATTGGTCCCCCTTCAATCCCGTATGCATCAATTTCTATGCTAGGTTGAAGCTTCTGTCACTCTTGCCCTCCAATACATAGTCCTATCAACATACAACTAACCCTAGGGTGTGATCCATGCGTGCAATCATATGATGGGCACCAAAGGACAGCAACATAACCACAAGAAAATTGAATCAATCATAGCAATTCATCAACCACCGATAGGACAATGAAAATCTACTCAGACATCATAGGATGGCAACACATCATTGGATAATAATATGAAGCATAAAGCACCATGTTCAAGTAGAGGGTACAACGGGTTGCGGGAGAGTGGACCGCGGTAGATAGAGGGGGGAAGGTGATGGATATGTTGGTGAAGATGGCGGAGGTGTTGGTGTAGATCGCGGTGATGATGATGGCCCCCGGTGGCACTCTGGTGCCACCGGAAGCAAGGGGGAGAGAGCCCCCCTCCTTCTTCTTCTTCCTTGACCTCCTCCCTAGATGGGAGAAGGGTTTCCCCTCTGGTCCATGGCCTCCATGGCATGGGAGGGGTGAGAGCCCCTCCGAGATTGGATCTCTCTCTCTATCTCTCTCTGTTTCTGCGTTCACAGATTCTTCCCTTTCACCGTTTCCTATATTCCCAGAGATCCGTAACTCCGATTGGGCTGAAATTTTGACACGATCTCTATCCGTATATTAGCTTTCTTGCAGCGAAAGAAGGGCATCAACCACCTTACGGGTGGCCCATGAGGGTCAGGGGCGCGCCCCCTGCCTCGTGGCCTCCTCGGGCACCGTCTCGCGTGGATTTTTCTTCCCAAAAATCATATATATTCCAAAAAAATCTCCGTCAGTTTTTATCCCGTTTGGACTCCGTTTGATATGGATATTCTGCGAAACAAAAAACATGCAACAAATAGGAACTGGCACTGGGCACTAGATCAATATGTTAGTCCCAAAAATAGTATAAAAAGTTGCCAAAAGTATATGAAAGTTGAATAATATTGGCATGGAATAATAAAAAATTATAGATACGATGGAGACGTATCAGCATCCCCAAGCTTAATTCCTGCTCGTCCTCGAGTAGGTAAATGATAAGAAAAAGATAATTTTTGATGTGGAATGCTACCTAGCATAATCTTGATCATGTAATCTAATCATGGCATGAATATTAAGATACGAGTGATTCAAAGCAATAGTCTATCATTTGACATAAAAACAATAATACTTCAAGCCTACTAATAAAGCAATCATGTCTTTTCAAAATAACAAGGCCAAAGAAAGTTATCCCTACAAAATCATATTGTCTGGCTATGCTCCATCTTCACCACACAAAATACTCACATCATGCACAACCCCGATGACAAGCCGAGCAATTGGTTCATACTTTTTAACGAGCTTCAGCATTTTCAACCTTCACACAATACATGAGCGTGAGACATGGACATAGCACTATAGGTGGAATAGAATGGTGGTTGTGGAGAAGACAAAAAGGAGAAGATAGTCTCACATCAACTAGGCCTATCAACGGTCTATGGAGATGCCCATCAATAGATATCAATGTGAGTGAGTAGGGATTGCCATGCAACGGATGCACTAGATCTATAAGTATATGAAAGCTCAAACTGAAACTAAGTGGGTGTGCATCCAACTTGCTTGCTCATGAAGACCTAGGGCATTTGAGGAAGCCCATCGTTGGAATATACAAGCCAAGTCCTATAATGAAAATTCCCACTATTATATGAAAGTGATAACTCAAGAGACTCTCTATATAAAGAACATGGTGCTACTTTGAAGCACAAGTGTGGTAAAAGGATAGTAACATTGCCCATTCTCTCTTTTTCTCTCATTTTTTTCTTTTTCTTCTTCTTTTTTTGTAGGCTTCTTTGGCGTCTCTCTCTCTTTTTGGGGGGGCTTCTTTGGCCACTTTTATTTTGATAACCTCACATGGGACAATGTTCTAATAATGATGATCATCACACTTTTATTTACTTACAACTCAATATTACAACTCGATATCTAGAACAAAGATATGACTCTATATGAATGCCTCCGGCGGTGTACCGGGATGTGCAATGATCTAGCGTAGCAATGACATCAAAAAACGGACAAGCCATGAAAACATCATGCTAGCTATCTTACGATCATGCAAAGCAATATGACAATGAATGCTCAAGTCATGTATATGATGATGATGAAAGTTGCATGGCAATATACTCGGAATGTCTATGGAAATGCCATAATAGGTAGGTATGGTGGCTGTTTTGAGGAAGGTATATGGTGGGTTTATGGTACCGACGAAAGTTGCGCGATACTAGAGAAGCTAGCAATGGTGGAAGGGTGAGAGTGCGTATAATCCATGGACTCAACATTAGTCATAAAGAACTCACATACTTATTGCAAAAGTTTATTAGCCCTCGAATCAAAGTACTACTACGCATGCCCCTAGGGGGATAGATGGGTAGGAAAAGACCATCGCTCGTCCCCGACCACCACTCATAAGGAAGACAATCAATAAATACCTCATGCTCCAACTTCGTTACATAACGGTTCACCATACATGCATGCTACGGGAATCACAAACCTCAACACAAGTATTTCTACTAATCCACAACTACCCACTAGCATGACTCTAATATCACCATCTTCATACCACAAAACTATTGCAAGGAATCAAACATATCATATTCAGTGATCTATAAGTTTTATGTAGGATTTTATGACTAACCATGTGAATGACCAATTCCTGTCATCTCTCTAAATAGATATAAGTGAAGCAAGAGAGTTCAATTCTTTCTACAAAAGATATGCCCATGCTCTAACAAATATAAGTGCAGCAAAAGAGCATTCTACAAATGGCGGTTGTCTATGTAAAGAGAAACAGGCAATCCAAGCTTCAAATGATATAAGTGAAGCACACGAAGCATCCTATAAAGCCATACTCAAAAGATATAAGTGAAGTGCATAGAGCATTCTATAAATAAACCAAGGACTATCTCATACCAGCATGGTGCATAAAAGAAAAATGAAAACTAAATGCAAAAGACGCTCCGAGATTGCACATATCGCATGAACGAAATGAATCCGAAAACATACCGATACTTGTTGAAGAAAGAGGGGATGCCTTCCGGGGCATCCCCAAGCTTAGACGCTTGAGTCTCCTTGAATATTTAATTGGGGTGCCTCAGGCATCCCCAAGCTTGAGCTCTTGCCTCTCTTCCTTCTTCTCACATCGAGACCTTCTCGATCATCGAACACTTCATCCACACAAAACTTCAACAGAAAACTCGGTAAGATCCGTTAGTATAATAAAGCAAATCACTACTCTAAGTACTGTTGCAAACCAATTCTTATTTTGTTTTTGCATTGTGTCTACTGTAATATAACTTTTCCATGGCTTAATCTACTAATATAAATTGATAGTATCATCAAAACAAGCAAACTATGCATCAAAAACAGAATCTGTCTAAAACAGAACAGTCTGTAATAATCTGAACATTCACAATACTTCTTGTACTTTAAAAATTCTACCCAAATTATGAAAAATAAAAAATTTGTATAGGAATACAGTGCAAAAAGAATCAGAACCATTTGACATTCCAGCAAAAAATTTAAAATCGCGCACTACAGCTAAAGTTTCTGTCCTGCACCGTACAAACCATCAAGCAAATGTAAACATCCTAAAGGCAAACCTTGGCACATTATTTTTATAATACAAGGAATTGTCCAAGGGGATAATTATTTTTATTGAAAAGTTTATGTAATCAAGATTCACAAAGTTTCCGTGAGCATGAACAAAGTTCAAGGCTAGCTCCCACTTCAACAATGCTTGTCTTTCTCACTTCCACTTTCCTTTTTGAAAGAGTTTTGGGTTCCCATATTTATTTTTGTTGTTTTTAAACTATATAAAAGCACTCAACATAAATAAATGACTCTCTAAAACTTCTGGGTTGTCTCCCTGGCAGCGCTTTCTTTAAAGCCATTAAGCTAGGCATATAGTGCTCAAGTAATGGATCCACCCGGATCCCAAGGTATATCAAAGCCAATTTTAATTAACAATGATTTTGTAATTTAGTGGTGAGCACAAGGTAACATATATCATGTAATGACGAAGTCTAACTCTCTTCATATGCATCAGCATGTCATAAAAGAACAATTCATGCACACAAAGTAAAGGCCAATGCATAGTATAAACAGTTTCTTGCAATTTTATCATATTGGAAACGTAGAGAGGTGGAGATATAGTTCTTCTCTCATAATAATTGCAAGTAGGAGCAGCAAGCACATGCATATTATATTCATCAAAATCATCATGTGTAACGGTAAAAGGCAACCCATCAATATAATCCTTAATAAGGGCAAACTTCTCCGAAATAGTGTAGTCAGGAGAATTCAAAAAGATAATAGGACTATCATGCGTGGGTGCAATAGCAACAATTTCATGTTTAACATAAGGAACTATAGCAAGTTCATCTCCATAAGAATAATTCATTGGCATCTTGGCCACAAGCATAGCAAGCATCATCAAAAAGGGGTATTTCAAAAGAATCAACGGGATCATAACAATCATCATAGCAATCATCGTCCGGTAAACACGGAGGGAAATTAAACAATGTATGAGTTGAAGAGTTACTCTCATTAGAAGGTGGGCATGGGTAGCTAATCCTCTCTTCCTCCTTTTGTTCTTCGCTCTCCTCCTCATCTTTTTCATCCAATGAGCTCACAGTTTCATCAATTTCTTCTTCCATAGACTCCTGCAAAATATTAGTCTCTTCTTGGACAGCGGAGGCTTTCTCAATAAGCGCATTAATATAGGAATTATATTCATAATTATCATAGCTATATTTTAAGATAGCTAAATTTTTAGGCCTATAAACATCATCATCATAAGCTTCATGCTTTTCAAACAAAGATTCAATTTCATAAGCACCCTTAAAAGCAACAAATTCTTCTATTTGTTCCACATCATAGTGATCATATATACCATTAGCATAAGAAGCTAAGGTTTCATTATCATTAAATTCACATGAAAAGGAAGCTGTGGAGCCTTCACCTTAGAGTAACAAGTATAATCATATCTCAAGCATAGTTGCCTAGCATAACAATTTAATATATGAATTTGATCCCATAATAGTTTCCATTTTTGTGTCAAGCGGTAATCCCTAAAGTATTCACGTTGATCCAACGTTAGTCCCATTACATAATTGAATGGGGTTTTCTCAGGATTATTAAAGTAGTACATAATATTTTTCACATAACCAGCATCGAGGGTTTTAGGAGGTTCCCCATCTCCATGAGTAGCAAGTACACCTAATTTTTTTGGTATTTCGTGTTCCATGTCCATAACTAAAGATAGAGAACAACTAAGAACAACAAATAAAAATTTACTTAGTGATGAAGCAAACAAGCACACACGAAAATATTCACCCCACGCTATTGCTCCCCGGCAATGGCGCCAGAAAAAGGTCTTGATAACCCACAAGTATAGGGGATCGCAACCGTTTTCGATAAGTAAGAGTGTCGAACCCAACGAGGAGCTAAAGGCAGAACAAATATTCCCTCAAGTTCTATCGACCACCGATACAACTCTACGCACGCTTGACGTTCGCTTTACCTAGAACAAGTATGAAACTAGAAGTACTTTGTAGGTGTTGTTGGATAGGTTTGCAAGATAATAAAGATTATGTAAATTAAAAGTAGGGGATGTTTAAGTAAAGACACAATAAAGTAAATATAGCGAGCGTGGAAAAGTGGTGGTAGGAGTTGCGAAATTGCCCCTAAGAAATTGACTACTTTACTAGACCGATAGCAAGTATTATGTGGGAGAGGCCACTGCTAGCATGTCATCCCTGACTTGGAATTCTATGCACTTATGATTGGAACTATTAGAAAGCATCCACAACTACTAATGTTCATTAAGGTAAAACCCAACCATAGCATTAAGGTATATTGGTCCCCCTTCAATCCCGTATGCATCAATTTCTATGCTAGGTTGAAGCTTCTGTCACTCTTGCCCTCCAATACATAGTCCTATCAACATACAACTAACCCTAGGGTGTGATCCACGCGCACAATCATATGATGGGCACCAAAGGACAACAACATAACCACAAGCAAATTAAATCAATCATAGCAATTAATCAACCGCCGATAGGACAATGAAAATCTAGTCAGACATCATAGGATGGCAACACATCATAGGGCACCATGTTCAAGTAGAGGGTACAACGGTTGCGAGAGAGTGGACCGCTATAGATAGAGGGGGGAAGGTGATGGAGATGTTGGTGAAGATGGCAGAGGTGTTGGTGTAGATCGCGGTGATGATGATGGCCCCTGGTGGCACTCCGGTGCCACCGGAAGCAAGGGGGAGAGAGCCCCCCTCCTTCTTCTTCTTCCTTGACCTCCTCCCTAGATGGGAGACGGGTTTCCCCTCTGGTCCATGGCCTCCATGGCACGGGAGGGGCGAGAGCCCCTCCGAGATTGGATCTGTCTCTCTGTCTCTCTCTGTTTCTGCGTTCTCAGATTCTTCCCTTTCACCGTTTCTTATATTCCCGGAGATCCATAACTCCGATTGGGCTGAAATTCTAACACGATCTCTATCCGGATATTAGCTTTCTTGCGGCGAAAGAAGGGCATCAACCGCCTTACGGGTGGCCCACGAGGGTCAGGGGCGCCCCCAGGGGGGCAGGCGCCCCCCCCAGGGTGGCAGGCGCGCCCCACGCCTCATGGCCACCTCGGGCACCGTCTCGTGTAGATTTTTCTTCCCCAAAATCATATATATTCCAAAAAAAATCTCTGTCAGTTTTTATCCCGTTTGGACTCCATTTGATATGGATATTCTGCGAAACAAAAAACATGCAACAAACAGGAACTGGCACTGGTCACTAGATCAATATGTTAGTCCCAAAAATAGTATAAAAAGTTGCCAAAAGTATATGAAAGTTGAATAATATTGGCATGGAACAATCAAAAATTATAGATACGACGGAGACGTATCACGTCTCCATCGTATCTACTTTTCCAAACACTTTTGCCCTTGTTTTGGACTCCAACTTGCATGATTTGAATGGAACTAACCCGGACAGACGCTGTTTTCAGCAGAATTGCCATGGTGTTATTTATGTGCAGAAACAAAAGTTCTCGGAATGACCTGAAACTCCACGGAGATTATTTTTGGAAATAATAAAAAATACTGGCAAAGAATCAAGGCCAGGGGGCCCACACCCTAGCCACGAGGGTGTTGGCGCGCCTGCCCCCTAGGCATGCCCCCTGCCTCGTGGGCCCCCTGGAGCTCCACCGACCTCAACTCCAACTCCATATATTCGTGTTCAGGGAGAAAAAAAATCAGGGAGAAGGATTCATCACGTTTTACGATATGGAGCCGCTGCCAAGCCCTAAACTCTCTCGGGAGGGCTGAACTGGAGTCCATTCGGGACTCCAGAGAGGGGAATCCGTCGCCGTCGTCATCATCAACCATCCTCCATCAACAATTTCATGATCCTCACCGCCGTGCGTGAGTAATTCCATCATAGGCTTGCTGTACGGTGATGGGTTGGATGAGATTTATCATGTAATCGAGTTAGTTTTGTTAGGGTTTGATCCCTAGTATCCACTATGTTGTGAGATTGATGTTGCTATGACTTTGCTATGCTTAATGCTTGTCACTAGGGCCCGAGTGCCATGATTTCAGATCTGAACCTATTATGTTTTCATGAATATATGTGAGTTCTTGATCCTATCTTGCAAGTTTATAGTCACCTACTATGTGTTATGATCCGGCAACCCCGAAGTGACAATAGTCGGGACCACTCCCGGTGATGACCGTAGTTTGAGGAGTTCATGTATTCATTATGTGTTAATGCTTTGGTCCGGTACTCTATTAAAAGGAGGCCTTAATATCCCTTAGTTTCCATTAGGACCCCGCTGCCACGGGAGGGTAGGACAAAAGATGTCATGCAAGTTCTTTTCCATAAGCACGTATGACTATATTCGGAATACATGCCTACATTACATTGATGAATTGGAGCTAGTTATGTGTCACCCTATGTTATGACTGTTACATGATGAACCACATCCGGCATAATTCTCCATCACCGATCCAATGCATACGAGCTTTTCACATATTGTTCTTCGCTTATTTACTTTTCCGTTGCTATTGTTATCATCACTACAAAATACCAAAAATATTACTTTTGCTACCATTACCTTTTACCACCGTTACCACTACTATCATATTACTTTGCTACTAAATACCTTGCTGCAGATATTAAGTTATCCAGGTGTGGTTGAATTGACAACTCAGCTGCTAATACTTGAGAATATTCTTTGGTTCCCCTTGTTTCGAATCAATAAATTTGGGTTGAGTACTCTACCCTCGAAAACTGTTGTGATCCCCTATACTTGTGGGTTATCAGCATGCCTGGCAGTTCCTCCGGAAATACATCCGGGTAATCCTTCACAACTGGAACTTCTTCCTGAACAACTCCCGAGAGGGAATTTACTAGGGTCCTCTTTGGCGCATGCCTGGATACATACTTAATCCTCTTTCCCTCTAGGGTGGTTAGTAGAATTGACTTACTAGCACAATCGATATTTCCTCCATATATCGATAGCCAATCCATGCCTAGTATCACATCCAATCCATGTGACTCCAAAATTATTAGGTGTGAGGGGAAAACATGCCTACCTATGGTCAATGGCATCTGAAAACATCCTCTGCTTGCCATATACTCCTCTCTTGGCGAGCTTACTAACATACGTGTCTTCAGAACTTTGGTGGGAAACTTATACTTATCCACAAATCCCCTCGATATTTATGAATGCGATGCACCAGTATCAAAAAGAAAAGTAGAAGTACATGACTTAATCAAAAACTTACCGATAACTGCATCTGGCTGCTTTTCAACTTCCTCCACATTAACGTGGTTCACCTGTCCTCTGGTGAAAGGGTTGGGCTTCTTCCTAGAGCTTCCATTGCCATTTCCATTCTTTGCTTCAGGACACTCGCCGGTGTAGTGTCCAGTCTTCCCGCACTTAAAACAAGTAATGTGACTTAGATCCTTCTTGGTGGGTGTAGTGGGGTTGTAACGATTCTGACCGTTGTTTCCTCCATTCCCATTACCATTTTTAGAGCCACTTGGTTATGTGAGCTTCCTCCATTGTGGCCATGGCCTCCATGGTTATGATGGGTATGTCCTCCCGAGTTTGGGGTAAAACGAGGCTTCTGCTGAGCTCCAGAATTGTACTTCCCCTGTCCATACATCCTTTTGCGGCTCTCTATCTGCCGCGGCTTGCCTTCAATCATGAGGGCCCTGTCTACCAACTCCTGGTAGTTAGTGAATGTTGCCACCATCAACTGCATACTCGACTCATCATTCAGCCCTTCCATAAGCTTCTCCTTCTTCGTGGCATATATGGCCACATCATCTGGGGCGTAGCGAGCTAACTTACTAAACTCATCCACGTACTGCCCCACAGTATGATTTCCCTGGCGTAAGTTGCGAAACTCATGCTTCTTCATACTCATAGCTCCAGTTGAGACATGGGTTGTACGGAAAGCTTGATTATACTGATCCCATGTGACATTGGCTATGGGAAAAGTGGCTGTGTAATTCTCCCACCATGAGGCTATGGGTCCATCCAATTGATGTGCGGCAAAGCGCACCTTCTCAGCATCTGTGCAACCTATGGTGGTCAGCTCCCTTCCAATCCTGCGGAGCCAGTCATCAGCAACAATCGGCTCGGTGCTACTGGAAAACACCAGCGGATTCAACCTCAGAAAACGGGCTAAGTTGTCCACTCGAGGTGGTGGCGGTGGGTTGTTGTTGTTGTTGGTGGTGGTGGTGGTGGTGGTGGTGTTGTTGTTGTTGCCTTGGTTCTGGACTAGTAGCTGCATCAAGGTATTCTTCTGTTGGATGAACTGAGTGAGCTCCGGTGGGAAGACAAATCCGGGGTCACGTCTCAGAGGCATCTAATAGGTTTAGAGGGGTGAGAAATAGAATAGAGTGAGGTCTAGAGGGAAATCACTACCCATATGCACATGAGACAAACACATTCATTCAGACCACTCAATTCAAACAAGGGCATACAATCGATCTAATCTACCGTTACGAAATACTCGGACTACTACTATATATATGGGGGAATACTACTGATAATATGGTGGTCGACTAGAAATTTTGATCGGAGGAAGACTCCATGATATCTTCTCCAGCTTCGTCTTCATAATCATCATCACTGTCGGGGTCGGAGTCGGTGTCGTCGATGATGATGTAGTCCTCGGGGTGGTTGTCCTCTCCAGGTGCGGGATCTCCCATGAATATTCCTAGCTTCTTCTTCAGGTCTTCATTCTTCTCCAGTAGTACTACAATTTCCTCTTCATATCCATCACGTGTAGACTTGAGTTCCTCTTCTAGCTCTATGTTCTGGGTCATCACCTTCTTCATGTCCATCATGCTGGCGCACATCTGGTTCTCTTGACGATGAATGTGTTGGTTCAACTCCTGGATGCAGGCTACAATGGACTAGTCCTTCCTGGTGCAAATCATCTCCCATTGCTCATCTCGGCGTCCACATATCTGGTAGATTGTGTCCTTAAGATCCTTGTGGCAAACTTCGCCGATGCGTCCCATGGCGATGTGAGTTGCCATGCTCTTTCCTAGACTCCAGGTTGGTGCATGGAAGGAAAACTCTATGGGCTCAGTAACTGGTGTGAATGTCCTTCCTGGAACATGTACTCGAATTGTCCAATGCTCTTCTTCAGGTAGAGTGGCGGTGTAGGTCCCCATGAAGCTTGGTATTCCGATGCTCAGGTACTTAGTGGCCTCCTTCAAGTGTCGTCCAAAAGGGGTGTCTTCATCCGGTTGAGCAAACTTGTCCCTTGGGTCCGCCATCTATAGAGTGGAGAGTGGAGAAGAGTCAGAAAAGAGTAGAGAAGAGTATCCTATGGCACATCTTAGTGGCTGCGTCCTACAGTCAGCGTGTGCTCTGATACCATCTTGTAGCGATCCGACCTCAAACGGCTAAATCCCTATGCATAAGTGTCATCCCTGGATCGGTAATGTTGACACACACACACACAGTACTCAAGGATTTATAACAGAGTGCAATCACACACTTATTACATCGTATAACTCAAAGAGAGTACTTATTACAATAATATGGCTGAAGGCGATCTAAAAAAGATAATCGCGGAAGCTTCGAGGGTAAAAGAGTCCATCAACTCCAACGACATAACTGAGAGCACGACAACGACCTAGCACACCTTACTCTTCGTCTAAAAACTTAGAAACATAATACATTGCAACCTGTGTAGGTCAGCACATGTAATATGCTGGCAAGATAACACTATAGAGCAATGAATAAATAAGAGCTATAACTATATGCATATATGGCTGGTGGAGGATCTATGGTTATCATTTGCATAAAGCTAGTTTTTCCCTACAACAAAGGAATATGTTTTATTTAACTACAAAGTTTGTTGAAAACATTGAGAAGGTTCCTCCAACTCAATCCCAGAATAATAATTATCAACCCAACAATTTAATTAAGTAAAGTGATGAGATCAAATCAATGATTCAAGTACCAGATACTCAAGATGTCCATAATCGGGGACACGGCTAACCATGATTAGTTTGTACACTCTGCAGAGGTTTGCACACTTTTCCCCACAAGACTCAATCTCCTTCGTTGGATTTCTCGCACTACATCGTGTTTGAAAACGGATGACCGAGACACAGTCTTTCCAAAGAGGCCCCCTTAACCGATAGATAAGCCGGTACACCTATAATCCCCTACATCTGCTAGCCCATCATGGAAAGGATTCCCACAACTTACTCAACTATGCTAGAGCCCATAATGTCTTGTGGCTGCACACGGAAGTTTCTAGCATGAATAATCTTATGATCCCTTTGAGCCTGGGTGGCAAACCATAGGATGATCACACAGGTACTCGGGGATATCCCAGGACAACACTGGATTACTCCAGTTGCCCACACAATCACTGAGTGCTCCAGGGTGCCTCAACCAATCCACCCAAATGTGTATTAAAATAGACACCTTAAGTTAACCATTAATTAAAACTCTCACATCTGTCATGGATCACTCAAACCAAACCATGTCTACAAGCATAGCATAGCAGTATAAGCATAACGTAGAAGTAACTCCCGGGGTTTGAAACAAAGACAATAGGTTCCTACCTCATCAACTACTTCCCAATACCCACATGTTAAACAAGTCCTAACCATGCAGTGTTTGAGGATTGAAACTAATGCATAAAAACTAGGTAATAAAGGGGTATGATCAAAGTGTTACTTGCCTTGTTGACGATCTGAAAACCCTAGTGACTCGTAGTAGCACGTTTCGCACTTCGGAAACTCTATCGTAAACAAACAATAGCATACATAGGCACTCAAGCATAAGATGGAAGGGTAAAACTCAAGATAAAATATCCACACTGAAAGTTCAACTAAAGAGCTTCGATTTGCAAAAAGAATCAATCAAATCGGAGCTACGAAACTCAAACTACGATAAAAAAAATCAAATTCAAAACTGCTTGAAACCAAATTTTAAATTGTGAAAACCATGTTCAAGTTGATTATCTGGAAAGAGGGGAACAAGACAAAGATTATGGCATTGGTTTCACTGGATTTGGACGAACGAGCTAAAAGTAACGAAGGTTTGAAGATTAGGGACTAATCTGTGATAAAAGTAATCGCGGATAGGTCCCTGGCCGAAAATAAAAAATAAAAAGAAAAATCTAACAAACGAACGTTCGCTAACAGAACTAAACCGACGAAAACCGTTTGCTAAAGAAGCTAATCTCATGAACGCTCGCAAAATAAACAGATCGAGGAAACCGGAAAAACCAAAAGAAAACCTGGACGGTTTTGTACCAGTTCGGGATGGTTTTCCGTTGAAAACCGACGGCGGCGGGTAGCGAGTCCGGCAGCGGCGGCGAACTCCGGCGCGTCGGAGGTTGGCGAGCGGCGGCGGCAACGGCAGTGGGCGACGGCGGTGGCGTGCGACAGTGGCAGTGGGCAACGTTGCGCAGCAGCAGCGGCGGCGGTGTAGGCAGCAGCGGCGGCGGCGTAGTAAGCAGCGGCGTGGCTCGGCTGCAGCTGCGGCGACGATGGTGGGGCAGCGTGGGGTGAGGAGAGGAGGGTGGCCGGGGCGGCTTTATAAAGGGGCCGAGGGGGCTTCCTTGGAGAAGGGGGCGGCGGAGACCCGGAGTCCGCCTCAGACTCGGGCAGCAGGACTCCTCCCGCGGAGGAAGGTGACAGCGGCTGGGCCTTCGGCCCGGTCGGGCGACGGGTTTTTTTTAATAAAAATTTCACCTGAAAGGAAAAATTCTAATAAATTGATTTTTTTTCCAAAAATACCAGAAATAATTTTCGCCGTCCAAACCTAATATTTAGGACAAAGTGAACATTTTTCTGGCCTAAAAATGCAATTTTTAAGAATGCATATTTTTCTAATTTCAAATAAAATAGCAAATAAAATATTAATTTGATTTTTAAATTTCTCCTCCAATATTCTTCTCTTTTGAAGAAGTCATTTTATCCTCTCTCATTTATTTTTATTATTGGAAATAATTAGAGAGAAAATATTAAAATCAATTTGATCCTCTTTTCAAATTTGAGAAAATTCAAATATGAAAATTTGTGAACTCCCCAACTCTCTCCTTGGGTCCTTGAATTGCTTAAGATTTCTAGGATCTCAACCAAAATGCAAATAAAATATGATATGCATATGATGACATATGTATAACACCCAAATTGAAAATTGGGATGTTACACGGATTCAATGAACAAGGTTCTTTCTGAATATAAAAAAGAAATCACCATACCACATTGTGGTTTTTATGCCGTAGGTAAGAACGGTTCTTGCTAGAAGCCCGTAGCAGCCACGTAAAACTTGCAACAACAAAGTAGAGGATGTCTAACTTGTTTTTGCAGGGCATGTTGTGATGTGATATGGTCAAGACGTGATGAGATATAAATTGTTGTATGAGACGATCATGATTTGTTAAAGTTATCAGAAACTGGCAGGAGCCTTATGGTTGTCTCTTTATTGCATAAGATGCAAGCGCTATATAATTTCTTTACTTTATCGCTATGCGATAGCAATAGTTGCTAAAGCAATAGTTGGCGAGACGACCATGTGATGACACGTTGATAGAGATCAAGATGATGGAGATCATGGTGTCATGCCGGTGACAATGGAGATCATGACGGTACTTTGGAGATGGAAATCAAAGGCACAAGATGATGATGGCCATATCATGTCACATATTTTGATTGCACGTGATGTTTATCTTTTATGCATCTTATTTTTCTTAGTACGACGGTAACATTATGAGATGATCCCTTACTAAAATTTCAAGGTATAAGTGTTCTCCCTGAGTATGCGCCGTTGCAATAGTTCTTCGTGCTGAGACACCACGTGATGATCGGTGTGATAAGCTCTACGTTCACATACAACGGGTGCAAGCCAGTTTTTCCCAAGCAGAATACTCAGGTTAAACTTGAAGAGCCTAGCATATGCAGATATGGCCTCGGAACACTGAGACCAAAAGGTCGAGCGCGAATCATATAGTAGATATGATCAACATAGTGATGTCCACCATTGAAAACTTCTCCATCTCACGTGATGATCGGACATGGTTTAGTTGATATGGATCACGTGATCATTTAGATGACTAGAGGGATGTCTATCGAAGTGGGAGTTCTTAAGTAATATGATTAATTGAACTTAAATTTATCATGAACTTAGTCCTGATAGTATTTGCATATCTATGTTGTAGATCAATTGCCCGCGTATAGCTTCCCCGTTTTATTTATGATATGTTCCTAGAGAAAACTATGTTGAAAGATGTTAGTAGCAATGATGCGTACTAGCTCCGTGATATGAGGATTATCCTCATTGCCGCACAGAAGAATTATGTCCTTGATGCACTGCTAGGTGATGGACCTTTTGCAGGAGCAGATGCAGATGTTATGAACGTTTGACAAGCTCGGTATGATGACTACTTGATAGTTTAGTGCGACATACTTTACGGCTTAGAACCGGGACTTCAAAAACGTTTTGAATGCCACGGAGCATATGAGATGTTCTGAGAGCTGAAATTGGTATTTCAGACTCATGCCCGTGTTAAGAGATACGAGACCTTTGACAAGTACTTTGCCTACAAGATGGAGGAGAATAGCTCAACTAGTGAGCATGTGCTCAGAATGTCTGAGTACTACAATCACTTGAATCAAGTGGGATTTAATCTTCCAGATAATATAGTGATTGACAGAGTTCTCTAGTCACTATCACCAAGTTACTAGAACTTTGTGATGAACTATAATATGCAAGGGATAATGGAAATGATTCCCAAGCTCTTCGCGATACTGAAAATTGGTGAAGGTAGAAATAAGGAAAAAGTATCAAGTGTTGATGGTTGACAAGACCACTAGTTTCAAGTAAAAGGGCAAGGGAAAGAAAGGGAACTTCAAGAAGAATGGCAAGCAAGTTGCCACTCCCGTGAAGAAGCCCAAAGCAAGACCTTAGCCTGAAACTGAGTGCTTCGACTGCAAAGGGAATGGTCACTAGAAGCAGAACTACCCCAAATACTTGGCGGATAAGAAGGATGGCAAAGTGAAAAAAGTATATTTGATATACATGTTATTGATATGTGCTTTACTAGTGTTCATAGTAACCCCAGGGTATTTGATACCGGTTCAGTTGCTAAGACTAGTAACTCAAAACAGGAGTTGCAAAATGAACAGAGACTAGTTAAGGGCAACGTGATGATGTGTGTTGGAAATGATTCCAAGGTTGATAAGATCACCATCGCCACACTCCTTTTACCTTCGGGATTAGTGTTGAACCTAAAATCAATGTTATTTGGTGTTTGCATTGAGCATGAATATCATTGGATCATGTTTATTGCAATACAATTATTCATTTAAGTCAAATAATAATTGTTGTTATGTTTACATGACTAAAACCTTCTATGGTCATACACTTAATATAAATGGTTTATTGAATCTCGATCATAGTGATACACATATTCATAATATTGATGCCAAAAGATGAAAAGTTGATAATGATAGTGCAACTGTCTCGAATGCCACAAATACCAGAGAGTTACGCGAATTTGCCGGGGGAAGTATTGGGCCTTCATGGGCCTTAGTGGAAAGGAGAGAAGGGCCACAAGGGGAGGACACGCGCTCCCCCATGGGCTGGTCCGAATTGGACTAGGGAGGGGGCGGCGCCCCCCTCTTACCTTCTCATAATCAAGTGATTCGAAAAGCCCATCAGCATGGAGTTTCTTCAAGCGCTTTACACCAATATGACCTAAAAAGCAATGCCACAAATATGGCACTGTCCAATCCGGGATGACGTGAAGAGCCGCCACCAATTGTGCTTCCGGGTCTGGAACAGCCAAGTCTTCCTCTGTAGTAAACTTGACAGAAGGGCTATGCAGAACATCTAAGAAAGTGTTAGGTGGCACCGGCTTACGCTGAGACCCCAGCCGGCTTAAAGCATCAGCCGCTTCATTCTTTCAGCGATCAATGTGTTCCACTTGGTAACCCTTGAAGTGTCCAGCAATGGCATCAACTTCGCGGCAATAAGCCGCCATGAGAGGATCCTTAGAATCCCACTTGTCTGATACTTGTTGAGCCACCAAATCTGAGTCGCCAAAGCACCTTACACGGCTCAAGCTCATCTCTTTAGCCATCCGAAGACCATGGAGCAAAGCCTCATACTCAGCTGCGTTGTTAGTACAGGGAAACATCAACCATAGTACATAACAAAATTTGTCACCTTGAGGGGAAGCTAAAACAACTCCAGCCCCCGAGCCCTCTAATTTCCTGGACCCATCAAAATGAATAGTCCAATATATGTTGTCCGGCTTCTCTTCACGCATCTGTAGCTCCGTCCAATCATTGATGAAGTCCACTAGTGCCTGAGATTTGATGGCAGTACGTGGCACGTACTTTAAACCATGAGGACCAAGCTCAATGGCCCACTTGGCAACTCGTCCTGTGGCTTCTCTATTTTGAATAATATCTCCTAAAGGAGCAGAGCTAACCACGGTGATAGGATGACCCTGGAAATAATGCTTAAGCTTCCGGCTCGCCATGAACACCCCATAAACAAGTTTCTGCCAATGTGGATATCTCTGTTTGGACTCAATGAGCACCTCACTGACGTAGTAAACCGGCCGTTGAACCGGATATTCCTTGCCAGCCTCTTTGCGCTCTACGACAATGGCCACACTGACAGCATGTGTGTTAGCAGCCACATATAACAATAATGGCTCCTTATCAATGGGAGCAGCAAGAACCGGCGGCTCAGCGAGCTGTCTTTTCAGATCTTCAAAGGCAGAGTTAGCAGCATCACTCCAGACAAAATCATCTGTCTTCTTCATCATTTGCTACAGCGGTATAGCCTTCTCACCTAACCGGCTTATGAACCGGCTTAAAGCTGCAACACGACTTGCCAACCGCTGAATGTCATTGATACACGCCGGTTTAGCCAAAGGCGTAATTGCTTTGATTTTCTCCGGGTTAGCCTCGATGCCTCTGTTAGAAACCAAAAAACCCAAAATCTTGCCCGCCGGTACTCCAAAAACGCACTTGGCCGGGTTAAGCATCATCTTGTAGACCCGGAGGTTATCAAAGGTTTCCTTCAGATCCTCAATCAAGGTCTCCTTCTCTCTGGACTTCACCACTATATCATCCACATAAGCATGAACATTGCACCCAATCTTATTGCGAAGACAGTTCTACACACATCGCTGATAAGTCGCCTGGGCACTCTTAAGCCCAAAATGCATAGACACACAGTAGAAGGCTCCAAATGGAGTAATAAAAGCTGTCTTCTCCTGGTCCTTAATTGCCATCTTGATATGATGATAACCAGAATAAGCATCCAAAAAGCTCAAACGCTCACAACCCGCCGTAGCATCAATGATTTGATCAATACGAGGGAGAGCAAGAGTATCAGCCGGACAAGCCTTGTTTAAGTCCGTGTAATCCACACACATACGCCAGGTGCCATTCTTTTTAAGCACGAGCATGGGGTTAGCCAACCACTCTGGATGAAAAACTTCAGTAATGAACCCGGCCGCCGAGAGCCATGCCACCTCTTCACCAATGGCCTTGTGCCTTTCCTCATTGAACCGCCAAAGAAACTGCTTGACCGGCTTAAATTTTGGATCAATGTTGAGAGTGTGCTCAGCGAGTTCTCTCAGTACACCTAGCATGTCAGAAGGTTTCCATGCAAAGATGTCTCGGTTCTCACGGATGAACTCGATGAGCGCGCCTTCCTATTTGGGATCCAGATTAGCGCTGATACTAAACTGTTTATATGAGTCACCTGGAACAAAATCAACGAGCGTAGTGTCATCGGCCGACTTAAACTTCAGCAAAGGCTCGTGCCCTGTAGTTGGTTTTTTAAAAGATGTCATGTCCGCCGGGTCAACATTATCCTTGTAGAATTTCAACTCCTCTATTGCACAAGCAGATTCGGCATAAGCAGCATCACCTTCCTCACATTCCAAGGCTATCTTCCGACTCCCATGTACTGTGATAGTGCCCTTATAACCCGACATTTTGAGCTACAAATAAACATAACACGGCTGTGCCATGAACTTGGCATAAGCCGGTCGTCCAAACAGGGCGTGATATGGGCTCTTGATTTTGACGACCTCAAAAGTTAATTTCTTGGCTCTGGAATCATGCTCATCTCCAAAAGCTACCTCCAGCTCAATCTTACCCACTGGGTATGCCAACTTAATTACCAGGCACTACTCCATGAAAAACAGTGTTGGATGTCTTAAGACTTTTGTCAGTCAACCCCATGCGACGGAAAGTCTCATAATAGAGGATGTTGATACTGCTGCCTCCGTCCATGAGTACTTTAGTGAATTCATATCCACCAACCTGAGGTGCCACCACCAAGGCCAGGTGACCCGGATTGTCAACCCGGGGAAGGTGATCCTCCCTGCTCCATAGAATAGACTGCTCAGACCATCTCAAATAACGAGGGACTGCCGGCTCAACAGCATTCACAACCCTCTTATGAAGTTTCTGGTCCCGTCTGCAGAAACTTGTGGTGAACACATGATACTGCCCACTGTTTAACTGCTTTGGATTGCTCTGGTATCCGGATTGTTGTTGCTGCTGCTGACCTCCTTGGCCAGATTGCTGATTGTACACACCTTGATTTCCGTAAGAGCCTTGAAAATTGGAATTTGAACCGCCTCCCGGTCCATGAAAACCGCTGCTACCTGAGCCACCGCCCGGCCCATGATTGCTATTGAACATGTTGGAGTTCTTGAAAGCCTTCATGATTGTACAGTCCTTCCACAGGTGAGTGGCTGGTTTCTGCTGAGTACCGTGCCTTGGACAAGGCTCACTTAACAGCTGCTCAAGAGTGGGACCTGACCCGCCGGACCAAGGAGGTGGCCTCCCCTTACGTCGCTGATTGTTGCCCTGTGCGTTGCTGTTAGCCACAGACTCCAAACTACCGCCAGCCTTACGTTTATTATTGCCTCCCTGGTTTGCCGGGTTATGCTGATGACCCTTGTCGTTCTTCTTCCCCTTCCATGTCTTTTCCTTGTCAGACTCGGGATCCTTGGTACTATCAGAGTCGGCATACTTGACTAGAGCCGCCATCAGCTAGCCCATGTCATTACAATCGCGTTTGAGCCGCCCCAGCTTCTGTTTTAGAGGCGTAAAACGACAATTTTTCTCCAACATTAAGACTGCAGAGCCGGCATCCATCTTATCAGATGAATGTATTATGGCTTTGACCCGGCGCACCCAATGGGTCGTGGACTCTCCTTCCTCTTTTTTACAGTTAGTTAAATCCACAATTGACATCGACTGCTTGCAAGTGTCTTCAAAATTCTGAAGAAACCGGACTTTTAATTCTGCCCATGAGCCGATGGAATTGGGTGGCAGCCCCTTCAACCAAGTGTGAGTCGTTCCATCTAACATCATAGTGAAGTACTTGGCCATTGCCGCGTCACTGACCTCCAATAGCTCCATGGCCATCTCATAGCTTTCAATCCATGCTCGTGGCTGTAAATCGGCCGTGTAATTGGGCACCTTCTGAGGCCCCTTGAAATCCTTTGGCAAACACTCATTACACAGAGCCGACACCAAGCAAGGGACACCTCTGTCCTTGTGGCCACGCCTGCCTCAACAGAGGTCGTCGGATAAACCGGAAAAGCCTGGTGAGCCGCCTGCTCAGCTGCCCATTGAACCGCCCGCTCAGCCTCTTGGCGGATCCTATCCTGGTCAACCAAGTTAAGAGCTCCATCACGCACTGGGTCATGCCCGCGCGGCTGGTCACGACGCCGGGCGTTGCTTGAAATGGCTGCTAAATCTATGTGCCTGCTATAACTCGGGCTCCGGCTTGGGCGAGGGGTCGAATGAATCATGTCTCGACTATAAGAATACGCCTCCTGCTGCGCCAGAGCCGTCTAAAGAGGTTCTCTGACCCTTCGGGTTTCAATCGCCGTTGGAGAGTCACCCTCCGTCGGTAGAGCCGCCAATCGCACCGCCGCAGCGATCATGTTCTCCAAAGGCTTAGAATAATGACCAGGTGGTGTTGGTACATAATGAGGTGTAGCAGTATTCACACGAGGGGGTTCCATCACCCGTGGTTGAACCGGCGCCCCAGTTGCGACCCGATTCACCTCTGGCGGGTTACTGGGGCCTGCACCAGGTGTGCGGAAGATATTTCTAGTATCATAAGTCAGAGGCAGACGTGACTGAGTCTTCTGGTTTCTTCTCCTCATGACCTCGTTTGACGCATTTAGATCCATCGTGAGCTGAAAAGCCTCTGATTGAAGCTGCTGAGCTCGAGCATCCGAAGTCGCCCGCTCTGTAGCCATCCTGACGTCCTCCGCCGCTAGGTTTTCTTTGGCTTGTACTACCTCCTCACGTAACCGTGCCACTTCTGCATCGTGCTGAGCCTAATCCGCCGGGTTAACCACGGCAATCAACAGGGCTGTCATCCTATCCATGAGATCCATCAGCACCTAAGCCGGCGGGCGCATGGGGCCTCCTGCCCCGGCCACTGCTGACCCGGTGGTTATCGCTGTCGCAACCATAGAATTTTGAATGGGCTGCGTGCCAGTCATGAAGATCCCCGCTCTGCTCAGCGGCTCAAAGGGGTCCGGAATACTACTGCCATCGGAACAGCCCCCAAGGCCACCATCTTGCAGTTGATACAACGAATCTGTCTCACCCGTGGATGACTCGCCATCATATTGGACGGCCGTCTCACCACCAGACATAGATCCTTCCGAAAATTCCCCTCCATGGATGCATCCCACAAAGGCACGCTTCACAGCCGGCTGAGCCCGGGCAGGTCTCGCACGCCGAGCCGTCTCTATTATGTCGGTGCAGATGTCTGGCTCAGGACCCGGCTCGCCAGTCTGGCTGATGAAGATGTGGATCCCACCGAAGGGGACCCGGTACCCGTACTTAATTGAGCCTGCGTCGAGGCCCCAGGCTGCATCATCGATGTAGAGCTTGCCGCGACGACTCTTGGTCATCCGGCCCATAGCGTATGCCTTGAGCCCTTCGAAGCTGCCCTTCAAGAACTCAAATCCACCGTGCGCAGGGTCCATGGTGGGCGCCAACTGTCGTAGAATTGTCACGGCAGATGTCCTAGTGAAAGGACTTAATCGTGGAGCCATCGCAACTAGGAAGCTTAAAGGGGTTAAACAGGACAAAGGACACGAGAGGTTTATACTGGTTCGGCCCCTTGCAGTGAAGGTAAAGGCCTAGTCTAGTTGATATGGTATTGCTAGGTTTCGATGACCAAGGAGCGAATATGCTTAACCTGGCTCTCGATCTGTTGTCTCTTGTCCTAATCCGTCGTCGGGTTGTCCCCTTATATACACGGGTTGACGCCCTGCGGCCTACAGAGTCCCGGCCGGCTCATACAACGTGTCCGGCTCGGTGACGTATCTTACATGCCTTACATTACAAGTCTTATTCATACATGGCGGTTTATACCTACGGGCCTTAAGCCGCCTCTGGGCTTGGGCCTATTATAAGCCTAACTGTGAACCGTCATCTTGTATGCTCTTGGGCTTCACTTAGGTAAACTGCCATTGTGGTTGACCTGGCCCCTCCTGGGCGGGTCATATCTGGTAGTCATATCCCCAACAACTATCATTATTAAACTCATATCTTTTGGCTTCAATACTATGAATATGTGTATCACTACTATCATGATTTAGTAAAAACTGACCACTCATCAAGGGTGCATGATCATAAAATATTTTATTCATATAAATAGAACAACTATTATCTCGAGGGTTTCGCCGGAACCCCTGATCCGACAACCATTATTCTCTTATTTAAATGAATAACCGTCTTGCATCAAACAAGATCCAGATATAATGTTCATGCTCAACGTTGGCACCAAATAACAATCATTTAGGTCTAGAACTAATCCCGAAGGTAGATGTAGAGGTAGCGTGCCGACGGTGATCACATCGACTTTGGAACCATTTCCCACACGCATCATCACCTTTTCCTTAGCCAATCTTCGCTTAATCCGTAGCCCATGTTTCGAGTTGCAAATATTAGCAACAGAACCAGTATCAAATACCCAGGCGCTACTGCGAGCATTAGTAAGGTAGACATCAATAACATGTATATCAAATATACCTTTCACTTTGTCATCCTTCTTCTCCGCCAAATACTTGGGGCAGTTTCGCTTCCAGTGACCAGTCCCTTTGCAGTAGAAGCACTCAGTCACAAGCTTAGGTCCATACTTGGGCTTCTTCACTTGAGCAGCAACTTGTTTTCTGTTCTTCTTGAAGTTCCCCTTCTTCCCTTTACCCTTTTTCTTGAAACTGGTGGTCTTGTTGACCATCAACACTTGATGCTCCTTCTTGATTTCTACCTCCGCAGCTTTTAGCATTGCAAAGAGCTCGGGAATCGTCTTATCCATCCCTTGCATATTATAGTTCATCACGAAGCTCTTGTAGGTTGGTGGCAGTGATTGAAGAACTCTGTCAATGATACTATCATTAGGAAGATTATCTCCTAGCTAAGTTAAGTGGTTGTGGTACCCAGACATTCTGAGTATATGTTCACTGATAGAACTATTCTCCTCCATTTTGCAGTTGTAGAACTTATTAGAGACTTCATATCTCTCAATCCGGGCATTTTCTTGAAATATTAACTTCAACTCCTGGAACATCTCATATGCTCCATGATGTTCAAAATGTCGTTGAAGTCCCAGTTCTAAGCCGTAAAGTATGGCACGCTGAACTATCGAGTAGTCATCAGCTTTGCTCTGCCAGGTGTTCACAACATCTGGCGTTGCTCCAGCAGAGGGTTTGTCACCTAGCGGTGCTTCCAGGATGTAATTCTTCTGTGCAGCAATGAGGATAATCCTGAAGTTACGGACCCAGTCCGTGTAGTTGCTACCATCATCTTTCAACTTAGCTTTCTCTAGGAACGCATTAAAATTCAACGGAACAACAGCATGGGACATCTATCTACAATAACATAGACAAGCAAAATACTATCAGGTACTAAGTTCATGATAAATTAAAGTTCAATTAATCAAATTACTTAAGAACTCCCACTTAGATAGACATCCCTCTAATCATCTAAGTGATCACGTTATCCATATCAACTAAACCATGTCCGATCCTCACATGAGATGGAGTAGTTTTCAATGGTGAACATCACTATGTTGATCATATGTACTATATGATTCACGCTCGACCTTTCGGTCTCAGTGTTCCGAGGCCATATCTGCATATGCTAGGATCGTCAAGTTTAAACCGAGTATTCCGCATGTGCAAAACTGGCTTGCACCCGTTGTATGTGAACGTAGAGCTTATCACACATGATCATCACGTGGTGTCTCGGCACGACGAACTGAAGCAACTGTGCATACTCAGGGAGAACACTTGTACCTTGAAATTTAGTGAGAGATCATCTTATAATGCTACCGCCGAACTAAGCAAAATAAGATGCATAAAGGATAAACATCACATGCAATCAATATAAGTGATATGATATGGCCAGCATCATCTTGTGCCTTTGATCTCCATCTCCAAAGCACCGTCATGATCACCATCGTCACCGGCTTGACACCTTGATATCCATTGAAGCATCGTTGTCGTCTCGCCAACTATTACTTCTACGACTATCGGTACCGCTTAGTGATAAAGTAAAGTGAAAGGATCGATATGGTTGACTAGAGGGGGGGGGGTGAATAGGCAACTACCAATTTTTAGCTTTTCTTTACCAAATTAAACTTTGCATCAATATAGGTTGTCTAGATGTGCAACTAGGTGAGCAACTATATGATGCAATAACAACAAGCATACAAACAAGCAAGGGTAGACACACTAGAGAGCTTGCACAAGTAAAGGTAAGAGATAACCAAGAGTGGATCCGGTGGAGACGAGGATGTGTTACTGAAGTTCCTTCCTTTTGAGGGGAAGTACGTCTCCGTTGGAGCGGTGTGGAGGCACAATGCTCCCCAAGAAGCCACTAGGGCCACCGTATTCTCCTCACGCCCTCACACAATGCGAGATGCCGTGATTCCACTATTGGTGCCCTTGAAGGCGACGATCGAACCTTTACAAACAAGGTTGGGGCAATCTCCACAACTAAATCGGAGGCTCCCAATAAGACCACAAAGCTTCACCACAATGGAATATGGCTCTGAGGTGACCTCAACCGTCTAGGGTGCTCAAACACCCAAGAGTAACAAGATCCGCTAGGGATGAGTGGGGGAATCGAAAATCCCTAGATGGAAGTGTAGATCGGAGCCTTCTCAACCACTCCCGAGCAAATCAACAAATTTGATTGGCTAGAGAGATAGATCAGGAGAAAATGAAGCTTGGAGTATTTAATGGAGCTTGAGCAATAAATGAAGCTTTGGGGAGTAAGAGGTAGGTGGGAAGGAAGAAGGGGACTCCCTTTTATAGTGGGGGCAACAATCCCGTTGCCCTCCACCAACCAGCCCCGCACAGGGCGGTACTACCGCCAAGAGGGGGCGGTACTACCGTCCGGACAATGGTACTGCCGCGCCCCCAAGCGGTACTGCCGCGCTGAGGAGACTAGTAGGGAACGGACCCAAATGCGGTACTACCGCGGTGGTAGGGCGGTACTACCGCTCCTGGAACGGTACTACCGCCACTACAACCGTGACTAGTGCCGCAAAACCCGACACGAGAAAAATACCTCTCGAATCGAGGCGGTAGGAACCAGACTGCCCAACGGTACTACGGCAGAGAGGTCAAGGGCGGTAGTACCGCTATGGAGCGGTACTGCCGCTTGTGCCCCTTCGGCCGTAGTACTGCAGGCAGTGCGGTACTACCGCTGGGGCGCGTGAGAGAGAGAAGAAATCTCTCAAAGGAGCTGAGGAAAAGGCGGAGGTGCCAGGCCCCCAGCGGTACTACTGCTGAGGAGCCACAGGCGGTACTACCGCTTCGGAGCGGTACTGCCGCTTGTGGCTTCTCAGCGGTACTACCGCTGGGTGCGCGGTACTACCGCTTTGACCTAGACAGGACAAGGAAGAGAAAGGAGAGATCTCTTCAATGGAAAGGAAAGCTCAGAGGGTGAGAAGCTGATGTGTACGTGATGATTCCACCCATGCAAAACCCCAGCGGACCCCCTCTTGATAGTACGGTGCCCTCTACGCAACTAGTCCACCGAGAAAGAAACGAAAGAGCTACACCGTCTTGAAATACACTCCGAGGGGAAGAAAGCGTCTCGTGCCAGGGGAGAATCTGTGAATTATTCAAAGCACAAGATTAGTCCGCAACCATGTTGTCATCAATCACCAAAACTACCTTGAGAGAGATATGCCGTAACAATCTCCCCCTTTTTGGTGGATTGATGACAACTAGGGATTTGCGCAAGGAAAAGAAATAAGACAAAGAAGGCTAAGAACTACAAAATATAGACGGGCTCCCCCAGAATGTGTGCACCAAGAGATGGCACGACACACACATTTGGATCAACACTCCCCCTATATTTTATAGTCCAACACTACTAAGCACAAGATATATGAGAGAAGTGAATAAGCAAGACAAGCATGCATCTCACACTAAACTATAGTACTCTGAAATGACATAAGTAATAAGGTAGCAATAGGGAGCATATGTCTCACACCATATGTCTAGAACTTAGGTCTCATACCAAACCAAAACAAAGAAGGACACCGAGAGAACACTCAAGAAACCACAATACTCAAAGCACGACACAAGAAGCAAATCCCTACACTCTCTCCCCCTTTGGCAGCGAGACACCAAAAAGGGCATAGAGTGACACTACGACTCTAGGTGATGGGAGGAGGAAGATCTCGAACATCACATCTCTGCATCTTCATTGTGGTCGGCATCGGAGTTGGTCCAGTGGCAATTCTGATGAATCTAGTCCTCCTCTTCAGTGATCTGACCCTCAGACCCACTGGCAACTGTTGCTCCCATCTGACGCATGATCTCCTTGTGGCGCGTCCTGGCATTCTTCTCTGCCACATGAGTCATGTACTGACCATGAGACTCCATGCAGAAAAGCTTCTTCATCTTTCGCTTGAGCTTCTATGCCCATGACGGTTCTGCACTAGAGGGGCCAAAGTCCTCCTCATGAGCATCAGTAGCAGCCTCATCCTCGGTCCCCATGGCAGCAGCAACAGCAGCAGACGGACCCCCTGTGGCAGCAGTAGTAGATGGACCCCCTGTGTGAGGCGCTGTCCAGTTGTCCTTCTTCCTCAGACGCTTGATCTCATGAGAAACCAAGTCTCCAGTCTCTAGCAGCACTCTGGGATAAGTCTGTGCCCAGGCCCTCTCAATGAGCCTCATGATGAATGGACCAGAGATAGGACACTTGCGCTCAGACACGGCAGATAGAAGTTCAGACCACATGACATGGGAGATATCCAGGCTCTCTCCAGTGCTTGCTTCCTTCTCATGCTGACAGAAAAGGAGCATGTCCACGAGGTAAGAGTGAACCATATCCAGATTCCCGATCCGAGGGAAGAGAGTCTCACGAAATATGCGATGAAGAATGTGCAGATACGGGGACAGCTCATAGGTCTTCTTCTTGGTTACTGGGTGAACTTTCACATTGCAGTAGGGCCAAAGGGCTTGCTTGTGGGTCAACGTAGCATTGCGGTGAGGGCGGAAACCGACAGGAGTCTCAAGCCCGGTATCCACCACATCAAGTAACTCCATGAATGCCTTCCACTTGACAGAGAGTAGCTTGCCATTGGTCATCCATGTCAGAGTCCTGTCGACATCCATCCCAAGATGGACGGTGGCATAGAATTGAGCCACCAAATCCGCATCGAAATCCTTGTTGAATTGCATGATCCTGAGAATGTTCAGCTGAGTGCACATCTAAAGAGCTTCACCAAAGTACTCCGGGTCCTTCTCCGTAGCATCAGTGTCAATGGAGCGAACATCAACAAAAAGATTCCTCTTGGCCTTGATCACATCAAAGTAGATGGCAAACTGAAAACGGTTCCAGAACGGGCGGTTAACCAAAGTGGGTTCTTGGTCCACCGCATAGGGGTTGCGGCGACGCTTCATCCAAAACTCCTTGTTGGTCATCTCAGTCACAGTCTTCCCTTTTGGCTTGTTGGCGGCTCGCTTCGATTGCTGAGGAGGTGGAGGAACACTTGCAGATGCACTTGCTGGAGGCGGTTGGGTGCTCGAGGAACCACCGGCAGGCTCTGATGTGTGGTAGCGTTTTGATGTGCCATGCCCGGGGTTGATACGGCGACCTTGCTGCTCGGAAAGGTCATCACCTGGAGCCAAACACAAGAACACTCAAAACAACCAGAAAGAACGAGCATAAGCCAACAAACTCAACAAAAAGATCAAGGTAAGGTAGGAAAATGATGGAAATTGGCATTCAACGGTAGTACTGTGACCTGCCCGCGGTAGTACCGCCCCAAGCGGTAGTACCGCCCCAAAGGGAGCGGTAGTACCGCTCTAGGTCAAGCGGTAGTACCGCTCCAAAGAGAGCGGTAGTACTGCTTGAGGCGGAGAAACATCAGTTTCTTATAGCACGAGGCGGGGAAACAACGGGTTCCTACTACCGTGATCAGATCCGACACTACCGGCCTACCAAATTCAAAAATAATCCTACCAAACTCTAATCGAGATAGTCTAGTTGCCTTCTCCATCCAACTCAAGCCTAGATTTAGCCAAAAATCTAGAGATGCAACCACCATTGCCCCTAAGAAACAAGAACTGAAAAAGAGACAAAACGAAGGAAGGAACGGGGGCAGTACCGGCATCCATGACAAGAGGACGAGGTGGGGATCGACTCCACCAAAGGAAATGGAGAGGGACGCCCCGGAGACGGAGATCCGCCGGAGCCCTCCCGCGGCGAGAGGAGGCTGGAGAGAGGAAGAGAAAAGAGGGGGCGAACTGAATGGGTATGGGGGAGAAGAAACCTCGCCCTGCCCCGACTTAACCCCCTGTTCTCGTCCCCCCAGCGGTAGTACCGTGCTAGGGGGCGGTAGTACCGCTTAGGAGCGGTAGTATCGTGCACCACCAGCGGTAGTACCGCCCAGCATGCCACGGCAACTAGACAGGCACAGCTTTAGCTCGACGAAACGACAAAAACGGCAAGAGAAAAACACACTAGCAAACGACCAAGACACACCTCTTCAAAAGAGGGCGGTGGCCGAGGCCGCCTATGTTTGAGTCAAAAGGTATGGCACCGCGAAGGTTTTAACCTTGGGCCCATAACCAAAACTCATCTTTGAAGCACAAGTGCCATCAACAATGGCTAAAGTGAAAGACTTGATTAATTTATGCATAATAGGGGGTGGGAGAGGTCATTGAGAGAACAACACTCCCCCTATGTCCATGCCTACACCTAAACTAGACAACACATTGAGGGTGGTAGGGTGTGCATGGGTTCAAGCCACATTGCTCGAATCAATGATATTTAGCTCATGCCTTAACTCGCGAAATCTTGCTTCATCCAAGGGCTTCGTGAAAATATCTACAAGGTTGTCATGAGTGTTGACATAGTTGAGCTCGATCTCTCCTCGCCTAATGTGATCCCGGATGAAGTGATACCGAATCTCAATATGCTTCGTCTTGAAGTGTTGCACTGGGTTGAGAGAAATCTTGATGGCACTTTCATTGTCACACCAAAGAGGCACTTTGTCACAAGTGACACCGTAATCCTTTAAAGTTTGCCTCATCCATAGAAGTTGTGCACAACAACTACCGGCGGCAACATACTCCGCCTCAGTGGACGAGAGAGACACACAACTTTGCTTTTTGGAAGACCAACTTACCAAAGAGCAACCAAGAAATTGGCACCCTCCGGAAGTGGACTTCCTATCCACTTTTTCTCCCGCCCAATCGGAATCCGAGTACCCTACAAGCTTGAAGTTTGATCCTCTTGGGTACCATAAGCCAAAGTTTGGGGTATGAGCCAAATATTGAAAGATTCTTTTGACCGCCACAAAGTGACTTTCCTTAGGTGCTGCTTGAAACCGTGCACAAATTCCCACACTCAACATGATGTCCGGTCTAGATGCACAAAGGTAAAGCAAGGATCCAATCATGGAACGATATACCTTTTGATCCACCACTTTACCATTGGGATCTAAGTCAAGTTGGCACTTGGTGGGCATTGGAGTGGAGGCCGGCTTGACGTCATTTAGCTTGAATCTCTTGAGCATGTCTTGAGTGTATTTGGATTGATTGATGAAGGTTCCTTCTCTTCTTTGCTTCACTTCGAACCCTAGAAAGAACTTCAACTCTCCCATGGAGGACATCTCGAACTTTGATGTCATGAGAGCGGCAAATTCCTCATTGAAAGCTTTGTCAGGAGAACCAAAGATAATATCATCAACATATAATTGGCACACAAACAACTCCCCTTTGACCTTCTTATTAAAAAGAGTGGGGTCGATTAGCCCAACGTCAAAACCACGGTCTTGTAACAACTCGGTAAGGTGGTCATACCACGCACGTGGGGCTTGTTTAAGGCCATAGAGTGCCTTATCGAGTTGATACACATGATCGGGAAAGTAGGGATCCTCAAACCCGGGGGGTCGCTTGACGTAAACCAATTCATTAATGGGACCGTTAAGAAAAGCACTCTTCACATCCATTTGTTGTAACTTAAAGTTATGATGAGAAGCATATGCAATCAACATGCGAATGGATTCAAGACGAGCAACAGGAGCAAAGGTTTCACCGTAGTCGATACCCTCGACTTTGGAGTAGCCTTGTGCAACCAAACGAGCCTTGTTGCGAATGATAATCCCATGTGCATCTTGCTTGTTCTTGAATATCCACTTGGTTCCAATGACATTTTGGTTCCCCATTGGCCTTGGCACCAATCTCCACACTTTGTTGCGCTCGAAGTTGTTGAGTTCTTCGTGCATGGCATTGAGCCAATCCGGATCTTCTAGCGCCTCATAGACCTTGTGGGGTTCCACACAAGAGACAAACGCGTGATGCTCACAATAATTTGCTAATTGTCTACGAGTGCTTACCCCCTTTCTTAAACTTCCAAGCACATTCGTCATGAGATGATCCTTGGTGGAGAGCTTGGAAGCAACCTTGGCGGCACGACGCTCTAATTCCTCCTCGGTGGAGAGTTGAGGAGCGATTACTTGATCATCTTGAGCGCCGTCATGAACTTGTTCTTGATCTTGAACTTGCTCGGGGGAGAGAACTTGACCTTGGGCATCACTTGGTGTGTCAACACCGTCTTGAGTATGATCTTGCCCTTGGTCTTGTTCATGAGGTTGAGGGCCTTCACTTTGTTCTTCGGAAGCGTGTGGGCCTTGGGTTGGTGATGGCTCCACTTGAGTGGAGCATTGTCCTTCTCCTTCGGCCACAAGGGGTTCCTCAATGGGTAGGATGAAACCAACACCCATTCTTCTTATGGCTTGAGGAGGAATTTCATCACCTACATCACAAGTGCCACTTTGCTCCACTTGGGAGCCGTTATTCTCATCAAACTCCACATTACACGTCTCCTCAATAAGTCCCGTGGATTTATTGAGGACACGGTAAGCATGAGAGTTTGTAGCATAACCAACAAATATGCCCTCATAAGCTCTAGCCTCAAATTTAGACAACCGAACACCTTTCTTGAGAATGAAACACTTACACTCGAATACCCGGAAGTACTTGAGGTTGGGCTTGTTGCTGGTGAGTATCTCATATGGAGTCTTGTTCAAGCCCTTGCGGAGGTAGAGCCGATTGGATGCATGACACGCGGTGTTGATGGCTTCGGCCCAAAAGTTGTACGGAGACTTGAACTCCGCCATCATGGTCCTTGCCGCATCCATCAACGTCCGGTTTTTCCTCTCTGCAACACCGTTTTGTTGAGGGGTGTATGATGCGGAATATTGATGCTTGATTCCCTCATCACTAAGAAATTCATCCAAGGTGTAGTTCTTGAACTCGGTGCCGTTGTCACTTCTTATTGTCAAGATCTTTGCATTATGTTGACGTTGTGCTTCATTTGCAAAGTCAATGACGGTTTGTTGGGTCTCGCTCTTCCTCTTGAAGAAATACACCCACGTGTACCTTGAGTAGTCATCCACAATCACCAAGAAATACTTCCTACCTCCAAGACTATCGAAGGACGGGGGCCCAAAAAGATCCATATGAAGTAGCTCCAAGGGCCTCTTTGAATAAATGATAGTCGTGGGAGGGTGAGCCTTCTCATGTAGCTTTCCTTCGATACAGGCACTGCAAGCATGATCTTTAACAAAACTAACATTCGTTAGTCCACGGACATGGTCCCCCTTGAGGAGACTTTGCAAAGATCTCATATTGACATGGGCTAAATGGCGATGCCAAAGCCATCCCACATCAACTTTAGCCATTAGGCATGTCGCGGTCTTAGTGGGTCGCTCTGAAAAGTTAATCACATATAGACCGTTCTCGACATGCCCAACAAAAGCTACTTTAAGAGTCTTGCTCCACAAGAGGGCCACGGTATCAATATCAAAGAACGTGGCAAAGCCCATTATTGCAAGTTCACGAACGGAAAGTAAATTGTATGCAAGGGACTCAACAAGCATGACCTTCCCGATCGTGAGATCATGAGAGATGACCACCTTGCCAAGTCCCAATACCTTAGAGGATGAGGCGTCACCCCACTCGACATTGGTGGGCATAGATGGAACTTTGTGCACGTCCACCACCAAGTCCTTGCTTCCGGTCATATGATTTGTAGCTCCGCTATCGAGCAACGATGATCCACCACCGGAAGCAAACACCTACAAGAGATCAATGCTTGATTTTAGGTACCCATTTTGTAATGGGTCCTTTTATGTTAGTAACAAGGGTCTTAGGAACCCAAATAGACCATTCAATGTACTCATGAAGAGAACCAACAAATTTGGCATAAACATGCCCATCACTAGCACGGCATAACACATAAGAAGGATTAAAATCGCCGGCTTTGTTGGAAGGGGTGATATTCCCCTTCTTGACATTGTTCTTCTTCTTCTCCTTGGGGGAACTCTCTCCCTCCTTCACAAAGGTTTGCATGAGGGGAGGAGGTCGTTTGGTCTTGTCATTCTTCTTCTTGTTCTTGGAGTCGGGCACGTACCCAACCCCTTCCTTGGTCACACCTCCCTTTTGGTTGATCAAGAGATCGTTGAGGTTCTTCTTGCCTTGTATGCAAGTCGCAAGACCTCTCTCAAGTTGCCCCTTTAGCTTAGCGTTCTCCTCAACGAGATGCACATGCTCACAACACGGGTTAGTAGCATTTGCATTATGAATTAACATCATACGAGGGAAAGTGGATTTTTCCTTGGTTAGCTTTACTTGAAGTTGATCATGAGACTCTTTGAGGCTAGCATGAGCACCCTTCAATACCTTGTGAGCCTTGTCAACTTAGCATTTTCCTCAACAAGGTGTATATGCTCACAACACGGGTTAGTAGCATTTGCATTATTAATTAAAACCATATGAGGAAAAGTTGATTTCTCCTTAGTTAGCTTCACTTGGAGTTGATCATGAGACTCCTTGAGACTAGCGTGAATACCCTTCAAGGCCTTGTGGGCCTTGTCAAGTATATCAAACTCCTCTTTGAGTCTAGCAAGATCAACCCCGAGTTTGGCCTTCTCGGAATATAGCACATGAGAAACAATGAGGGCATGATCATAATCTTTCTTTAACTTAGCATGATCAACATTGTGTGACTCCTCAAGAGCCAAACGAAGACCACGCTCTTCCTCAAAAGCATTGGAAAGATCCGAAATCTCATCAGCATAGTCACGACTATGCCCTTCCATCTTAGAGATGATGTCTTCATGAGCCTCGATCATGTCATTGGCCTCACCAAGTTGTTCCAGGAGAGCAACAAAGTGCTTCTTGGATTTTCCCTTGAGTTTGCCCATAAAGGCCTCAAACTCGTTAGCCTCCACATTAGCTCCATCAAGTTCATTAATGCTATCCGTTGGGGAAGGATGATTAATGATGGTAGTTTTGATGTTGGAGGTTACCTTGTTGGTGGCTTTAGCCATGAGGCACTTGGCGGTGATGCTCTCGTTAGGTGAGTCGAAGAGAGACACCCGTGATGTTGTTGCAATGGCAACGGAGGCCATGGCAACCGACTCATCATCTTCATCATCGTCATCATCCTCATTGTACTCTTCTTGCACAACCAACGCCTTGGGAGGAGTCTTCTTGGTGAAGTTGTTCTTGTTGGGGAACGTCTTGGCCTTGTCCTTTCGGATGAGTTTGCCACCATTGTCTTCCCTCTTCTCATACGGGCATTCCGCAACGAAATGACTCACGTTGCCGCAATTGTAGCAAGTTCTTACACGTTGCTTGCCCCTTATGCCACTCGAGTTGTTTTTGCTAAAGTTGGGCCTCGAGTTTTTCTTGCTCCAAAATTGCCTTGAAGCAAGTGCCATGTGTTCATGATATGCATACTTCGTATCTTCGGGGTTGTTCTCCTCTTCTTCCTCTTCTTCTTCTTCCACGGTGAGCTTGGCCTTCAATGCAAGGTTAGGCTTCTTTGCCCGTTGAGAACGAAGCACCGAATTGTCGGCGGTCTTGTCCAAAATGTTCATGGCCACAGACTCATCCAACACTTCGCTTGAGGTCAAAGTGTGGAAGTCCGGTCTTTGACGAATGACGGAGGACATGGCCTTGTGGTAGGGCATCATTGCCTTGAGGAATTTGCGCTTGATCCAATTGTCATCCGTATCCTTGCTCCTGTGATCTCGTAGTGGGACTACGAGTTTGGTTACTCTCCGATAAAGCTCACGAGGTTCTTCATCTTCCTTCATTGCAAACTCATTGGCCTCATCTTGTACCACTTCATAGTTGGAGCGTTGAATGCTTGCGCTTCCCCGGTAGAGAGAAACGACACAATGCCATGCATCTTTGGCCAAGGCGAAGGGACGAAGATGAGGTAGGTCTTCGGGTGGAATTGCATCTTGAATGATGAAGAGAGCATTCTCATTGAATTGATTGTCCGCGGCTTCTCAAGGAGTGAAGTTGCTTGGATCATGTGGATAGAAACCTTCTTCAATGATTCTCCAAAGGTTAGTGTTCACATGATTTAAATGACGTTTAAAGCGGTAAACCCAAGAATCAAAATCCTCATTTTTCACAATCTTAGGGGGAGGACCGGCATGATTCAAATGAGTGTAAGGAACCGGTCCACCATAAACAAGTGGTGGTTCCACATGGGCAAAGATGCCGGTGCCATTCTTGCCACTAGAAGGAGCCTTTTCACTACTCTTGTACCACTTCATAGTTGGAGCGTTGAATGCTTGCGCTTCCCCGGTAGAGAGAAACGACACAATGCCATGCATCTTTGGCCAAGGCGAAGGGACGAAGATGAGGTAGGTCTTCGGGTGGAATTGCATCTTGAATGATGAAGAGAGCATTCTCATTGAATTGATTGTCCGCGGCTTCTCAAGGAGTGAAGTTGCTTGGATCATGTGGATAAAAACCTTCTTCAATGATTCTCCAAATGTTAGTGTTCACATGATTTAAATGATGTTTAAAGCGGTAAACCCAAGAATCAAAATCCTCATTTTTCACAATCTTAGGGGGAGGACCGGCATGATTCAAATGAGTGGAAGGAACCGGTCCACCATAAACAAGTGGTGGTTCCACATGGGCAAAGATGTCGGTGCCATTCTTGCCACTAGAAGGAGCCTTTTCACTACTAGCTTCCCCCTTGTCGGGGATAGCATCCGACACCTTGTTGGCGGGATCACCCACTTTCAACGGTGCAGTGGATAGTTTAAGCCCCTCAAGAAATTTAGTAAACATGCTTTCAACTCCGGTCGTCATGGAGGTTTTCAATGTCTCCAAGGCCACATTGAACTCCTCACGAGAGACCAAAGTTCCCCCATCTCCCATAGACGAGATCGGATTCACACCGGAGTGTTCCTCCACACCGTCTACGGTATCAACCATACTCTTTGGATGGTAAAGTCCTTAATATAGAGGCGAGGTTCTGATACCAATTGAAAGGATCGATATGGTTGACTAGAGGGGGGCGGTGAATAGGCAACTACCAATTTTAGCTTTTCTTTACCAAATTAAACTTTGCATCAATATAGGTTGTCTAGATGTGCAACTAGGTGAGCAACTATATGATGCAATAACAACAAGCATACAAACAAGCAAGGGTAGACACACTAGAGAGCTTGCACAAGTAAAGGCAAGAGATAACCAAGAGTGGATCCGGTGGATACGAGGATGTGTTACCGAAGTTCCTTCCTTTTGAGGGGAAGTACGTCTCCATTGGAGCGGTGTGGAGGCACAATGCTCCCCAAGAAGCCACTAGGGCCACCGTATTCTCCTCACGCCCTCACACAATGCGAGATGCCGTGATTCCACTATTGGTGCCCTTGAAGGAGGCGACCGAACCTTTACAAACAAGGTTGGGGCAATCTCCACAACTAAATCGGAGGCTCCCAACAAGACCACGAAGCTTCACCACAATGGAATATGGCTCCGGGGTGACCTCAACCGTCTAGGGTGCTCAAACACCCAAGAGTAACAAGATCCGCTAGGGATGAGTGGGGGAATCGAAAATCCCTAGGTGGAAGTGTAGATCGGAGCCTTCTCAACCACTCCCGAGCTGATTGGCTAGAGAGATAGATCGGGCGAAAGTGAAGCTTGGAGTATTTAATGGAGCTTGAGCAATAAATGAAGCTTTGGGGAGTAAGAGGTAGGTAGGAAGGAAGAAGGGGACTCCCTTTTATAGTGGGGGCAACAATCCCGTTGCCCTCCACCAACCAGCCCCACACAGGGCGGTACTACCGCCGAGAGGGGGCGGTACTACCATCCGGACAACGGTACTGCCGTGCCCCCAAGCGGTACTGCCGCGCTAAGAAGACTAGTAGGGAACGGACCCAAATGCGGTACTACCACGGTGGTAGGGCGGTACTACCGCTCCTGGAACGCTACTACCGCCACTACAACCGTGACTAGTGCCGCAAAACCCGACACGAGAAAAAGACCTCTTGAATCGAGGTGGTAGGAACTAGACTGCCTAGTGGTACTACGACAGAGAGGTCAAGGGCGGTAGTACCGCTATGGAGCGGTACTGCCGCTTGTGACCCTTCGGCCGTAGTACTGCAAGCAGTGCGGTACTACCGCTGGGGCGCGTGAGAGAGAGAAGAAATCTCTCAAAGGAGCCAAGGAAAAGGCGGAGGTGCCAGGCCCCCAGCGGTACTACTGTTGAGGAGCCACAGGCGGTACTACCGCTGCGGAGCGGTACTGCCGCTTGTGGCTTCTCAGCGGTACTACCGCTGGGTGCGCGGTACTACCGCTGGGTGCGCGGTACTACCGCTTTGACCTAGACAGGACAAGGAAGAGAAAGGAGAGATCTCTTCAATGGAAAGGAAAGCTTAGAGGGTGAGAAGCTGATGTGTACGTGATGATTCCACCCATGCAAAACCCCAGCGGACCCCCTCTTGATAGTACGGTGCCCTCTACGCAACTAGTCCATCGAGAAAGAAATGAAAGAGCTACACCGTCTTGAAATACACTCCGAGGGGAAGAAAGCGTCTCGTGCCAGGGGAGAATCTGTGAATTATTCAAAGCACAAGATTAGTCCGCAACCATGTTGTCATCAATCACCAAAACTACCTTGAGAGAGATATGCCGTAACATAAAATAATTACATGGCGATTGCATTTCATACAATAAAGCGACAACCATATGGCTCCTGCCAGTTGCCAATAACTCTATTACAAAACATGATCATCTCATACGATAAAATTTAGCATCATGTCTTGACCATATCACATCACAACATGCCCTGTAAAAACAAGTTAGACGTCCTCTACTTTGTTGTTGCAAGTTTTACGTGGCTGCTACAGGCTGAGCAAGAACCGTTCTTACCTACACATCAAAAACCACAACGCGGTATGGTCATTGCTTTATGATCTTCAGAAAGAACCCTGTTCATTGAATCCGATTCAACTAAAGTTGGAGAAATTGACACCCACTAGCCACCAGTGTGCGAAGCACGTCAGTAGAACCAGTCTCGCGTAGGCGTACGCATAATGTCGGTCTGAGCCGCTTCATCCAACAATAACGCTGAAGCAAGAATCAACTAGTGACGGCAAGCAATATGTATATACCCATGCCCACAACTCCTTTGTGGTCTACTCGTGCATATAACATCTATGCATAAACCTGGCTCTAATACCACTATTGGGGAACGCAGTAATTTCAAAAAAATCCTACGCACACGCAAGATCTATCATGGTGATGCATAGCAACGAGAGGGGAGAGTGTAGAACACGTACCCTCGTAGACCGTAAGAGTAAGTGTCATGACACCGCGGTTGATGTAGTCGTACGTCTTCATGATCCGACCGATCCAAGTACCGAAAGTACGGCACCTTCGCGATCTGCACACGTTCGGCTCGGTGACGTCCCACAAACTCTCGATCCAACTGAGTGTCGACGGAGAGCTTCGTCAGCACGATGGCGTGATGACGGTAATGATGAAGTTACCGGCGCAGGGCTTCGCCTAAGCACTACGATGATATGACCGAGGTGGATTATGGTGGAGGGGGCACCGTAGACGGCTAAGACAGTTGTCTGTTGTGTGTTCTAGGGTGCCCCCTACCCCCGTATATAAAGGAGCAAGGGGGAGGCCGGCCGGCCATAGGGCGCGCCAAGGAGAGGAGGAATCCTCCTCCTAGTAGGAGTAAGATTCCTCCTTTCCTAGTCCTACTAGGAGGGGGAAGGAAGGAGTGGGAGAGGGGAAGGAAAGGGGGCACGCCACCCCCTCCTAGTCCAATTAGGACTCAAGGGGGAGGGGGCGTGCGGCCTGCCTGGGCAGCCCCCCCTCTCTCTCTCCAATAAGGCCCATCTAGGCAACTAGTTCCCTGGGGGGGGGGGGGCGCTCCCGTAACCCTCCAGCACTCCGGATTTCTCCGAAATCACCCAGAACACTTCAGGTGTCTGAATATAGCCGTCCAATATATCAATATTTATGTCTCGACCATTTAGAGACTCCTCGTCATGTCCGTGATCATATCCGGGACGCTGAAGAACCTTCGGTACATCAAAACACATAAACTCATAATACCGATCGTCACCGAATGTTAAGCGTGTGGACCCTACGGGTTCGAGAACTATGTAGACATGACTGAGACACATCTCCGGTCAATAACCAATAGCGGAACCTGGATACTCATATTGGTTCCTACATATTCTACGAAGATCTTTATCAGTCAAACCACATAACAACATACGTTGTTCCCTTTGTCATCGATATGTTACTTGCCCGAGATTCGATCGTCGTTATCTCAATACCTAGTTCAATATCATTACCTGCAAGTATCTTTACTCATTACATAATGCTACATCCCATAACAAACTCATTAGTTGCATTGCTTGCAAGGCTTATAGTGATGTGCATTACCGAGAGGGCCCAGAGATACCTCTCCTATACACGGAGTGACAAATCCTAATCTTGATCTATGCCAACTCGACAAACACCATCGGAGATACCTGTAGAGCATCTTTATAGTCACCCAGTTACGTTGTGACGTTTGATAGCACACTAAGTGTTCCTTCGGTATTCAGGAGTTGCATAATCTCATAGTCATAGGAACATGTATAAGTTATGGAGAAAGCAATAGCAAGAATCTAAATGATCATCGTGCTAAGCTAACGGATGGGTCAAGTCAATCACATCATTCTCTAATGATGTGATCCCATTTATCAAATGAAAACTCTTTGTCCATGTCTAGGAAACTTAACCATCTTTGATCAACGAGCTAGTCAAGTAGAGGCATACTAGTGACACTCTGTTTGTCTATGTATTCACACATGTACTAAGTTTGCGGTTAATACAATTCTAGCATGAATGATAAACATTTATCATGATATAAGGAAATATAAATAACAACTTTATTATTGCCTCTAGGGCATATTTCCTTCAGTCTCCCACTTGCACTAGAGTCTTGGTGTTGATCATGTTTTGCTCGTGAGAGAGGCTTAGTCAACGGGTCTGCAACATTCAGATCCATATGTATCTTGCAAATCTCTATGTATCCCTCCTTGACTTGATCACGGATGGAATTCAAGCATCTCTTGATGTGCTTGGTTCTCTTGTGAAATCTGGATTCCTTTGCCAAGGCAATTGCACCAGTATTGTCACAAAAGATTTTCATTGGACCCAATGCACTAGGGATGACACCTAGATCCGATATGAACTCTTTCATCCGGACTCCTTCATTTGCTGCTTCTGAAGAAGCTATGTACTCCATTTCACATGTAGATCCCGCCATGACGCTCTGCTTGGAATTGCACCAACTGAGAGCTCCACCATTCGATAAAAATACGTATCCGGTTTGTGACTTAGAGTCATCTGGATCAGTGTCAAAGCTTGCATCGATGTAACTATTTGCGACGAGCTCTTTGTTACCTCCATAAACGAGAAACATATCCTTAGTCCTTTTTCAGGTAATTCAGGATGTTCTTGACCGCTGTCTAGTGATCCACTCCTAGATTACTTTGGTACCTCCCTGCAAGACTTATAGTAAGGCACACATTAGGTCTGGTACAGAACATTGCATACATGATAGAGCCTATGGCCGAAGCATAGCGAATGACTTTCATTTTCTCTCTATCTTCTGCAGTGGCCGGGCATTGAGCCTGACTTAATTTCACACCTTGTAATACAGGCAAGAACCCTTTCCTTGCTTGATCCATTTTGAACTTCTTCGAAACTTTATCAAGGTATGTACTTTGTGAAAGTCCAATTAAGTGTCTTGATCTATCTCTATAGATCTTGATGCCCAATATATAAGCAGCTTCACCGACGTCTTTCATTGAAAAATTCTTATTCAAGTATCTTTTTATGCTATTCAGAAATTCAGTATCGTTTCCGATCAGCAATACGTCATACACATATAATATCAGAAATGCTATAGAGCTCCCACTCACTTTCTTGTAAATACATGCTTCTCCAAAAGTCTGTAAAAAACCATATGCTTTGATCACACTATCAAAGCATATATTCCAACTCTAAGAGGCTTGCACTAGTCCATAAATGGATCGCTGGAGCTTGCACACTTTGTTAGCACCTTTTGCATCGACAAAATCTTCTAGTTGCATCATATACAACTCTTCTTTGAGATATCCATTAAGGAATGCAGTTTTGACATCCATTTGCCAAATTTCATAAGAAATGCGGCAATTGCTAACGTGATTCAGACGGACTTAAGCATTGCTGCAGGTGACAAGGTCTCATCGTAGTCAACTCCTCGAGCTTTGTAGACAGTAACATTACTGTAAGCGTCAGACTTCTTCTTGAATATCCATTTATTCTCTATTGCTTGCCGATCATCGGGCAAGTCAACCAAAGTCCACACTTTGTTCTCATACATGGATCCCATCTCAGATTTCATGGCCTCAAGCCATTTTGCGGAATCTGGGCTCATCATCGCTTCCTCATAGTTCGTAGGTTCAGCATGGTCAAGTAACATGACCTCCAGAATAGGATTACCGTACCACTCTGGTGCGGATCTTACTCTGGTTGACCTACGAGGTTCAGTAGTAAATTGATCAGAAGTTTCATGATCATCATCATTATCTTCCTCACTTACTAGTGTAGGAATCACCGGAACTGATTTCTGTGATGAACTAATTTCCAATAAGGGAGCAGGTACTGTTACCTCATCAAGTTCTACTTTCCTCCCACTCACTTCTTTCGAGAGAAATTCCTTCTCTAGAAAGGATCCATTCTTAGCAACAAATATCTTGCCTTCGGATCTGTGATAGAAGGTGTACCCAACATTTTCCTTCGGGTATCCTATGAAGGCACATTTCTCCGATTTGGGTTCGAGCTTATCAGGTTGAAGTTTTTTCACATAAGCATCGCAGCCCCAAACTTTAAGAAACGAAAACTTGGGTTTGTTGCCAAACCATAGTTCATAAGGTGTCATCTCAACAGATTTAGATGGTGCCCTATTTAACGTGAATGAAACAGTCTCTAAAGCATAACCCCAAAATGACAGCGGTAAATCAGTGAGAGACATCATAGATCGCACCATATCTAATAAAGTGCGGTTATGACATTCTAACACACCATTATGCTGTGATGTTCTAGGTGGCGCGAGTTGCGAAACTATTCCACATTGTTTCAAATGAAGACCAAACTCGTAACTCAAATATTCTCCTCCATGATCAGATTATAGAAACTCAATTTTCTTGTTACGATGATTTTCCACTTCACTCTGAAATTCTTTGAACTTTTCAAATGTTTCGGACTTATGTTTCATCAAGTAGATATATCCATATCTGCTCAAATCATCTGTGAAGGTAAGAAAATAACGATACCCGCCGTGAGCATCAACACTCATCTGACCGCGTACATCAGTATGTATTATTTCCAATAAGTCTGTTTCTCGGTCCATTGTTCCAGAGAATGGAGTCTTAATCATCTTGCCCATGAGGCATGGTTTGCAAGCATCAAGTGATTCATAATCAAGTGATTCCAAAAGCCCATCAGCATGGAGTTTCTTCATGCGCTTTACACCAATATGACCTAAACGGCAGTGCCACAAATAAGTTGCACTATCATTATTAAACTTATATCTTTTGGCTTCAATACTATGAATATGTGTATCACTACTATCAAGATTTAGTAAAAACAGACCACTCATCAAGGGTGCATGACCATAAAAGATTTTATTCATATAAATTGAACAACCATTGTCGGCGTTCTGGGAACGGGGGTCCCCAGACTTGCCTACCTGCGGCCCACAGCGTGGCTCAGCTAGCAGGTCTGTATGGCCCGTCTTCATCGACGAGGTATTCAAGACCCTCACGAGGGGCCAAGCCTCGCGAGGCGGACGACGCAAGACCTCCTCAGTAGCGGCCTCGCCAGGCAGGCTCACAAGGGGCGGAGAGATCAAGGCAAGGCAAACTTCGTGAGATCCACGTGACGTGAGCCATGACGATCGAGACCAGGCAGGCGCCAGGAGGGCACCAGTGCGCACAGTGTCCTTGCTTCCTATTTGATGCCAAGGGGGCAAGAGCAGGCGCGGAGTATCGAGGCATCAAGCAAAGGTTTCCATATCGGTGCAACGAGACCAAGACCAGCAGGACGGCAAGATGGAGGTCACCATGGAGCCCAAGACGGCGTCACCACTAGAGCCTTTTGCAGGCAAAGACTACTTTTGTCAGGATAAGTTGTACTAGTTGTCCCCTTTCAAATTGGCCGTCGTTGGCTCCCTTCCCGCTCAATATTTGGGGAGAGGACCAGGGCCTATATAAGTAGAACTAGCCACCACAATACGGAGGGAGGAAAATGGGAGAACTCATTCAGAGGCATCTCACCCCCACAAGTTCGCCAAGCACAAGAACACCTCAACCTCAGGAGGCTGTTCTTCCCCATGTACTGTTCATCATCAGCCCAAGAGGCAATCCACCACCACCACACTGGAGTAGGGTACTACACCACAACGGTGGCCCGAACCAGTATAAAGCTTGTGTCTTTATGTTGCAAGTTCGTGGAGTTCATCCGCGAGATCTTAGCGAGCTAGGGCGTGGATCGATAGGGAGAAAACCTTCACGCGCACCCCAGTGTTCGAACCTCGAGGGTTTCACCGGAACCCCTGATCCAATATTTGGCGTGCCAGGTAGGGGTGCGCCGAAGCTTCCTTCTATCGCCCCGCGCCCCATTGCTCTGTCGTCTCCATGCCAGACGCGCGCCGCGCTCGTGCTGAGCGTTGGGCTGCCCTCGCAGCCCGTGTCGCTCAGTCGGCTCCCATCGGCGGGTGCTACCTCTTGAGCACTGCGTTGGATTTCCTTGAAGAGGAAAGGATGATGCAGCCAAGTAGCGTAAGTATTTCCCTCAGCTTTTGAGAACCAAGGTATCAATCCAGTAGGAGGCTACGCGCGAGTCCCTCGTACCTGCACAAAACAAATAACTCCTGGCAACCAACGCGATAAGGGGTTGTCAATCCCTTCACGGTCACTTACGAGAGTGAGATCTGATATATGTGATAGGATAATTTTTTTTGGTATTTTTGTGATAAAGATGCAAAGTAAAATAAAAGCAAAGTAAAAAGCAAAGGAAATAACTAAGTATTGGAACATTAATATGATGAAGATAGACCCGGGGGCCATAAGTTGGTAATCAGAGCCTTCACGACCTTAGGAGCCCCATTGCTTGATCGTTATTAGCGGCCGAGTTGAGTCTAGAAAAATGTTTTGAGTCATTTAGGAAATATATATCGGAGAGTTTAGGAATTCTTTTTACTTCCCAGTCCCTTCATCACTCTGGTGAGGCTTCATGACGTAGAGTTTTGACTCTTCTCTTCTCAAATTTCACTAAAAAAAATTAGGATCACGCGGGTATCTTGGAATCGTTCCGATGGTTTTGTGACGAGAACATTGTTCTTGGTGCCTCCTGTCTTTAGTGGTTGTGGCAGTGTCCCAGGGAGTTGAGCTCCGAGGTGTTGTCGTCACAATTTTATCGTTGCAGTTCTGGAATACCTGAGTTTAGTACGCCGACATCGAAAATCTCTTTTATGCAGTTCGTTGGTGAGATAACCTCGACGCCACCCAGTACTGGGGCGGGAGTTCGGGAGTATTGCCATAACTCGTATAATGGATGCTTTTCGAAGGTTGAGGTAGACGATTTCCGAAAGTTTCTTGGTTATGTGTTGAAGGATGGATACAACTGGATGTGGGATTTGCTAGTTTTGGGTGAGATATTATGCTTCCCCTGTATCCCCAACACCTGATTGCATAACCGGAAAATTTTGGGAGTTTCATAAGTGGGAATTCAAGTAGCTGTTTCGGGAGTTTTGGGTGAGATGTATGATATGAAATTAGGGTTCGACGTCTACTGGTCCGCCTATTCACGGTTGGTTTTACAGTGGTCTCGTTGTGTCTTAAAGAGTCATTGGCTATGCCAACTCGGGGACGCTTCATATGTCATGTGCACTGCCTTGTCCATGATGGTGCTGTACGATCGAGCCCGTGTAGGCCCCACCACGAAAACTTCGGACGAAATCTCTATCATATGTTTGTTCTGGCTTATTCTGCAAGCCAATCCTTTGTTTTGTTTTGAGTTGTGGTATTCGAGTTGCTTCAAAGTCAAATGTTGATTCCATACCTTTTCCTAAGTGGTGTTCTCATATTCCTATGTGGATACCAATCCTTCTTGATCATCAAGATTGTTTTGTCAATCTTTTTTCACCGGTGTGTCTCTCTTCAAGTGGATCCGATCACTTCAACATTCGCAAGATCAATTATCAGTTCTTCTCAACGGTGTTTGTTTCATCCGTCCCCAAGTTGCCTTTGTATTCCCGCCCACCCACCCTTTTTCTTCGAGGACCCAGATTGCTTTTCCAACTATCCATTTTATCGATGGAAGTCTCTCCATTCTTTTCCTTCACGTTCCTACACGGTGGTTCTCAAGAAGATGTTCTACTAGTTTGTCCCCCTTCACTCATTTTTTTCTTCTCCGGTGGTTTAAATTCAAGCGTTATTGATCATATCTTTCTCCTCGTTTCAATAACCTCTCATGCCGGTGATCCTCATATTCTTTCACCTCTCACTATTCAATTATTCCGGAGTGCTGAAGATATCTCAGAAGATTCATGTTTTCCACTCTACATTCATTCAAGATCTTTCGAGGTTGTTATCTCATTCAAGTCATTTAATTCAACCGGTGCATTCTCCTTTTCAAGTAATCTTTTCAACGGTGTATCTTTTGAGTGGGCCCTAACCCACAGGTCTTTTTTCCAGGATCTTACCTGACTCTTCTAAATTTTTCCTGAGTTATTCTCAAATTCTTTTCTAAAGTTTGACGTAAGAATGATTTATCATCAGTCAAATGTCTTTCTCCAAGATCGGTTAAATTCTTTTTTCATTGTTGGATCAACCTTTCTATTCGTCATCCCGGAGTATCTCAACGATTTTGGTGGTGTTATTCTCGTCATTCTCGGATTTGAAGACCAAAGAGGAGTTCCTCTTAAATCCTTACCCGTTCTTCCAAAGATGCATGGTTCTAATTTGTTGCCATCCTCTCATAATTGTTTTGATTATGAGAATTCTTTTCATCTATCCGGAGCATTTCATGAGTTGTTTTCTCTTTTCTTTTCCCCGGAGCCCATCATTTCAGAAGAATTAATCATTTCAGCTTTCAGCTCTCTTTCTCTAAATCTTACCGGTGCATCATTCAAGTATTCTCTAATCAGCTCGGGATCTCTTCGTTCACTTACATCTAAATTCTCTCAAGAATCTTCATTCGTTCTCTAATTCTTACCGGTGATTCATCCCTTTACTTCATTCATTTTCAATTCTTATGTGGTTCGTTCAAGAATTCTCTTCCATTGCTATTGTATTAATTTATCCGTTGTCACAATCCTACCGGTGGTCCGTTGAAGACCTTCTCAAGTTTGATTTATATCTCTCTTAATCTTTTCTACGGAAATAAGTTGTATGCCTAATCCGTTGCTTGTCATCAATTTAAATTGGTGAAGGTTACGCATAATGTATTTCTTATTCTTGTTTCATCCAAATGAATTCAATTCTTTATTCCGGAGGTTCATCAAAATTCTCAGTTTCTCTTGTTTCATCTTCTTTTTTTTCTCGGCGTTCCAACCTCTCGCAATTATATCACCACGGAGACCCATCTAAATCATTACAAGGTTTCACCTTGTGTTTTCAACTTCTCTTTCCTTTTGTTTGATCATCCTTTTATTACCGGAGTTCCTCATGGTGGTTTGTCAAGGATTCTTTTCATTCTTCAATTGTTCTTCAAGATATCTCTCGAAGCTATGATCCGCCAAGATATACTTCAAGTTGTCTTCTTCTTGCAATCGGGAGTGCTATTCTTTCAATCTTATCTTTTGAGGTGGTGCTATGTCATTGTTGACAATTTCCCTTCGTGTTTCATGGTTCACAAGTTGTCCGGAATGACATATTTTTAAACCCATCATTTTCAATTCGTTCATGAATTCCTTTGTAACCCATCAATCTCTTCATTGGAGTTATTTTGGGTTATATTTCACCTAAACCTTTCCCTAAGGATTGTTGCTATTTATGGTGCTCATAAATGACCCAAGTTTTTAATCTATCCTCCAGGTGATATAGTTTCTCCTCTCCTTGTTAATATCTATCCAATCTATCGTTTCTGTTAGTGGCAGTATTTCACCTCTTGGGCTTGGGATGTTTTTCTACAAGTCCACTACAACCTTGTTCTTTTTGTTGTTGGGTTTTCCAACAACTTCGTGAGACCCTTCTCCCATGGATGCCTTTTTCAAGCTCTTTTGGTGGCAGAAGTTGGCATTTTCTTCTCCATTCTTTATTTCAATGATTCGTCTTCTATTCTCTCTTCCGGAGGCGTTGTGATGTTGCTCTTTTCTCTCATCATCTTGGATCGTGTTCTTTTAGTGCTTATCCTTTTAACCGGAGTGTCGTGTCCTCTTTTAAAGTATCCTCTCATCTTGTCAAGTTTAATTTCTTCCCTATCTTGTTTTAACTGGAGTGTTGTTCCCCTTTGACCAAGTTCTTATTCAATCCCTTTTCTTACAATTGGAGTGCTGCCCGAAGTTGTTCTCCCTTGTTTCCTCTTTTCTAACGGAGTGTTTTCAGCTTCGTCATCTTCGTTGTATGCTTCTCTCGTAATGGTTTAACCTTTTTCAAGGATCGTGGTTTCTCTCGTTTGTCAAAGAAGCAACTTAGTTTTACCTCTTCTCTCTCTCTTCCGTTTGTCCCACCGGTGCCACTCTAGATCTCGGGACGAGATCCTCTCGTAGTGGTGGAGTGTTGTAACGCCCCGAGACCGATGTGCCAGGTGTCCTCCAGTTATTCGCTGTTGTTGCGTTGTCATTGCTTGCATGTCATGCATTGCATATCATGTCATCATGTGCATTTCATTTGCATACATGTTCGTCTCATGCATCCGAGAATTTTCCCCGTTGCTCGTTTTGCATTCCGATGCTCCTATCTCCTCCGGTGGTCATTTCTACCTTCCTTTCATGTGTGGAGGTTAAACATTTCCGGATTGGACCGAGAGTTGTCATGCGGCCTTGGTTTACTACCGGTAGACCGCCTGTCAAGTTTCGTACCATTTGGACTTCGTTTGATGCTCCAACGGTTAACCAAGGGACCGAAAAGTCCTCGTGTGTGTTGCAGCCCAACACCCCTCCAATTTGGCCCAAAACCCACCAAAACCCTCTCCATCATCTAGAGCGTTCGATCACGATCGCGTGGCCGAAAACCGCACCTCATTTGGACTCTCCTAGCTCCCTCTACCTATAAATATGTCCTCCCCGTCCATTTTCGCGGACGAAACCCTAGTCGTCCTCTACCTCGCGCCACCAGACGCATCTCCGCGCAGCGCCTGGACATGTCCATCCCGCCGGCCATGTCCTCCCGCCCAATGGCGTTGCTCCACGCCGCCTTCCCCGCCGCCACAGCCAACCGGCGACCGCCACCTCATCCTGCGCCGCGCTCTCTCTCCCCTCCCCGTCGCCAGGCCCGCCGCGGCCCGGATCTGGCCCTCCGGGCCCGCTCCGCTGAGGCACCCGCGCCCCGCCGCCTGAGTCGCCAGAGGCGCTCCCCGCGCCACCCCTAGGCGCGTGCGAGCCGCCGCGATTCGCCCGCCGCGCCGGCGCCGGCTCGCCGGATCGCCGCCCCGTCGCCATCTCCGGTGGCCACTTGCCGGAGCCCGCCGTGCGCCGCCTTCACCCCCGCCGTCACCAACCTCGCCGCCGCCATCGCCAGCCTCTCCGGCCTCCTCCTCCCGTCTGGACCCGACAAGAGCGCCAAGTCCGGCGACCCCGAGCACTGTTCCGGCGAAGCCCCGGCCATCCTCATTTTCCGTGCCACCTGATCTAGATCTGGATCCGGTTAACCTCTTTTGCCCTAACCCTAATTTATTTGCGTGTTTCATCATGCTATAACTCCGCATCCATAACTCCGTTTTGGGCATATAGCATATCAAAATGTTCGTCTCAGAGAGCACATCATTTCGTCTCATTGCATCATTTTCATTTGAGCTCATCTTGATGCCCGAAATGCTGTTGGAAGAATGCTATTTGAGATAATTGTCAGACCCGCTGCTCCAATTAGATATTTGTCATTATTGCCATGATTATTGTGTGCATGATATGCTCAGGAGCTCTACATGTGTTTTGTTATATGTTTTGCCATCTATCCAGAGGTGCAATCCATGTATTGTGATGTGTGTGGTGACTAGCACAAGCTTGCAAAATGGTGTATTTGTTAATGCTGATTTCAGGGACTTAGCATTTCCACTAAGTCCTTGGACTGTTTATCTCAATATGCCATATGTTCATGTTGTTTCCTAGTCATCTGTGCCTCTTTTGAGGAAGATCAGTACGGATGTTTTGTTAATCTTGTAGTTCTCTATCCATCCATGTCTTTATTTGCAATTATGGAGCACCCTAGCTTGAGTCAATCGAGCTCTACTTTTGTCATTTCATGAATCTGGGCAGATTGTCTACTTGTTAGCGATTTTGCCGATGATGTTGTAGTTGATCCGTGCATGCCATGTTATTGTTCTTGCCATGACTAGCTTGTATAATGTGTATTCTTGATGGGTCTATGCTTAGATTGTCATGACATGCTCTGTAGTGAGTGCATCAAGCTCGTAAACATGCCTACTTCATATCTGATTTTGCATGCTCCAGTTTTCACTAAGTCTGTGATCTGTTTGTGTTTTTGCCATGTTCACATGCTTGCAAATGTAGTTTCTGATCCCTTTTGGCTCAAGGTCACTAAGGGACTTTTGTTAAGCTCTTTGAGTAGCTCCATGCCATGCTTTACTTTGCCATGTTCAGGTTCCGTAGCATATAGTTTTCATGCTCCAAAGAGTGCTAACTGATCTGAAATTCCAGACAAGTGTTAATTTCACTAAGTCTGAAATCTGTTTACTAATTGCACTTTTGCCATGCTTGTTTGAACATGTTAATGGATGAATTGGCCGTAGCTCAGTGTTCCTCTTTTGTTAAGCATCATGAATGGATCCCTTCCATGTATTTTGTTGCCCTGTTTGGGTGCTGTAGCATGTTTATCTTGTTGCTTTTAGATGCCTACTTGCTGTATATCGCAAAACGGTGCCATATTTGAATTGCTTGCCATTTCCAAACCGTGACTCCGATTCCGGCGTTCTTTATACCGTTTTCAAGCGATTTCATCTCACATTTCCAGTGGCACACTTGGATTTCCAAGTTGAGGCCAGGTTAATTCATTCCTTTGTAAATCATGCATATGCATCGCATACCGCATCCCACATATCATACCATGTTCATGTGTTGGTTGTTTACTATGTTGTGTGCTTTCTTTCCGGTGTTTTCTTCTTCGGGTTGGTTCCGATAACGTCGTGATTGTGAGGACCCATTCGACTACGTCCGTTTGTCTCCTTCATGGACTCGTCTCTTCTTCCTTGTGGGATTTCAGGCAAGATGATCATACCCTCGAAATCACTTCTATCTTTGCTTGCTAGATGCTTGCTCTTTTGCTATGCCTATGCTATGATACCTACCACTTGCTTATCATGCCTCCCATATTGTTGAACCAAGCCTCCAACCCACCTTGTCCTAGCAAACCGTTGTTTGGCTATGTTACCGCTTTGCTCAGCCCCTCTTATAGCGTTGTTAGTTGCAGGTGAAGATTGAAGTTTGTTCCTTGTTGGAACATGGAGATGTTGTTCCTTGTTGGAACATGTTCACTTGTTGGGATATCACAATATCTCTTATTTAATTAATGCATCTATATACTTGGTAAAGGGTGGAAGGCTCGGCCTTATGCCTGGTGTTTTGTTCCACTCTTGCCGCCCTAGTTTCCGTCATATCGTTGTTATGTTCCCGGATTTTGCGTTCCTTACGCGGTTGGGTAATAATGGGAACCCCTTGACAGTTCGCCTTGAATAAAACTCTTCCAACAATGCCCAACATTGGTTTTACCATTCGCCACCTAGCCTTTTCTTTCCTCTTGGGAGTCGCGCTCCTGAGGGTCATCATTATTTTACCCCCCTGGGCCAGTGCTCCTCTGAGTGTTGGTCCAAACTAGAGTCCTGTGCAGCGCCCCCTCGGGGAAACTCGAGGTTTGGTTTTAGTTGTATGGAGCGCTCATCTGAGTGTTCCCTGAGAACGAGATATGTCCAGCTCCTATCGGGATTTGTCGGCACATTCGGGCGGTGTTGCTGGATTTGTTTTAACTTGTCGAAGTTGTCTTGTAGAACCGGGATACCGAGTCTGATCGGAATGTCTCGGGAGAAGGTATATCCTTCGTTGACCGTGAGAGCTTGTCATGGGCTAAGTTGGGACACCCCTGCAGGGATTTGAACTTTCGAAAGTCGTGCCCGTGGTTATGGGCAGATGGGAATTTGTTAACGTCCGGTTGTAGAAAACCTGAAGTTGACCTTAATTAAAATACATCAACCGCGTGTGTAACCGTGATGGTCTCTTTCTGGCGGAGTCCGGGAAGTGAACACGGTGTTGGAGTTACGTTTGACGTAGGTTGTTCTAGGATCACTTCTTGATCATACTTTTTTATTGACCGTGCTTCGCCTTCTCTTCTCGCTCTCGTTTGCGTATGTTAGCCACCATATATGCTAGTCGCTTGCTGCAGCTCCACCTCATACCTTTACCTTACCCATAAGCTTAAATAGTCTTGATCACGAGGGTGCGAGATTGCTGAGTCCCTGTGGCTCACAGATACTTCCAAAACCAGTTTGCAGGTGCTGTTGAACCGTGCATATGACGCAACCAAGCTCAAGGAAGAGCTCGATGAAGATCTTGCCCTTTGTGTTGTTTCGTTCTAGTTGATCAGTAGTGGTGCCCAGTCAGGGCGATCGGGACTGTGTCGCATGTTGGGTTGATCTTTTATTTTGGCACCGTAGTCGGGCCATGAGTGTTTGGATGATGTAATGCTATTTATGTACTTGTGTGACGTGGCGAGTGTAAGCCAACTATGTTACCTTTTCCCCTTATTATGTATTACATGGGATGTTGTGAAGATTTCCTAACTTGCGACATTGCTTTCAATGCGGTTATGCCTCTAAGTCGTGCCTCTACACGTAGGAGATATAGCCGCATCGAGGGCGTTACAAGTGGCTTCTCTCAAGAGCATAAGTATTTTACGGTGGGTGAATGAATTACTGTTGAGCAATTGACATAACTGAGCATAGTTATGAGAATATCTAGGTATGATCATGTATATTGGCATCACGTCCGAGACAAGTAGACCGACTCCTGCCTGCATTTACTACTATTACTCAACTCATCGACCGCTATCCAACATGCATCTAGAGTATTAAGTTCATGAAAACAGACAATGCCTTAAGAAAGATGACATGACGTAGAGGGATAAATTCATGCAATATGATTAAAAAACCCATCTTGTTATCCTCGATGGCAACAATACAATACGTGCCTTGCTGCCCCTACTGTCACTAGGAAAGGACACCGCAAGATTGAACCCAAAGCTAAGTACTTCTCCCATTGCAAGAAAGATCAATCTAGTAGGCCAAACCAAACTGATAATTCGAAGAGACTTGCAAAGATAACCAATCATACATAAAATAATTCAGAGAAGATTCAAATATTGTTCATAGATAATCTTGATCATAAACCCACAATTCATCGATCTCAACAAACACACCGCAAAAATAAGATTACATCGAATAGATCTCCACAAGAGAGGGGGAGAACATTGTATTGAGATCCAAAAAGAGAGAAGAAGCCATCTAGCTAATAACTATGCACCCAAAGGTCTGAGGTAAACTACTCACACTTCATTGGAGAGGCTATGGTGTTGATGTAGAAGCCCTCCGTGATGGATGCCCCCTTTGGCGGAGCTTCGGAACCGGCCCCAAGATGGGATCTCATGGATACAGAAGGTTGCGGCGGTGGAATTAGGTTTTTGGCCCCATTTCTAATCGTTTAGGGGTACGTATGTATATATAGGAGGAAGGAGTACGTCGGTGGAGCAACAGGGGGCCCACGAGGGTGGAGGGTGCGCCTAGGGGGGGGGGGGGTAGGCGCGCCCCCTACCTCGTGGCTTCCTCCTTTATTTCTTGACGTAGGGTCCAAGTCTCCTGGATCATGTTCGTTCCTGAAAATCACGTTCCCGAAGGTTTCATTCCGTTTGGACTCCGTTTGATATTCCTTTTCTGCGAAACTCCGAAATAGGCAAAAAAACAACAATTCTGGGTTGGGCCTCCGGTTAATAGGTTAGTCCCAAAAATAATATAAAAGTGGATAATAAAGCCCAATAATGTCCAAAACAGTAGATAATATAGCATGGAGCAATCAAAAATTATAGATACGTTGGAGACGTATCAAGCATCCCCAAGCTTAATTCCTGCTCGTCCTCGAGTACGTAAATGATAAAAAAGATAATTTTGACGCGGGGTGCTACTTGGCATAATTTCAAGTAATTCTTCTTAATTGTGGTATGAATATTCAGATCCGAAAGATTCAAGATAAAAGTTCATATTGACATAAAAGTAATAATACTTCAAGCATACTAACTAAGCAATTATGTCTTCTCAAAATAACATGGCCAAAGAAAGTTCATCCCTACAAAATCATATAGTTTAGCCATGCTCCATTTTCGTCACACAAGAATGATCTCATCATGCACAACCCCAATGACAAGCCAAGCAATTGTTTCATACTTTAGTAATCTCAAACCTATAAACTTTCACGCAATATATGAGCGCGAGCCATGGACATAGCACTATGGGTGGAATAGAATATGATGATGGGGGTTATGTGGAGAAGACAAAAAAGGAGAAAGTCTCACATCAACGAGGCTAATCAATGGGCTATGGAGATGCCCATCGATTGATGTTAATGAAAGGAGTAGGGATTGCCATGCAACGGATGCACTAGATCTATAAATGTATGAAAGCTCAACAAAAGAAACTAAGTGGGTGTGCATCCAACTTGCTTGCTCACGAAGACCTAGGGCACTTGAGGAGGCCCATTGTTGGAATATACAAGCCAAGTTCTATAATGAAAAATTCCCACTAGTATATGAAAGTGACAAAACAAAAGACTCTCTATCATGAAGATTATGGTGCTACTTTGAAGCATAAGTGTGGCAAAGGATAGTAGCATTGTCCCTTCTCTCCCTTTTTTGGGGGCCTTCTCTTTTTTTATGGCCTTTCTCTCCCCCTTTTTTTAAGATTCACTTGGGACAATGCTCTAGAAAATGATGATCATCACACTTCTATTTATTTACAACTCAATGATTATTCTCGATGCTAGAACAAAAGATGACTCTATATGAATGCCTCCGGCTGTGTACCGGGATATGCAATGAACCAAGAGTGACATGTATGAAAGAATTATGAATGGTGGCTTTTCCACAAATACTATGTCAACTACATGATCATGCTAAGCAATATGACAATGATGAATGTGTCATGATAAACGAAATGGTGGAAAGTTGCATGGCAATATATCTTGGAATGGCTATGGAAATGCCATACTAGGTAGGTATGGTGGCTGTTTTGAGGAAGATATAAGGAGGTTTATGTGTGAAAGAGCGTATCATATCATGGGGTTTGGATGCACCGGCAAAGTATGCACCAACTCTCAATGTGAGAAAGGGCAATGCGCGGTACCAAAGAGGCTAGCAATGATGGAAGGGTGAGAGTGCGTATAATCCATGGACTCAACATTAGTCATAAAGAACTCACATACTTATTGCAAAAATCTACAAGTCATCAAAAACCAAGCACTATGCGCATGCTCCTAGGGGGATAGATTGGTAGGAAAATAACATCGCTCGTCCCCGACCACCACTCATAAAGAGGACAATCAAAGAACACCTCATGTTTCAAATTTGTTACATAACGTTTACCATACGTGCATGCCACGGGACTTGCAATCTTCAACACAAGCATTTCTCAAATTTACAACTACTCAACTAGCACGACTTTGATATTATTACCTCCATATCTCAAAACAATCATCAAACATCAAACTTCTGGTAGTATTCAAAACACTCATAAGATTTTTTTTACTAATCTTGAATACCTAGCATATTAGGATTATTTAAGCAAATTACCATGCTATTTAAGACTCTCAAAATAATCTAAGTGAAGCATGAGAGATCAACAGTTTCTATAAAACAAATCCACCACCGTGCTCTAAAAGATATAAGTGAAGTACTAGAGCAAAACTATATAACTCAAAAGATATAAGTGAAGCACATAGAGTATTCTAACAAGTTACAAATCATGTATGGCTCTCTCCAAAAGGTGTGCATAGCAAGGATGATTGTGGTAAACTAAAAAGCAAAGACTCAAATCATACAAGACGCTCCAAGCAAAACACATATATGTGGTGAATAAAAATATAGCTCCAAGTAAAGTTACCGATGGAAGTAGACGAAAGAGGGGATGCCTTCCGGGGCATCCCCAACCTTTGGCTTTTAGGTGTCCTTACATTATTTTGGGGGTGCCATGGGCATCCCCAAGCTTAGGCTCTTGCCACTCCTTGTTCCATAATCCATCAAATCTTTACCCAAAACTTGAAAACTTCACAACACAAAACTTAAAGTAGAAAATCTCGTGAGCTCCGTTAGCGAAAGAAAACAAAAGACCACTTCAAGGTACTGTAATGAACTCATTCTTTATTTATATTGGTATTAAACCTACTTTATTCCAACTTCTCTATGGTTTATAAACTATTTTACTAGCCATATATTCATCAAAATAAGCAAACAACACACACAAAACAGAATCTGTAAAAAACAGAACAGTCTGTAGTAATATGTAACTAGCGCAAGATATGGAATCCAAAAATTCTAAAATAAATTTCTGGATGTGAGGAATTTATCTATTAATCATCTGCAAAATAAATAAGTAAATCACACTTTCCAAATAGAAATGACAGCAGTTCTCGTGAGCGCTAAAGTTTCTATTTTTTTACAGCAAGATAACCAGACTTTCCCCAAGTCTTCCCAACGGTTCTACTTGGCACAAACACTAATTAAACACAAAAACACAACAAAAACAGACGCTAGGTAAATTATTTATTACTAAACAGGATCAAGGAATAAAAATATAATTGGGTTGCCTCCCAACAAGCGCTATCATTTAACGCCCCTAGCTAGGTATAAAAAGCAGGGATAGATCTAGGTATTGCCATCTTTGGTACGCAATCCATAAGTGGCTCTCATAATAGATTCATAAGGTAATTTAATTTTTTTCTAGGAAAGTGTTCCATGCCTTTCCTTAACGGAAATTGGAATCTAATATTTCCTTCCTTCATATCAATAATTGCACCAATCGTTCTAAGGAAAGGTCTACCAAGGATAATAGGACATGAAGGATTGCAATCTATGTCAAGAACAATAAAATCTATGGGCACATAATTGCTATTTGCGACAATAAGAACATCATTGATTCTTCCCATTTGTTTCTTAATAGTGGAATCCACAAGGTGCAAGTTTAAAGAGCAATCATCAAAATCACGGAAACCTAACAAATTGCACAAAGTCTTTGGAATCGTGGAAACACTAGCACCCAAATCACATAAAGCATAGAACTCATGATCTTTAATCTTAATTTTAATAGTTTGTTCCCACTCATCATAAAGTTTTCTAGGGATAGAAACTTCCAACTCAAGTTTTTCTTCATAAGATTGCATAAAGGCATCAACGATACATTTAGTAAACACTTTATTTTGACTATAAGCATGAGGAGAATTTAGCACGGATTGCAACAAGGAAATACAATCAATCAAAGAGCAATTTTCATAATTAAATTCCTTGAAATCCAAAATAGTGGGTTTAGCAACATTTAGGGTTTTAATTTCTTCAATCCCACTTTCATCAAATTTAGCATCAAGATCTAAAAACTCCGAATTATTTGAACGCCTTCTAGGTAAAGGTGGATCGTATTCAGCCCCATCATTATCAAGATTCATATTTCAAAACAAAGATTTAATAGGGGACACATCAATAACTTTTAGATCTTCATCTTTATTTTCATAGGAACTAGAAGAACACGCTCTTATAAAGGCATCTTTCTTAGCACGCATCCTAGCGGTTCTTTCTTTGCACTCATCAATGGAAATTCTCATGGCTTTGAGAGACTCATTGATATCATGCTTAGGAGGAATAGATCTAAGCTTTAAAGAATCAACATCAAGATAAATTATATCAACGTTCCTAGCCAAATCATCAACTTTAAGCAAATTCTCTTCAAGCAAAGCATTGAAATTCTTTTGCGAATTCATAAATTCCTTAACACTATTCTCAAATTCAGAGGGCATCTTACTGAAATTTCCATAAGAGTTGTTGTAGGAATTTCCATAATTATTAGAGGGATTACTAGGATAAGGCCTAGGATTAAAGTTTCCTCTATACGCGTTGTTACCAAAATTATTCCTACCAACAAAATTCACATCCATAGATTCATTATTGTTCTCAATCAAAGTAGACAAGGCCATATCATTAGGATCAGAAGAAACACTCTTACTAGCAAATAATTTCATAAGTTCATCCATCTTTCCACTCAAAACATTAATTTCTTCTACCGCATGCACCTTTTTATTAGTAGATCTTTCAGTATGCCATTGAGAATAATTAACCATAATATTATCTAGGAGTTTAGTAGCTTCTCCTAAAGTGATTTCCATAGAAGTGCCTCCCGTAGCCGAATCTAAAAGATTTCTAGAAGTAAAATTCAATCCGGCATAAAATTTTTGTATAATCATCCACAAATTCAAACCATGAGTAGGGCAATTACGTATCATTAATTTCATCCTGTCCCAAGCTTGTGCAACATGTTCATGATCAAGTTGCTTAAAATTCATAATATCGTTTCAAAGGGAGATGATCTTAGCGGGAGGAAAATACTTAGATATAAAATCATCTTTGCACTTGTTCCAAGAATCAATACTATTTTTAGGCAAAGACGAAAACCAAGCTTTAGCACGATCTCTAAGCAAAAAAGGAAATAGCTTCAACTTAACAATATCATTGTCCACATCTTTCTTCTTTTGCATATCACACAAATCAATGAAGCTATTTAGATGGGTAGTGGCATCTTCACTAGGAAGGCCGGAAAACGGATCTTCCATGACAAGATTCAGCAAAGCGGTATTAATTTCACAAGATTCAGCATCGGTAAGAGGAGCAATCGGAGTGCTAATAAAATCATTGTTGTTGGTATTGGTAAAGTCACACAATTTAGTGTTATCTTGAGCCACCGTGACAAGCAAGCAATCCAACACACAAGCAAACAAGAAGCAAGCGGGCAAAAAGAGGCAAATAGAGAAAGAGAGGGAGGGAGAATAAAACGGCAAGGGTGAAGTGGGGAGAGGAAAACGAGAGGCAAATGGCAAATAATGTAATGCGGGAGATAAGGGTTGTGATGGGTACTTGGTATGTTGACTTTTGCGTAGACTCCCCGGCAACGGCGCTAGAAATCTTCTTGCTACCTCTTGAGCACTGCGTTGGATTTCCTTGAAGAGGAAAGGATGATGCAGCCAAGTAGCGTAAGTATTTCCCTCAGTTTTTGAGAACCAAGGTATCAATCCAGTAGGAGGCTATGCGCGAGTCCCTCGTACCTGCACGAAACAAATAACTCCTCGCAACCAACGCGTTAAGGGGTTGTCAATCCCTTCACGGTCACTTACGAGAGTGAGATCTGATAGATATGATAGGATAATTTTTTTGGTATTTTTGTGATAAAGATGCAAAGTAAAATAAAAGCAAAGTAAAAATCAATGGAAATAACTAAGTATTGGAAGATTAATATGATGAAGATAGACCCGGGGGCCATAGGTTTCACTAGTGGCTTCTCTCAAGAGCATAAGTATTTTACGGTGGGTGAACGAATTACTGTTGAGGAATTGACATAATTGAGCATAGTTATGAGAATATCTAGGTATGATCATGTATATAGGCATCACGTCCGAGACAAGTAGACCGACTCGTGCCTGCATCTACTACTATTACTACACTCATCGACCGCTATCCAGCATGCATCTAGAGTATTAAGTTCATGAAAACAGAGTAACGCCTTAAGCAAGATGACATGATGTAGAGGGATAAATTCATGCAATATGATAAAAACTCCATCTTGTTATCCTCGATGGCAACAATACAATACGTGCCTTGATGCCCCTACTGTCACTAGGAAAGGACACCGCAAGATTGAACCCAAAGCTAAGCACTTCTCCCATTGCAAGAAAGATCAATCTAGTAGGCCAAACCAAACTGATAATTCAAAGAGACTTGCAAAGATAACCAATCATACATAAAAGAATTCAGAGAAAATTCAAATATTGTTCGTAGATAATCTTGATCATAAACCCACAATTCATCAGTCTCAACAAACACACCGCAAAAAGAAGATTACATCGAATAGATCTCCACAAGAGAGGGGGAGAACATTGTATTGAGATCCAAAAATAGAGAAGAAGCCATCTAGCTAATAACTATGGACCCGAAGGTCCGAGGTAAACTACTCACACTTCATCGGAGAGGCTATGGTGTTGATGTAGAAGCCCTCCGCGATGGATGCCCCCTCCGGCAGAGCTCCGGAACAGGCCCCAAGATGGGATCTCATGGATACAGAAGGTTGCGGCAGTGGAATTAGGTTTTTGGCTCTGTTTCTGATCGTTTGGGGGTACATAGGTATATATAGGAGGAAGGAGTACGTCAGTGGAGCAACAGGGGGCCCACGAGGGTGGAGGGCG
>NC_041386.1:491420340-491598230 GCF_002162155.2 Triticum dicoccoides
CCCTACCTCGTGGCTTCCTCCTTTATTTCTTGACGTAGGGTCCAAGTCTCCTGGATCATGTTCGCTCCGAAAATCACGTTCCTGGAGGTTTCATTCCGTTTGGACTCTGTTTGATATTCCTTTTCTGCGAAACTCCGAAATAGGCAAAAAAAACAGAAATTCTGGGGCCGCAGGCAGGCAAGTATGGGGACCCCCGTTCCCAGAATGCCGACGGGTGTGAAGCCTTTCTTCATGAGGAATTCCTTTAAAGTATCATATCACGCCCAAGGGGCCTGCTTGAGGCCATAAAGGACCTTACTGAGTCTGAAGACTTTGTCTGGATGCTTTGGATACTCAAAACCTAGGGGTTGAGCAACATATACTTCTTCCTCAAGCTTACCATTGAGGAATTCACTTTTCACATCCATTTGATATAAGATGATATTATGATGGTTAGCATAAGCAAGTAATATGCGAATAGCTTCAAGTCTAGCAACAGGTGCAAAAGTTTGATCGAAATCAATTCCTTCAACCTGTGTGTAGCCTTGACCTACAAGTCGTGCCTTATTCCTCATCACAAGGCCATTTTCATCTTGCTTGTCACGGTAGATCCACTTCGTGCAAATGATATTGTACTTGCGAGGGTCTAGACGTTTGACCAGTTCCCAGACGTTGTTGAGCTTGAACTGATGTAATTCCTCTTGCATAGCTTGAATCCACTCGGGCTCTAGAAATGTTTCATCTACCTTAGTGGCTCTATGATAGAGACGAAAGCAAAGTGCCCATAAAAGTTAGACAAATGTGAAGCTTTTGAGTGTGTGAGAGGACCTGGTGCGTTGATGTCGCTGATGATTTTCTCAATTTGCACTTCATTAGCAACGTGAGGATGAGCTGGGTGTCGTTGAGGAAGTTGATCAACATTTTCTCCAGCACCATTTTCCTCAGGTGCATAGAATGACGTTCTTCACGTTCTGGAATGACTTCTTCAGTAGATTCTTCGGTAGGAATGACATCCTCAGTAGCCTTGAACTTAATAGATTCCTCAGGAGGTATTTCATCTGTCACGGGAGGTAGGTGCTCTCTTTGCGAGCCATTAGTCTCATCGAACCGCACATCTAGAGTTTCAACAACCTTGTGGTGATAGGTGTTGAAGACTCTGTAGGTGTGTGAGTCCTTACCATAACCAAGCATAAAACCTTCATGTGCTTTCGGTGCAAATTTGGAACTGTGATGAGGATCTATAATCGAGCATTTTGCACCGAAGACTTTGAAATAACTCACATTGGGTTTCTTGTCTATGAGGAGTTCATATGCAGTCTTCTTGAAGAATTTGTGAAGATATACCTTGTTGATGATGTGGCATGCATTATCAATTGCCTCAGGCCAGAAGCGAGGAGGCGTCTTGTACTCATCAAGCATAATGCAAGCCATCTCAACAAGTCATGTTCTTGCACTCCACGACGCCATTCTGCTGAGGAGTATAAGGAGCAGATAACTCATGAGTAATACCAAGTTCATCAAGTAGTCATCAAGACCAGTGTTCTTGAACTCAGTTCCATTGTCACTTCTGATGTGCTTGATCTTCACGCCAAAGTTGGTTGAAGCCCTCGAGGAAAATCGTTTGAAGACTTCCTACACTTCAGTTTTATAAGTGATGATATGCACCCATGTATATCGAGAATAATCATCAACAATGACAAAGCCATATAAAGATGCAGCATTAGTAAACGTGGCATAGTGAGTAGGGCCAAAGAGATCCATGTGAAGCAATTCAAATGGACGAGTGGTAGTCATGATGGTCTTTGAGGGATGCTTGGCCTTGGTCATCTTTCCGGCTTCACAAGCTCCACACAAATGGTCCTTGGGGAATTTGACACCCTCGATGCCAATGGCATGCTTCTTCTTTGCGGGCGTGTGCAAGTTCCTCATCCCAGCATGACCAAGTCATCAATGCCATAGCCAACCTTCTGAAGCTTTTGCAAGTAGACATGTAGCAGGTTGTGGTCCTGTAGAGAAATCAACAATATACAAATATCCTCTCCTAAATCCTTTGAAGACTTTGGAATTGTCAGCTTCCATGATCACAACACAACGATACTTGCCAAAGACAACAACCATATCAAGATCACAAAGCATTGAGACAGACATGAGGTTGAACCCTAAGGACTCGACAAGCATGACTTTGTCCATGTGTCGATCCTTTGAGATTGCAACCTTACCTAGACCCAATACCTTGCTTTTGCCTTTGTTAGCGTAGGTGATATACTTCAGATGTGATGGAGATAAAGGAGAGTCCATCAATAAGCTCTTGTCACCAGTCATGGGATTTGTACGTCCACTATCGAGGACCCACTCAGTGGCTTTGGGTTGATCATCCTGCAGATGAATTAGTGTAGCTTACGAACTCATATACTTCATCAGTGAAGAATAAGACATCAAATTCATCAGATCAATTCCGACAAGCAAGAGAACAGGCAGAGTAGTATGAGGACGTGAGAAATAAAAATTCATTTCTTCATGATTTTGTAACATTCCAAATTTTCAATTTGGAATGTTATACACTAGATCATCATTGCATATCATATTTATTGCATTTTGGTTGATCCTAGAAATTTTTCGCAACTCAAGGACCCTCGGAGAGAGTTGGGGATTTAGTTATTTTCATATTTGAGTTGTCTTGAATTTTGAAAATAGGATCATTCGATTTTATTTATTTTATCTTCAATAATTGCTATTATAAAAATACGAGAAAGGGAATAAAATGACTTTCCCAAAATAAAGAAATATTGAGGATTTAATAAAAAAATCAAATAAGATTTTATTTGGTTTTATTTGCTATTTTATTTGAATTTAGGAAAATGCGCATTTTTCAAAATTGCATTTAGGCCCCAAATAAATGTTCATCCTGTGCGGCTTGATTTTAAAAGCCGGGGAAGATTTATTTCGGGATTTTTGGAGTCCGTTTAGTATTTCTTTTATTTCTTTTTCTGCGCGGAATTAATTAAAAAAACGCGAACTGACTCCGGGCCGTACCCGAGCGGGACTCCGCCCGAGGGAGCCTTTAAAAGCCGCCCGACCCGAGCCGCCGAAGCCCATCAGCCCCCACAGCCCGCCCCGCGCCCTAACCCTAGCCGCCGCCGCTGTCGCGCCGCCCGCGCCGCTGCCCCGCCGTCCGCGCCGCCCGCGCCGCCGCCACCGCCGGAGCCGCCGCCACCGCCAGCGACCGTACCCCGAGGTTGACCCTGCCGCCGTTTTTTTAGAAAAACCGTTTGGTTTTTCCGTCGGTTTTTTAGTTTCCGTTTTTTTATTATATCGGTTTTTTTGGTTTAGTCTATTTAGTGAGCGTTCGCCCGTTCGTTCGTTTTAACGAACGTGTTCATCATTTAGATCCAGTTAACGAACGTTCGTTCGTTAAACTGTTTGTCATTTTCTTTTTCTTGGATTAAATCCGTGATTTTTCTGATCGCGATTTCTGATCCGATTTTCGTTTTAGTATAACTTTTCGCTTGTTTATCGGAATCAGGCGATTCCAGCGCCTGGAGTTTCGTCATGAAACTCTCTTTCCGTTTAACCAACTTAAACAAGTTTTTTTCTGTAAAAATTGCCCTAGATCTAGAATAGTAATCGAAGCCTATTTTCTTTTGTCGTTTGTCTTTTGTTGCTTCGTTCGATTTGATTCTTTTGCCAACCGGAGTTCTTAAGTTGAACTTTCTGGTTAGATCTCTTATTTGAGTTTTACCTATGCATTAGTTGAGTACTTATTGTCTGTTTGTTTGTTTGCGATAGAGTAACCGGAGTGCGCCGTTTGTTACTTCGAATCACTAGGTTTCCCGGATCATCAGCAAGGCAAGTAACACTTTGATCATACCTCCTACTACCCAGTTTTATTGCATTAGATCAATCCTCACACATTGCATGATTAGGATCTAATTAAATTGTAGGTTTGGGAAGTAGTTGAGGTAGTACCTATTACCTGTTTATTATCAAACCTTTGGGAGTTACTTCTACGTTTTCTTACTATTGCTATGCTATGCTAGTAGACGTGGATTGGGTGAGTGATATCCATGACATATGTGAGATTTCTTTAAATCAATGGTTTATCTAAGGTGGCAACTTAAATACACATCTAGGTGGATTGAGGTACCTGGGTATTCCAGGATTGCCTGTTTTCTTTTGGACCGCCACCCAGGCTCAAAGGGATCATGAGATTATTCATGCTAGAAACTTCCGTGTGCAGCCACAAGCTATTATGGGCTCTAGCATAGTTGAATAAATCGTGCGAACTCTTACAGTGGTAGACTAGCAGATGTAGGGGATGTAGGTGGTACGGTCTACCCGATCGTAAGGTGCTAGCGCTTCTGAAAGACTATGTCTCGGTCATCCGTTTCTCAAACACAATGTAGTGCGAGATATCCAACGGAGGAGATCAAGTCTTGTGGGGAAAAGTGCGCAAACCTCTGCAGAGTGTATAAACTAATCATGGTTAGCCGTGTCCCCGGTCATGGACATCTTGAGTATCTAGTACTTGGATTATCATGTGAATCTCAACATGTTACTATAAAATTAAGTTTGATGGGTTTGTTTAATGATGTTTAATTGAGATTGAGAATGCTGTCAACCATTCTCAATGTTTAACAACCACCATGATAATTAAATAAATTTATTCCTTTGCAGTAGGGAAAAACTGGCTTTACGCAAAACTGTAACCATAGAGCTTACCACCAGCCAAATATGCATATAGAATAGCTGTTCCATTCCATTACTCTCTATGTGTTACATTGCCAGCATATTCCATGTGCTGACCCATTTCGGGCTGCAACGTTAATGTTGCAGACTTTCCAGACGACGATTAAGGAGTTTTTAGGTCGTGGTTCTATACTCAGTGATGCCGTTGGAGTTGATGGACTCACTTATCTTCCAAGCCTTTCGTTGTTATCATTATTAGATGGCCTTAAGCCATATTTATTGTAATAAGTTCTCTATTGAGACACTCGATGTAATAAGTGTGTGATTGCTACTCTATTATAAATCCTTCAAGTACTGTGTGGTGTCAGCATTACTGATCCAGGGATGACACCGGAGCACAGAGATTGGACACCGGAGCACAGAGATTGGACCGTTTGAGGTCTGGTCGCTACAAGATGGTATTAGAGCACACACTGACTATAGGACGCGACCACTAAGCTAAAGACCTAGATCACTATTCACTCTCTTCTCTTCTGACCTCTCATCTTTTCTACTCTTTAGGATGGCGGATGCAAGGAACAAGTTCACACAACCGGATGAAGATACACCCTTTGGACGTCACTTGAAGGAAGTCACTAGATACCTGAACATAGGAGTACCAAGCTTCACCAGAACCTACAACATCACTTTACCTGAAGAAGAGCGCTGGATGATTCAAGTTCAAGTTCCAGGAAGGACGTTCATGCCAGTCACAGAGCCCATAGAGTTTTCTTTTGATGCACCAACTTGGAGTCTAGGAAAGAGCATGGCAGCTCACATCGCCATGGGCGCATTGGAGAAGTCTACCGTAATGATCTCAAGGATACTATCTACTAGATTTGTGGACGCCGAGATGAGCACTGGGAGATGATCAGCACCAGAAAGGATAGATAAATTGCAGCTTTTATCCAGGAGTTAAACCAGCACATTCGACGTCAGGAGAACCAGATGTGCGCCGACATGATAGACCTGAAGAAGGCAAGGACAAGAATCAAGGAACTGGAGGAAGAACTCAAGGCTACACATGAAGATTATGAAGAAGAAATTGAAGTATTAGTGGATAAGAATGCCGACCTAACAATGAAGATCGGGATATTTATGGGAGGCCCTACACCAGTAGACGAAGACAAAGAACCCAAGGAGATTAGCCCGAAAGACTACATCATCATCGACGACACCGACTCGGATCCAGATGATAGCGATGATGACTATGTTGATGAAGCTGGAGCAGATATCATGGAGTCTGCAACCGAAGAATATTTCTAGCAGACCACCTCATTAGTAGTAGTAGTCCACCATGTAAATACAGTAGTCCGAGCACTTTTGCGATAGTTAGATCGATTGTATGCCCTTGTTTGAATGAATGAAGTGAATTGTTTGCTTTTTCCTCATGTGCATATGGGTAGTGTTTTCTCTTTAGACCCCCTCTATTCTTAAATCTCATCTTTTCTAAACCCTCAGATGCCTCCGAGATGTGACCCCGGATTTACCTTTCCACCGGAGCTCACCCAGTTGATCCAGCAGCAGAACACATTGATGCAGTTGCTAGTCCAGAATCAGAATCAAGGGAACAATAACAACAACAACAACCCAACATCACCTGTTGATCACTTAGCCCGTTTTCTTAGGCTGAATCCGCCGGTGTTTTCCAGTAGCACCGAGCCGATAGTAGCAGATGATTGGCTCCGCAAGACAGCTAGAGAGTTGACCACAACAGGATGCACAGATGCGGAGAAGGTGAAGTTTTTCGCACATCAGCTTGAAGGACCCGCAGCATCATGGTGGGAGAATTTCACAGCCACTTTCCCTATTGTCGGTGTCAAAACCGGCGGATCTCGGGTAGGGGGTCCCGAACTGTGCGTCTAGGCGGATGGTAACAGGAGACAAGGGACACGATGTTTTTACCCAGGTTCGGGCCCTCTCGATGGAGGTAAAACCCTACTCCTGCTTGATTAATATTGATGATATGGGTAGTACAAGAGTAGATACCACAAGATCAAGGAGGCTAAACCCTAGAAGCTAGCCTATGGTATGATTGTTGTATGATGAAGTTGTCCTACGGACTAGGACCCTCCGGTTTATATAGACACAAGATAGGGTTAGGGTTACACAGAGTCAGTTACAATGGTAGGAGATCTTGAATATCCGCATCGCCAAGCTTGCGTTCCACGCCAAGGAAAGTCACATCCGGACACGGGACGAAGTCTTCAATCTTGTATCTCCATAGTCCTGGAGTCCGGTTGAAGGTATAGTCCGGCTACCCGAACACCCCCTAATCCAGGACTCCCTCAGTAGCCCCTGAACCAGGCTTGAATGACGACGAGTCCGGCGCGCAGATTGTCTTCGGCATTGCAAGGCGGGTTCCTCCTCCAAGTTCTTCAAGAAGATTTTAAACACCAAGGATAGTGTCCGGCTCTGCAATCCACATATTGCCATAGAGAGAATAATATTAACACAAATCTAATCTGCTGACGTATTCCGCAGCGTGACATCACACTACGGCCAAGTCCTTTACTCGAATCGTTTTTACTTTTCCACCTCAGCACGTTTCGCGAGGCAGTTTCCTTGGCACGTCTTGTCAAAGCAGAGATCGTGTCCCCCCTTTTACGGGATTCTCATCAATACGGGCATGGGTAACCCGATCGTGCCCGTTAGCACGATTCCTCGATTAAAGGCGAGTCCCAAACGGTTACGGGAGGGGCTCTTGGTATTCAACCTCTTATAAAGAGACCAAGGCCTTACTCCTTTTTCCAATCTCAAATGAGTTTGCCCGTCGCCTCGAGTTCCAACACCCTAGGCTCCAGATTCTAGGCGCTTCGGACCTTCGACAATGTCCGGTTCCGACCTTCAAGGCCGATGGATGCCCTCCTCCGTCATGGAGGAGGACGTGCTAAAGTTGAGAGAGGCTAAGTTCTTGACCGCCGAAATTTCGCATAGGTTGCCTGCTCAAAGGCAGGCTATTTCCAGTCCCCAGCCCGGTGAGAGCGTAGTGTTCATGTCTCACTTCCTTCGGGGGTTAGGCTTCCCGATGGATCCCTTCGTGAGGGGGCTGCTGTTTTATTATGGGCTGGAATTTTATGACTTAGCTCCGGAGTCCATCCTCCACATTTCCTCATTCATCGTTGTGTGCGAAGCATTCCTCCATGTTACTCCTCACTTCGGATTATGGCTCAAGACTTTTGGAGTGGAGCCGAAGATGATCGAGGGACGGCACGCAGAGTGCGGAGGCGCTGTCATAAGTAAGAATGCTGATGCTCCATGGCCCGAGGGCTCCTTTCAAGAGGAGCTCGGCTTGTGGCAACGAGAGTGGTTCTATATCACCGCTCCCAGGAGCGCCAAGTGGGTGGCGCCTCCTGCCTTTCACTCGGGTCCCCCATCACGGCTAGCGTCATGGGTCAACAAAGGATTAGCTTAGGAGTTACCCAAAGATGTGCCCTTGTTGCAGGGCCGCATTAGGGATCTCTTAGAAGGAGACCTCAGCCTGGTCAAGGTGACGCAAGTCATGTTGATTCGCCGGATACTGCCCGCCAAAGGTCGCTCCCTTCGCCTGTGGGAGTTTAATACAGAGGGGCCACGCACTCTCCAGAATTTCATGGGCGCAACGCCCGTGGAGATGTATAAACTATTCTTCGGATCACAAATGATGTGTCCGGATTTGACCGAGGACGCAGGCCTAAGCTGCAATCGCCCGGATACCCAAGTAAGTAACCTTGTGCCCGGACCTACTATCCATATAATCATCATAAACTTGCCCCTAAAAGAGCTGTCCTTTTAAATATGAGTGGATAGCGAAGGCAAAGCTGATCAGGTGTCCGGCTCTCCTTCCCGAAACCAGGCCGGATCCCGTGCTTGTCAGGATGTTGAAGATAATGCCTTTGGAGGGAAGTAAGTGGAAGGACAAGGGAACTATGGCCTCCTCGAAGGAGGCTGCTCCGAAGGGAGGAATCGACAATTCCTCTCCTAAGGGGAAGAAGAGGGACACCTCTGACGACCCGGAGACCATGGCCTCGAAGCGGGGGAGAAAATCCTTGTCAGAGGGTCCGACGCCGGGGAGTTCCTCGGCCGAACTACGCCCTCAAAGGGATCAGCCATCTAGTGAGTCGTAAGTAGAGAGAGGTTTTCCTTTTGAGGGATGAGAGAAATCCTTGATTTATATCTGAGAAGATTAACCGAAACTTTACCTTGTAGCTCGGACCTCAGCCCTTCTCAGCAGAGCTCGTCTTTGGGCGATCTTCTTCCGGAGATGATGGATAGCGGGACGCCTCCCCCTGTCGCCTTTGAATGTAGGTGGCGAGGTGTCCGGAATCAAGCCGAACTGATCATTTGGCCGAACTAAAGCGGCAACTGGACCTGGCAGATGCCGACATCACGCTTGTTAACAAGCGGCTTGATGAGGCTCAAGGTATGTAATTCCTCGGGTGGCATCAGGTAAGAGGAGCTTCATGCCAGTGTCTTACAATGTGTGTGCTTGACGCAGATGGTACGGCCGCCGTGGAGAATCTTAGGGCAGAACTTGCCCGAGCTAAGGAGCAAGCCAGAAAAAGCGATGCGGCTGCCGAGAAGGCCCTTGAAGAGCTGAGAGCCGAACAGGCTGCTCACTGCCGAAGCAAAGAAGAGATGGCCGAGATGGCCGAGAAGTTAAAGAACGCTGCAGACCGTTGCAAACTTCTTGAGAAAGAAGACCGGGCGAGACAGACGGACTTAGAGAAGGCCATTGCCGATGCCAAGGGCGCTCGCTCTGCGATGAGAGCTGCGAAGGAGGAGCTGCGTCAGGCCGAACAGATTGCGGCTGGAAAGCCCTTTATGCTGTGGAGGAAGTTTTGCAATCCGAGGTTTGCTCCGTTGGACCAGATGTGGAGTGTGGAGGACACCTATCTGGATTTCGCATCAAGTGCTGCTGATGCGACCGAACACTTTCGAGATCTAAAAGATCGCGAAGTGGAAAAGATTTTCTGGTCACTGTTCCACAATCCAGGGCATCCACTGGCAGTGGACGATCGCCTGGCTCAATGGGCCAAACTGAATAGATTGTCCGGACTTGCCATGAAGTACGTCATGGGTCATCTGTGGCCTGGGAGATCGGAGCCGAAGAGTTATTTCAGCTTGGTGCAGCAATTCCTTGACGCGGTGCCGCGTATCAATGCGATGAAGAGGTCAGCATGCATAGAGGGCGCACGGATGGCTCTTGCCCGTGTCAAGACATACTGGGAAGAGATGGAGACCACCGTTGTTGCGTCCCGAGATTCGGACAAAAGCCGAGTACCCTCCGAGCACTATTTTCAGGAAGTCCTTGAAGGCGCTCGTGTAATAGAGACGCAGTGCTCGAAGGCTGCTATGTTATGATAGCATATGTAATTATAAAGATATTTTTTGATAAATTGTAGTGGCCTTTTATACTTGTGCCTTCAAGTATTGGGAACACCTCTTGTGCGGCCGTTTTAAGAGATATATATATATATATATATATATATATATATATATATATATATATATATATATATATATATATATATATATATATATATATATATATATATATATAAAATATGAAAGATGGCAATCGTTGGCTTCAGCCCCCACGCACATAGTGCGGGGGTGCTCGCAGAAGACGCATTTTCACACTTAACCCAACGTCTTGGTCCTACAAAGGAGGTGATAGCGTAGCGGGCCAGGCAACCGGACTATAATGCTTTAACACTTTTACTTAGCCATAGGAGCTTGACAGTGGGACTATTTAGGTAGCCCCTTGGTGGCGACTGCGCACGCCCGAGTTCGGGGCGCGTATGTGCCTGGACAGGAAACGGCCCTTCGTTAAAATGGAGGAATCCTATAGATTCCGATAGGTCATCGGGTGGCTGACCAGTCTCACGCTACATCATGACAGTCAGTTTTCGGCTTTCTCTACTGAGGCGCTCGCCCGGCCTAACCGGGGCATAATCGCAGTAGTTCTCCTGGTGCTACCTTAGCCGATAGAGCGGAACGTAAGGTAGCCGAACTCAGGAGCCGGGCAACCCAGCATTTGACCAAAGACATGGTTCGGAGCTGATGCATATAATGCCAAAACCCGCGACGCCGAACACTCCCTAAGGTGTTCGGTCTTTATGAGTGCGGGCAAAACAACACTCTTTATTAAAAAGCCCCTAGTGTCCAGGTACGCGCAAAAATTCTGACGTGGCCACATGCCAAGACGCCAGCCTCCTCCATGGTTATATCAAAGAAAACCAGGGGATATGTAGCAACAAGAGACAGTAAAAAAGGTTTACGCAGGGTCTTAATCTACAAAGAATCCTTAGGATGGGTCCCTACTGCACATCTACGCCTGTGTCTCCATTGTGCCGTATCCTGGACGGGCGCCGCACAACGTTCATCTGCGAAAGAGAGGAACTAAGCTGAAAATGGGTCGTGCCGAACAAAAGTTTAAAATAAGCAAAGTATAAAGCAAAATATATAGAACTGAGATTTATTGTCTCTTATTGTATATGTATGGAGCCCCTAGTGCGGGGGTATATGGCCACTAAGCCTGCATCAATGATGATTTTGTACCGAACTCGTTTATCCGTGTTCGTGGTCTTTAATGACCTATTTCGAAACTTTTGGCCGGTGAAGCCATTTTACTGTGGGGCTATCAAAGCGGCCGCACAGTCCTCCGCTTGGGGGAGGGGCACATCAATGCTTCCCCTTCAAAGAGATGATGACTCGTGGACCGGGCATCTTAAGCGTTAGAGATGCATAATGCGGTATTGCGTTAAAGCGGGTGAAAGCTTCGCGTCCCAGTAGCGCTTGATAGCGACTGGAGAATGGGACGATGTGGAAGGTTAGCTTTTCACGGCGGAAGTTATCGGTAGAGCCGAATATAACTTCGAGCCAGAGAAAACCCATGCAATGGGTGTCCGGACCAGGCGTGACCCCTTGAAAGGCGGTTTTGCTGTGGCGGATTCTTGCTGGGTCTATCCCCATGTGGCGGATTGTGTCCTGATATATCAGGTTTAGTCCACTGCCGCCGTCCATAAGGACATTTGAAAACTGGAGTCCGCCAATTATTGGATCGAGTACCAAGGCAGTCCAACCTGCGTTCCTGATAGTTCTAGAATAATCCAGCTGATCGAAGATGATTGGTTTTGACAACCAATGGCGGGACCCCTTTAGGATAGGTCGTGAGGTGCGTACCTTTATGGGCGCCGCATGTTTTGTTATGTGAAGTAAGTTTACTGTTTTTACTTCTTGTGGGAAGTTCTTTTGTTTCCTGGTGCTCTGCTTTTGGGGTTCGTCCTCGTCTTCACTTGGTGTGTCGAGCCCCTTGTGTTTGGCGTTGAGTCTGCCGGATTGTTTGAAAACCCAACAATCTCTGTGGGTCTGGTTAGCAGGCTTACCGGGAGTACTGTGTATTTGACATATCCTGTCCAGGATTTTGTTTAAGTTGGATGGATCATCCCTGTTATCCTGGAGGGGTGGCTTTGTCTGATTCTGTCGTGAGCTTTTAAATCCGGCGTTGACTGCCGTGCTCTTCGGACTTTTTTCCTTAGTCCGGCGACGGTCCTTGTTGCGTCGCGGTTTTCCATTTCCATCCCTAGTTTCGGATGTACTTGGGTCGCTGGGGCTGCATCTTGCCAACCAGCTGTCCTCTCCTGCACAAAAGCGGGTCATGAGGCTTGTTAGTGCGGCCATTGTTCTTGGCTTTTCTTGGCCGAGGTGTCTGGCGTGCCATTCGTCTCGAACGTTATGCCTGAAAGCTGCTAAGGCTTCGGCATCCGGACAGTCGACTATCTGATTCTTTTTAGTGAGGAATCTATTCCAGAATTGCCGAGCTGATTCTCTGGGCTGTTGAGTTATGTGACTAAGATCGTCTGCATCCGGAGGGCAGACATAGGTCCCTTGAAAAATTGCTCGGAAAGCGTCCTCGAGTTCTTCCTAACTTCCGATTGTGTTTTCAGGAAGGCTTTTAAGCCAATGCCAGGTTGGCCCTTTAAGCTTAAGGGGTAAGTATTTTATGGCGTGGAGGTCATCTCCTCTAGCCATATGTATGTGGAGGATATAATCCTCAATCCAGACTCCAGGGTCTGTTGTTCCATCATATGCCTCTATGTTTACGGGTTTGAATCCCTCTGGAAATTCATAGTCCAGGACCTCATCGGTGAAACATAGGGGGTGTGCGGCGCCCCTGTATTTGGGCGTGCCGGATTCTGATGATGGATTTATTGCATTGCTTATGAGAGCTTGCTTTCTTGGCCCGTAAATGAACCTGACTGGGCCCTGATGCGAATCCTTAAGTGGGTCGCATGCTGATTTAAGTGCGGTGCCGCTTGCCGCTTTATACTGGCCATGGGGTCGTCTATCCGACCGTGTGGCTTTCTTATTTTTTGAATGCGAGGGCTCTAGGGCCTCTTTGTCGAATTCGGGCAGTAGCTTTCTCTTCGGATAGCTTTTAGTGCGGCGACTATCACCGTATTTATCTGCGGTATTGATTACTTTGCTCCATCGAATCCTGAGTGCATCTTCCGCCGTTTTTAGCTTCCGCTTCTACTTTTTCAGGCTGCGTGCTGTTGCAACGAGCCTCTTGTGGAGATTCTTCTGCTTCGTTGGTTTATCTGGCATAAGGTCGTCCGGAGTGCCGTTTTCGCCGGGGGAGGGATGTTCGGTTTCTCTATCCGTGTTGCCCTGTTCGGACGGTTGCTCTAAGGCCTGCTCGTCGTCTATCGGCTCATCCTGCTCTATGGCTGGGTCTTTATCGAGGCGGGGCTTGGGTCGGTGTTTACGCCGACGCTTTGATTGCTTTTCGAGGGATCGGTCCCCCGTTCCATCCCCTTTTTCCTCGTTGTCGTTTCCTTTAGGGGTATCCACCATGTACACATCGTTAGATGGGGTGGCTGTCCAATGCCCTATGGGCGTTGGCTCATCTGTATCTCCTGCATTGTCGTCCATGTTGTCGATGTCTGCGGAGTCGAAGTTGAGCAGGTCATTTAAATTGTCGACAGTGGCTACCAAGTGGGTGGTGGGTGGGCTTTGAATTTCTTCATCGTCCGTATCCCATCCTTGCTGACCGTAGTCCGGCCAGGGCTCTCCTGATAAAGAGAGAGACTTTAGAGAATTCAGGATGTCGCCAAAAGGCAAGTGCTGAAAGATGTCCGTGGCGGTGAACTCCATTATCGGCTCCCAATTGGATTCGATCGGCAGGGGCGCGGGGGGTTCGGAGTTCGAAGAGGAATCCGGCTCCTTGGAGTCATGGGCCGTGCGGAACGCGGGGCTGACGTTCGGCTCGATTGCCTTTGAGATCGTAGCCTCCAAGGTGACGTCCAACCGCTCATCCTCGATTGGCGTAATAGGCTCCGAATAAAGGGTCGGAACCGGTGCTTGTGCGGCCTCCAGGGCACTGTTCGGCGGCAGAGCTAGATCATGCCTCTCGACACTGTGCGGCGCGCTTGGCTGTGGCTCGAATCCGTCGAAGATCAAATCCCCGCGGATGTCTGCCGTGTAGTTTAAGCTTCCAAACTTGACCTGATGGCCAGGGGCGTAGCTTTCGATCTGCTCCAGGTGGCCAAGCGAGTTGGCCCGCAGTGCGAAGCCGCCGAAGACGAAGATCTGTCCGGGGAGAAAAGTCTCAGCCTGGACCGCATCGTCGTTGATGATCAAAGGAGCCATCGGGCCTAAAAGTGACGACACAGAGGAACTCTCAATGAAAGCACCAATGTCGGTGTCAAAACCGGCGGATCTCGGGTAGGGGGTCCCGAACTGTGCGTCTAGGCGGATGGTAACAGGAGACAAGGGACACGATGTTTTTACCCAGGTTCGGGCCCTCTCGATGGAGGTAAAACCCTACTCCTGCTTGATTAATATTGATGATATGGGTAGTACAAGAGTAGATCTACCACGAGATCAAGGAGGCTAAACCCTAGAAGCTAGCCTTGTTGGGGAACGTAGCAGAAATTCAAAATTTTCCTACGTGTCACCAAGATCTATCTATGGAGAAACCAGCAACGAGGGGAAGAAGAGTGCATCTACATACCCTTGTAGATTGCTAAGCGGAAGCGTTCATGAGAACGGGGTTGAAGGAGTCGTACTCGTCGTGATCCAAATCACCGGAGATCCTAGTGCCAAACGGACGGCACCTCCGTGTTCAACACACGTACAGCCCGGTGACGTCTCCCATGCCTTGATCCAGCAAGGAGAGAGGGAGAGGTTGAGGAAGACTCCATCCAGCAGCAGCACAACGACGTGGTGGTGGTGGAGGAGCGTGGTGATCCAGCAGGGCTTTGCCAAGCACCGCGAGATATGAGGAGAAAGAGAGGTAGGGCTGCGCCAACAAGAGAAGAAACTTCATGTGTGGGCTGCTCCTTTGCCTCCACTATATATAGGGGAAGAGGGGGGGGGCTGCGCCCCCACCTAGGGTTCCACCCTAGGGACGGCGGCCAGCCCAGATCCCATCTGGTGGGGCGGCTAAGGGGGGAAGAGGGGAAACTTGCCCCCCAAGCTAGGTGGGGCGCCCCCTCCCCAAACCCTAGGTGCCTTGGGCCCTTGTGGGGGGGCGCACCAGCCCACCTGGGGATGGTCCCCTCCCACACTTGGCCCATGCTGCCCTCCGGGGCCGGTGGCCCCACTTGGTGGACCCCCGGGACCCTCCCAGTGGTCCCGGTACGTTACCGATAAAACCCGAAACTTTTCCGATGACCAAAACAGGACTTCCCATATATAAATCTTTACCTCCGGACCATTCCGGAACTCCTCGTGACGTCCGGGATCTCATCCGGGACTCCGAACAACATTCGGTAACCACATACAAACTTCCTTTATAACCCTAGCATCATCGAACCTTAAGTGTGTAGACCCTACGGGTTCGGGAACCATGCAGACATGACCGAGACGTTCTCCGGTCAATAACCAACAGCGGGATCTGGATACCCATGTTGGTTCCCACATGTTCCATGATGATCTCATCGGATGAACCACGATGTCGAGGATTTGATCAATCCCGTATACAATTCCCTTTGTCTAGCGGTATTGTACTTGCCCGAGATTCGATCGTCGGTATCCCGATACCTTGTTCAATCTCGTTACCGGCAAGTCTCTTTACTCGTTCCGTAACACATCATCCCGTGATCAACTTCTTGATCACATTGTGCACATTATGATGATGTCCTACCGAGTGGGCCCAGAGATACCTCTCCGTCACACGGAGTGACAAATCCCAGTCTCGATTCGTGCCAACCCAACAGACACTTTCGGAGATACCCATAGTGCACCTTTATAGCCACCCAGTTACGTTGTGACGTTTGGCACACCCAAAGTATTCCTACGGTATCCGGGATTTGCACAATCTCATGGTCTAAGGAAATGATACTTGACATTAGAAAAGCTTTAGCATGTTAACTACACGATCTTGTGCTATGCTTAGGATTGGGTCTTGTCCATCACATCATTCTTCTAATGATGTGATCCCGTTATCAATGACATCCAATGTCCATGGTCAGGAAACCGTAACCATCTATTGATCAACGACCTAGTCAACTAGAGGCTTACTAGGGACATGGTGTTGTCTATGTATCCACACATGTATCTGAGTTTCCTATCAATACAATTCTAGCATGGATAATAAACGATTATCATGAACAAGGAAATATAATAATAACTAATTTATTATTGCCTCTAGGGCATATTTCCAACAGTCTCCCACTTGCACTAGAGTCAATAATCTAGTTCACATCGCCATGTGATTAACACTCACAGGTCACATCGCCATGTGACCAACATCCAAAGAGTTTACTAGTGTTACTAAACTAGTTCACATCATCATGTGATTAAGACTCAATGAGTTCTGGGGTTTGATCATGTTTTGCTTGTGAGAGAGGTTTTAGTCAACGGGTCTGCAACAATCAGATCCGTATGTACTTTGCAAATCTCTAGGTCATATTATAAATGCTGCTTCCACGCTCCACTTGGAGCTATTCCAAATGGTTGCTCCACTATACGTATCTGGTTTGCTACTCAGAGTCATTCGGTAGGTGCTAAAGCTTGCATCGATGTAACCCTTTACGCCGAACTCTTTATCACCTCCATAATCGAGAAACATGTCCTTATTACTCCAAGGATAATTTTGACCGCTATCTAGTGATCCACTCCTGGATCACCTTTGTACCCTCTTGCAAGACATGTGGCAAGTCACACATCAGGTGCGGTACTCAGCATGGCATATCGTATATAGCCTATGACAAAAGCATAGGGGACGACATTCGTCCTTTCTCTTTCTTTTGCCGTGGTCGAGCTTTAAGTCTTAACTTCATACTTTACAACTCAGGCAAGAACTCCTTCCTTGACTGATCCATCTTGAACACCTTCAAGATCATGTCAAGGTATGTGCTCATTTTAAAGTACCATTTAGCATTTTTGATCTATCCTCATAGATCTTGATGCTCAATGTTCAAGTAGCCTAATCCAGGTTTTCTATTGAAAAACACTTTTCAAATAACCCTATATGCTTTCCAGAAATTCTACATCATTTCTGATCCATAATATGTCGACAACATATACTCATCAGAAATTCTATAGTGCTCCCACTCACTTCTTTGGAAATACAAGTTTCTCATAAACTTTGTATAAACCCAAAATCTTTGATCATCTCATCAAAGCATACATTCCAACTCCGAGACGCTTACTCCAGTCCTTAGAAGGATCGCTGGAGTTAGCATACCTTTTAGCATCCTTAGGATCGACAAAACCTTTTTGATTGTATCGCATACAACCTTTCCTTACGAAAACTGGTAAGAAAACTCGTTTTTGACATCCATCTGCCAGATTACATAAATGCAGCTAATGCTAACATGATTCCGACGGACTTAAGCATTGCTACGGATGAGAAGATCTCATCGTAGTCAACTCCTTGAACTTGTGAAAAACTCTTCGCCACAAGTCGAGCTTCATAGACGGTGACATTACCGTCTACGTCCGTCTTCTTCTTAAAGATCCATTTATCTCAATGGCTTGCCGATCATTGGGCAAGTCCACCAAAGTCCATGCTTTGTTCTGATACATGGATCCTATCTCGGATTTCATGGCTTCTAACCATTTGTCGGAATTTGGTCCCACCATTGCTTCTCCATAGCTCGTAGGTTCATTGTTGTCTAGCAACATGACCTTCAAGACAGGATTACTGTACCACTCTGAAGCAATACGCATCCTTGTCACCCTACGAAGTACGGTAGTGACTTGATCCGAAGTTTCATGATCACTATCATAAGCTTCTACTTCAATTGGTGTAGGTGCCAAAGGAACAACTTCCTATGCCCTGCTACACACCAGTTGTAGTGATGGTTCAATAACCTCATCAAGTCTCCACCATCCTCCCACTCAATTCTTGAGACAAACCTTTCCTCGAGAAAGGACCCGATTTAAGAAACAATCCCTATTGCTTTCGGATCTGAATTAGGAGGTATACCCAACTATTTTTTTGGGTGTCCTATGAAGATGTATTTTATCCGCTTTGGGTTCGAGCTCATCAACCTGAAACTTTTTCACATAAGCGTCGCAGCCCCAAATTTTTAAGAAACGACAACTTAGGTTTCTTCAAACCATAGTTCAAACGGTGTCGTCTCAACGGAATTACATGGTGCCCTATTAAAGTGAGTGCGGTTGTCTCTAATGCCTAACCCATAAACGATAGTGGTAATTCGATAAGAGACATCATGGTATGCACCATATCCAATAGGGTGCAGTTATGATGTTCGGACACACCATCACACTATGGTGTTCCAGGCAGTATTGATTGTGAAACAATCTCCACAATGTCTTAATTGTATGCCAAACTCGTAACTCAGATACTCATCTCTATGATCATATCATAGACATTTTATCCTCTTGTCACAATGATCTTCAACTTCACTCTGAAATTATTTGAACCATTCAATAATTCAGACTTGTGTTTCATCAAGTAAATATACTCAACATCTACTCGAATCAACTGTGAAGTAAGAACATAATGATATTCACTGCATGCCTCAGCACTCATTGGACTGCACACATCAAAATGTGTTACTTCCAACAAGTTGCTATCTTGTTCCATCTTACTGAAAACGAGGCTCTTCAGTCATCTTGCCCATGTGGTAAGATTTGCATATCTCAAGTGATTCACAATCAAGTGAGTCCAAACGATCCATCTGCATGGAGTTTCTTCATGCGTATACACCAATAGACATGGTTTGCATGTCTCAAACTTTTCAAAAATGAGTGAGTCCAAAGATCCATCAACATGGAGCTTCTTCATGCATTTCATACCAATATGACTTACATAGCAGTGCCACAAGTAAGTGGTACTATCATTACTATCTTATACCTTTTGGCATGGAAAAATGTGTATCACTACGATTAAGATTCAATAAACCATTCCTTTAGGTGCAAGACCATTAAAGATATTATTCAAATAAACAGAGTAACCATTATTCTCCTTAAATGAATAATCGCATTGCGATAGACATAATCCAATCATGTCTATGCTCAACGCAAACACCAAAAGACAATTATTCAGGTTTAATACTAATCTTGATGGTATAGGGAGCGTGCAATGTTTGATCACATCAAATTGGAAACACTTCCAACACATATCGTCAGCTCACCTTTAGCTAGTCTCCGTTTATTCCGTAGCCTTTTATTTCGAGTTACTAACACTTAGCAACCGAACCGGTATCTAATACCCTGGTGCTACTAGGGGTACTAGTAAAGTACACATTAACATAATGTATATCCAATATACTTCTATCGACCTTGCCAGCCTTCTCATCTACCAAGTATCTAGGGTAATTCTGCTCCAGTGGATGTTCCCCTTATTACAGAAGCACTTAGTCTCGGGTTTGGGTTCAACCTTGGGTTTCTTCACTAGAGCAGCAGCTGAATTGCCATTTCATGAAGTATCCCTTCTTGCCCTTGCCCTTCTTGAAACTAGTGGTTTCACCAACCATCAACAATTGATGCTCCTTCTTGATTTCTACTATCGCGAGTACCTCAAGGATCATCATATCTATCCCTGATATGTTATAGTTCATCACGAAGCTCTAGCAGCTTGGTGGCAATGACTTTGGAGAAACATCACTATCTCTGGAAGATCAACTCCCACTCGATTCGAGTGATTGTCGCACTCAGACAATCTGAGCACAAGCTCAACGATTGAGCTTTTCTCCCTTAGTTTGCAGGCTAAGAAAATCGTCGGAGGTCTCATCCTTCCTGACGTGGGCACGAGCCTGAAATCCCAATTTCAGCCCTCGAAACATCTCATATGTTCCGCGACGTTTCGAAAACGTCTTTGGTGCCTCAACTCTAAACCGTTTAACTGAACTATCACGTAGTTATCTAAACGTGTATGTCCGATGTTCGCAACATCCACAAACGACGTTTGGGGTTCAGCACACTGAGCGGTGCATTAAGGACATAAGCTTTCTACTGCCCGCATAATCGCTACTGTCAACTTTCAACTATATTTTCTCTAGGAACATATCTAAACAGTGGAACTAAAGCGCGAGCTTACGACATAATTTGCAAAGATCTTTTGACTATGTTCAGGATAATTAAGTTCATATTATGAATTCCCACTCAGATAGACATCCCTCTAGTCATCTAAGTGATTACATGATCTGAGTCAACTAGGCCGTGTCCGATCATCACGTGAGACGGACTAGTCATCATCGGTGAACATCTTCATGTTGATCGTATCTACCATACGACTCATGCTCGACCTTTCGGTCTCTTGTGTTCCGAGGCCATGTCTGTACATGCTAGGCTCGTCAAGTCAACCTAAGTGTTTCGCTTGTGTAAATCTGTCTTACACCCGTTGTATGTGAACGTTAGAATCTATCACACCCAATCATCACGTGGTGCTTCGAAACGACGAACTTTCGCAACGGTGCACAGTTAGGGAGAACACTTTCTTGAAATTTTAATGAGGGATCATCTTATTTACTACCGTCGTTCTAAGCAAATAAGATGCAAAAACATGATAAACATCACATGCAATCAAATAGTGACATGATATGGCCATCATCACTTTGCTCCTTTTGATCTCCATCTTTGGGGCTCCATGATCATCATCATCACCGGCATGACACCATGATCTCCATCATCATGATCTCTATCATCGTGTCTTCACGAAGTTGTCTCGCCAACTATTACTTCTACTACTACAGCTAATGGTTAGAAATAAAGTAAAGTAATTACATGACGTTTATGTTGACACGCAGGTCATAAATAAATTAAGACAACTCCTATGGCTCCTGCGGGTTGTCATACTCATCGACATGCAAGTCGTGATTCCTATTACAAGAACATGATCAATCTCATACATCACATATATCATTCATCACATCCTTTTTAGCCATATCACATCACATGGCATACCCTACAAAAACAAGTTAGACGTCCTCTAATTGTTGTTTGCATGTTTTACGTGGCTGCTACGGGTTTCTAGCAAGAACGTTTCTTACCTACGCAAAACCACAACATGATATGCCAATTGCTATTTACCCTTCATAAGGACCCTTTTCATCGAATCCGTTCTGACTAAAGTGGGAGAGACTGGCACCCGCTAGCCACCTTATGCAACTAGTGCATGTCAGTCGGTGGAACCTGTCTCACGTAAGAGTACGTGTAAGGTAGGTCCGGGCCGCTTCATCCCACAATACCGTCGAAACAAGATTGGACTAGTAACGGTAAGCATATTGAACAAAATCAACGCCCACAACTACTTTGTGTTCTACTCATGCATAGAATCTACGCAATAGACCTAGCTCATGATGCCACTGTTGGGGAACGTAGCAAAAATTCAAAATTTTCCTACGTGTCACCAAGATCTATCTATGGAGAAACCAGCAACGAGGGGAAGAAGATTGCATCTACATACCCTTGTAGATCGCTAAGCGGAAGCGTTCAAGAGAATGGGGTTGAAGGAGTCGTACTCGTCGTGAGCCAAATCACCAGAGATCCTAGTGCCGAACGGACGGCACCTCCGCGTTCAACACACGTACAGCCCGGTGACGTCTCCCATGCCTTGATCCAGTAAGGAGAGAGGGAGAGGTTGAGGAAGACTCCATCCAGCAGCAGCACAACGGCGTGGTGGTGGTGGAGGAGCGTGGTGATCCAGCAGGGCTTCGCCAAGCACCGCGAGATATGAGGAGAAAGAGAGGTAGGGCTGTGCCAACAAGAGAAGAAACTTCATGTGTGGGCTGCTCCTTTGCCTCCACTATATATAGGGGAAGAGGGGGGGCTGCACCCCCACCTAGGGTTCCACTCTAGGGGCGGCGGCCAGCCCAGATCCCATCTGGTGGGGCGGCCAAGGGGGGAAGAGGGGAAACTTGCCCCCCAAGCTAGGTGGGGCGCCCCCTCCCCAAACCCTAGGCGCCTTGGGCCCTTGTGGGGGGGGCGCACCAGCCCACCTGGGGATGGTCCCCTCCCACACTTGGCCCATGCTGCCCTCCGGGGCCGGTGGCCCCACTTGGTGGACCCCCGGGACCCTCCCGGTGGTCCCGGTACGTTACCGATAAAACCCGAAACTTTTCCGGTGACCAAAACAGGACTTCCCATATATAAATCTTTACCTCCGGACCATTCCGGAACTCCTCGTGACATCCAGGATCTCATCCGGGACTCCGAACAACATTTGGTAACCACATACAAACTTCCTTTATAACCTTAGCGTCATCGAACCTTAAGTGTGTAGACCCTACGGGTTCGGGAACCATGCAGACATGACCGAGACGTTCCCCGGTCAACAACCAACAGCGGGATCTAGATACCCATGTTGGTTCCCACATGTTCCACGATGATCTCATCGGATGAACCACGATGTCGAGGATTCGATCAATCCCGTATACAATTCCCTTTGTCTAGCGGTATTGTACTTGCCCGAGATTCGATCGTCGGTATCCCGATACCTTGTTCAATCTCGTTACCGGCAAGTCTCTTTACTCGTTCCATAACACATCATCCCGTGATCAACTCCTTGATCACATTGTGCACATTATGATGATGTCCTACTGAGTGGGCCCAGAGATACCTCTCCGTCACACGGAGTGACAAATCCCAGTCTCGATTCGTGCCAACCCAACAGACACTTTCGGAGATACCCGTAGTGCACCTTTATAGCCACCCAGTTACGTTGTGACGTTTGGCACACCCAAAGTATTCCTACGGTATCCGGGAGTTGCACAATCTCATGGTCTAAGGAAATGATACTTGACATTAGAAAAGCTTTAGCATGCGATCTACACGATCTTGTGCTATGCTTAGGATTGGGTCTTGTCCATCACATCATTCTTCTAATGATGTGATCCCGTTATCAATGACATCCAATGTCCATGGTCAGGAAACCGTAACCATCTATTGATCAACGAGCTAGTCAACTAGAGGCTTACTAGGGACATGGTGCTGTCTATGTATCCACACATGTATCTGAGTTTCCTATCAATACAATTCTAGCATGGATAATAAACGATTATCATGAACAAGGAAATATAATAATAACTAATTTATTATTGCCTCTAGGGCATATTTCTAACAAGCCTATGGTATGATTGTTGTATGATGAAGTTGTCCTACGGACTAGGACCCTCCGGTTTATATAGACACCGGATAGGGTTAGTGTTACACAGAGTCAGTTACAATGGCAGGAGATCTTGAATATCTGCATCGCCAAGCTTGCCTTCCACGCCAAGGAAAGTCCCATCCGGACACGGGACAAAGTCTTCAATCTTGTATCTCCATAGTCCTGGAGTCCGGCTGAAGGTATAGTCTGGCTACCCGAACACCCCCTAATCCAGGACTCCCTCACCTCTCAACACTGTCACATGGGACCAGTTTCAGCAGGCTTTTCGAACTGCCCATGTTTCAGCTGGAGCTATGGCCTTGAAGAAGCGAGAGTTTCGCAACTTGCGCCAAGGAGGACAGATAGTTTGCCAGTATGTGGAGGACTTTAGTAAATTAGCACGTTATGCCCCAGATGACGTTGTCACGGATGCAGCTAAGTAGGAGAAGTTTCTGGAAGGACTGAATGATGAGTTGAGCATGCAGTTGATGGTAGCAACCTTCAACAACTACCAGGAGTTGGTAGATCGTGCTCTTATGATTGAAGGGAAGCAGCAGCAAATTGAAAATCACAAGAGGAAGTATGCACAAGGAAAGTACAATTCAGGAGCTCAGCAGAAGCCACGATTTACCCCTAGACTAGGAGGACATTTTCAGCATACCCATGGAGGAGGTAGCTCACACAATCACAATGGCCCCAGGAATGGTAACAGTAATGGAGGAAGCAACGGCCAGAACCGCACCAACCCATCAACCCCAGCCAAGAAAGACCTAAGCCAAGTCACTTGCTTTAAGTGCCAGAAGACCGGACATTATGCCAATGAATGTCCTGAATTACAAAATGGAAATAGCAATGAAAGCTCTGGGAAGAAGTTGAACCCTTTCAATAGGGGACAGGTGAACCACGTTAGTGTGGAGGAGGTTGAAGAACAGCCGGATGTAGTAATCGGTAAGTTTTTGGTTAAGTCATTTACTACACTCGTTCTTTTCGATACTGGTGCATCGCATTCATACATATCCAGGGGATTTGTTGATAAGTATAAACTGCCAACCCAAGCCCTTAGATCACCCATGTTAGTAACCTCGCCTGGAGCAGAATATATGGCTAGTCTATGGTGTGATCGGTTACCATTAAGGATTGGTAACTATGTTTTTCCCTCGGACCTAATAGTATTGGAATCCCAAGGATTGGATGTGATATTAGGCATGGATTGGTTATCAAAGTATGAAGGGGATATTGAATGTGCTAGTAAGTCAATTTTGCTTACCACCCCAGAAGGGAGAAGGATCAAGTATGTATCTCGACATGTGCCAAATAGGACACAAGTAAATTGCTTAACAGGAGTTGTGCAGGAGGAAGTACCAGTAGTAAAGGATTTTCCCAAAGTATTTCTAGAAGAGTTGCCAGGCATGCCACCGGATAGAGATATTGAGTTTTTAATTGAGCTATTGCCAGGCACAGGGCCAATATCAAAGAGACCATATAGGATGCCTGCAAAGGATTTGGTGGAAATTAAGAAGCAAATTAAGGAGTTACTAGATAAAGGATATATTCGCCCAAGTTCTTCACCTTGGGGATCGCCAGTACGTCTAGTGGAGAAGAAGGATGGATCGTTAAGGATGGTTGTCGATTACCGAGGATTGAATGAAGTAACCATCAAGAACAAGTACCCACTACCGATGATCAATGATCTGTTTGATTGATTGCAAGGAGCTAAGGTATTTTCCAAGATCGATCTGCGATCAGGATACCACAAGTTGAAGATTCGGGAACGGGATATACCCAAGACGGCTTTTACCACCAGGTATGGGCTGTATGAGTGTACCATTATGTCATTTGGTCTGATAACGCACTTGCATATTTTATGAACATGATGAACAAGTTGTTTATGGAGTTCTTGGATAAGTTCGTCGTAGTGTTCATTGATGATATCCTGGTTTACTCGAAGAATGAAGAGGAGCATAAGGAACATTTGCGTTTGGTTCTTGGAAAGCTCAGAGAACACCAATTATATGCCAAATTTAGCAAATGTGAGTTTTGGTTGAAGGAAGTTGGATTTCTCGGACACGTTATATCCAGAGAAGGTATAGTAGTAGATCCCACAAAATTTGATTCCGTGACCAAGTGGGAAGCACCAACCACCATCGGAGAGATCCGGAGTTTTCTTGGACTCGCAGGATACTACCGGAGGTTTATTGAGAATTTATCAAAGATTGCGAAGCCTATGATGGAGTTGTTGAAGAAGGATAGCAAGTTCATATGGACGGAGGAATGTGAGACTAGTTTTTAGGAGTTGAAGAAACGTTTGGTTACTTCACCAGTGTTGATTTTGCCAGACCAGACCAAGGATTATTAGGTGTATTTCGACGCTTCATGTCAAGGACTTGGAGCAGTGCTTATGCAGGAAGGGAGAGTTGTTTCATATGCCTCACGACAGCTTAAGCCTCATGAGTTGAATTATGCTACGCATGATTTGGAGTTAGCAGCCGTAGTGCATGCACTGAAGACTTGGAGACATTTTCTGATTGGAAACCATTGCGAGGTGTATACGGATCATAAGAGTTTGAAGTATATTTTCACACAGAAGGAGTTGAATATCAGACAAAGGAGATGGTTGGAGCTCATTAAGGATTATGATATGAAATTGCATTATCACCCCGGAAAGGCTAATGTAGTAGCTGACGCATTAAGCCGTAAGAGTCATGTCAACACCCTAATGACGGGAGAATTAGCAAGGGAGTTAGCCGAAAATCTTCGAGAGTTATGTTTAGAAATAGTCCGGAGAGGCTATGTAGCAGCATTGGAGATTCAGTTTACATTGATGGATAAAATCAGAGAAGCCCAAAGGACTGACAAGGAGATTGCTTCTATTAAGGAGAAAATTAGCAAAGGAAAAGCTAAGGGATTTCGTGAGGACGAGCACGATACCTTATGGTTTGAAGACCGTGTCTATGTACCAAATGATCCGGAGATTAGAAAGCTAATTCTGCAAGAGGCCCATGATTCACCATATTCGATTCACCCAGGAAATACCAAGATGTATTTGGATTTGAAGGATATTTTCTGGTGGACCGGAACGAAGAAGGATATTGCGGAGTACGTAGAAGTTTGTGATGTATGTCAGAGAGTGAAGGCAGAGCATCAGAAGCCAGCAGGATTGCTACAACCATTGCCGATACCCGAATGGAAGTGGGATAAGCTAGGCATGGATTTTTTACAGGATTGCCCAGAACACGTTCAGGCTACGACTCAATATGGGTTGTAGTCGATCGTTTGACAAAGGTAGCTCATTTCATTCCAGTGAAGACTACCTATACTAGTGCAAAGTTGGCAAACATATACATGACCAGGATCGTATGTCTGCATGGAGTTCCAATGAGCATTGTATCAGATAGAGGAACCCAGTTTACTTCAAAGTTCTGGAATCAGTTGCATGAGACTTTGGGAACCATACTAGAGTTTAGCATAGCTTTCCACCCACAGACAGATGGACAGACTGACAGAGTCAACCAGATCTTGGAGGATATGCTAAGAGCTTGTGCGCTAGATTATGGATCTAGTTGGGATGAGAATTTGCCATATGCAGAGTTCTCTTACAACAACAGCTACCAATCCAGTTTGAAGATGGCCCCTTATGAAGCCTTATACGGAAGGAGGTGCAGGACCCCATTATCCTGGGATGAAGTTGGAGATCGCCAGTTGTTTGGACCAGATCTGATAAAGGAATCTGAACAGAAAGTGAAATTAATTCGCGACAGACTAAAGGTAGCTCAATCTAGGCAGAAGAGTTATGCAGACTCTAAACGCAAGGAGACAGGTTACGAAGTCGGAGACCGAGTTTATCTTCGAGTATCACCACTTCGAGGAGTTAAGCGCTTTGGAGTTAAGGGAAAACTAGCGCCACGTTTTGTAGGCCCATACAAAGTGTTGGAACGTATGGGAGAAGTAGCCTACAAGTTGGAATTACCCGAAGGACTGTCAGGAGTTCATGACGTGTTTCATGTATCCCAGTTGAAGAAGTGCCACGCGGAGATGGCTGACATACCGCTGAGGGATACGGTACCACTGGAAGCAATTCAGTTGGACAGTGATTTCACCTATGAGGAGAAACCAGTTAAGATTCTAGAGTATGCCAGTCGAGTCACCCACAGCAAGGTTATCAAGTTTTGCAAAGTTCAGTGGAGCCACCACACGGAGGATGAAGCCACTTGGGAACGAGAGGAAGATTTACTGAAGGACCACCCTCACCTATTTTCTAGCCAACCCGAATCTCGAGGGCGAGATTCATCTTAAGGGGGGTAGGTTTGTAACATCCCAAATTTTCAATTTGGAATGTTATACACTAGATCATCATTGCATATCATATTTATTGCATTTTGGTTGATCCTAGAAATTTTTCACAACTCAAGGACCCTCGGAGAGAGTTGGGGATTTCGTTAGTTTTCATATTTGAGTTGTCTCGAATTTTGAAAATAGGATCATTTGATTTTATTTATTTTATCTTCAATAATTGCTATTATAAAAATATGAGAAAGGGAATAAAATGACTTTCCCAAAATAAAGAAATATTGAGGATTTAATAAAAAAATCAAATAAGATTTTATTTGGTTTTATTTGCTATTTTATTTGAATTTAGGAAAAATGCGTGTTTTCCAAAATTGCATTTAGGCCCCAAATAAATGTTCATCCAGTGCGGCTTGATTTTAGAAGCCGGGGAAAATTTATTTCGGGATTTTTGGAGTCCGTTTAGTATTTTTTTTATTTGTTTTCCTGCGAGGAATTAATTTTAAAAAAAATGTGAACCAACTCCGGACCGTACCCGAGCGGGACTCCGCCAGGGGGGCCTTTATAAGCCCCCCAACCCGAGCCACCGAAGCCCATCAGCCGCCGCAGCCCTCCCCGCGCCCTAACCCTAGCCGCCGCCGACGCCGCTGCCCCGCCGCCCGCGCCGTCGCCATCGCCGCCGCCGCCGCCGGAGCCGCTGCCACCGCCACCGACCGCACCCCGAGGTTGACCCCACCGCCATTTTTTTAGAAAAACTGTTTGGTTTTTCCATCGGTTTTTTTAGTTTCCGTTTTTTTATTAAATTGGTTTTTTCGGTTTAGTCTATTTAGTGAGCGTTCGCTCGTTCATTCGTTTTAACGAATGTGTTCGTCGTTTAGATCCATTTAACGAACGTTTGTTCGTTGAATTGTTCGTTGTTTTCTTTTTCTTGGATTAAATCCGCGATTTTTCTGATCGCGATTTCTGATCTGATTTTCGTTTTAGTATAACTTTTCGCTCGTTTATCGGAATCAGGCGATTCAAGCACCTGGAGTTTCGTCTCGAAACCCTCTTTACGTTTAACCAACTTGAACAAGTTTTTGTTTCTGTAAAAATTGCCCTAGATCCAGAATAGTAATCGAAGCCTATTTTCTTTTGCCGTTTGTCTTTCGTTGCTTCGTTCGATTTGATTCTTTTGCCAACCGGAGTTCTTAAGTTGAACTTTCTGGTTAGATCTCTTATTTGAGTTTTACATGTGCATTAGTTGAGTACTTATTGTATGTTTGTTTGTTTGCGATAGAGTACCCGGAGTGCGCCGCTTGTTACTTCGAATCACTAGGTTTCCCAGATCATCAGCAAGGCAAGTAACACTTTGATCATACCTCCTACTACCCAGTTTTATTGCATTAGATCAATCCTCACACATTGCATGATTAGGATCTAATTAAATTGTGGGTTTGGGAAGTAGTTGAGGTAGTACCTATTACCTGTTTATTATCAAACCTTTGGGAGTTACTTCTACGTTTTCTTACTATTGTTATGCTATGCTAGTAGACGTGAATTGGGTGAGTGATTTCCATGACAGATGTGAGATTTCTTTAAATCAATGGTTTATCTAAGGTGGCAACTTAAATACACATCTGGGTGGATTGAGGTACCTGGGTATTCCAGGATTGCCTGTTTTCTTTTGGACCGCCACACAGGCTCAAAGGGATCATGAGATTATTCATGCTAGAAACTTCCGTGTGCAACCACAAGCTATTATGAGCTCTAGCATAGTTGAGTAAGTCATGCGAACTCTTACAGTGGTAGACTAGCAGATGTAGGGGATGTAGGTGGTATGGTCTACCCGATCGTAAGGTGCTAGCGCTTCTGAAAGACTATGTCTCGGTCATCCGTTTCTCAAACACCATGTAGTGCGAGATATCCAACGGAGGAGATCGAGTCTTGTGGGAAAAAGTGCGCAAACCTCTGCAGAGTGTATAAACTAATCATGGTTAGCCGTGTCCCCGTCATGGACATCTTGAGTATCTAGTACTTGGATTATCATGTGAATCTCAACATGTTACTATAAAATTAAGTTTGATGGGTTTGTTTAATGATATTTAATTGGGATTGAGAATGCTGTCAACCATTCTCAATGTTTAACAACCACCATGATAGTTAAATAAATTTATTCCTTTTTAGAGTGAAAACTGGCTTTACGCAAAACTGTAACCATAGAGCTTACCACCAGCCAAATATGCATATAGAATAGCTGTTCCATTCCATTACTCTCTATGTGTTACATTGCCAGCATATTCCATGTGCTGACCCGTTTCGGGCTGCAACGTTAATGTTGCAGACTTTTCAGACGACGATTAAGGAGTTTTTAGGTCGTGGTTCTATACTCAGTGATGCCGTTGGAGTTGATGGACTCACTTATCTTCCAAGCCTTCCGATGTTATCGTTATTAGATGGCCTTAAGCCATATTTATTGTAATAAGTTCTCTATTGAGACACTCGATGTAATAAGTGTGTGATTGCTACTCTGTTATAAATCCTTCAAGTACTGTGTGGTGTCAGCATTACTGATCCAGGGATGACACCGGAGCACAGAGATTGGACCGTTTGAGGTCTGGTCGCTACAGATTAGCTTGCGTCCTTTCAAGCATATTCAGGTCTCCAACAAATTCTTCAGATGTTTAAGTTCGTCTGGAGACCTGACCCTGCATAAGAGATTAGTTCTTTTTCTTCACCACCCACATTTGAAGGGGTGGCAAAGAGTTCATCATTCTGCGATCTCCATAAGAGAATAGTGGCATTGAAGCCGTTCCTCTTCGTTTCACATAAGAGGGGTTAGGGGAAGCATAAGAGTAAGCAGAGAAATTCTTCGAGGATTTATGAACATAATGATTTGAAGAATAATGCACATATCCATAATCCTTAGCCTTTCCCTGCGAAACAGAGGTGTTAGTGTCGGTGTCAAAACCGGCGGATCACGGGTACACAATGTTTACCCAGGTTCGGGCCCTCTCTATGGTGGTAATACCCTACATACTGCTTGATTGATCTTGATGAATATGAGTGTTCCAAGAGTTGATCTACCACGAGATCATAATGGCTAAACCCTAAAAGTCTAACCTGTATGACTATGGTAATGAATATGTCCTTTTCGGACTAACCCCTCCGGTTTATATAGACACCGGGGGATCTAGGCTTTACATAGAGTCGGTCACATAAGAAGGAATCTTCATAATCGGTTGCCAAGCTTGCCTTCCACGCCAAGGAGAGTCCAATCTGGACACAGGTACATTATTCGGCCTTCATGTCTTCACGGCCCCTCAGTCTGCCCATGGATAATAGGCCGGACACCCGAGGACCCCTTTGTCCTGGACTCCCTTAGTAGCCCCTGAACCTGGCTTCAATGACGAGGAGTCCGGCGCGCAGATTGTCTTCGGCATTGCAAGGCGGGTTCCCCCTTCCGAACTCCCAGTTGATCTTCAGATGTGATAATTGTATCCGGACTTGTATACACAACAGCAGAGGACATAATATTTTACGAGTGTAGGATATAGAAGTAGATGTGTCTAGAGGGGGGTGATTAGACACTTAATGCTAAAGTTGCAATTTTTAAGCCTTTTCGCTTTAAGTGGAGTTTAGGCACAATTTCAACACACACAATACATATCAAGCAAGCATGCAAAGAGTATATGAGCAGCGGAATGTAAAGCATGCAACTTGCAAGAATGTAAAGGGAAGGGTTTGGAGAAATCAAACGCAATTGGAGACACGGATGTTTTTCCCGTGGTTCGGATAGGTGGTGCTATCCTACATCCACGTGATGGAGACTTCAACCCACAAAGGGTAACGGTTGCGAGAGTCCACGGAGGGCTCCACCCACAAAGGGTAACGGTTGCGCGAGTCCACACAGGGATCCACCCACGAAGGGTCCACGAAGAAGCAACCACCCACAAAGGGTCCACGAAGAAGCAACCTTGTCTATCCAACCATGGCCATCGCCCACACAGGACTTGCCTCACTAGCGGTAGATCTTCACGAAGTAGGCGATCTCCTTGCCCTTACAAACTCCTTGGTTCAACTCCACAATCTTGTCGGAGGCTCCCAAGTGACACCTAGCCAATCTAGGAGACACCACTCTCCAAGAAGTAACAAATGGTGTGTAGGTAATGAACTCCTTGCTCTTGTGCTTCAAATGATAGTCTCCCCAACACTCAACTCTCTCTCATAGGATTTGGATTTTGTGGAAAGAAGATTTGAGTGGAAAGCAACTTGGGGAAGGCTAGAGATCAAGATTCATATGGTAGGAATGGAATATCTTGGTCTCAACACATGAGTAGGTGGTTCTCTCTCAGAACATATGAGTTGGAATGGTGTATGCGTTCTGATGGCTCTCTCATGGAATGAAGAGGAGGTGGAGGGGTATATATAGCCTCCACACAAAATCCAACCGTTACACACAGTTTTCCAATCTCGGTGGGACCGAATCAACAAACTCGGTCGGACCGAAAAGGTAAACCTAGTGACCGTTAGAGATTTTGGTGGGACCAACTGGATCAACTCGGTGGGACCGATGTGCTAGGGTTAGGGTAAATCCAAAACTCGGTTTGACCGATTACTCAAACTCGGTGGGACCGATTTGGGTAATAAGTGAAACTGAGATTTGGCCAAGCAAACTCGGTGGAACCGATTGCATATCTCGGTGGGACCGAGAATATTGCAATGGGTAACAAAGAGTTTGCAAGCCCATCTCGGTGAGACCGAGATCCCATCGGTGAGACCAAACTGATTAGGGTTTGGCAGTGGCTTATGACAAGTGAAACTCGATGGCGCCGGATAGGAAGAATCGGTAGGACCGAGTTTGGCTTAGGGTTTAGGTCATATGTGGAAGTGGGAAAGTAGCTGAGGGTTTTGGAGCATATCACTAAGCACATGAAGCAAGAGGCTCATTAAGCAACACCTCATCCCTCCTTGATAGTATTGGCTTTTCCTAAAGACTCAATGTGATCTTGGATCACTAAAATGTAAAATGAGGAGTCTTGAGCTTGAAGCTTTAGCCAATCCTTTGTCCTTAGCATCTTGAAGGAGTTCCCACAACCTTTAGTCCATGCCACTCCATTGTTGAACTTATCTGAAACATGCTAGATCGAAATGTTAGTCCAACAAGAGATATGTTGTCATCAATTATCAAAACCACCTAGGGAGCACTTGTGCTTTCAATCTCCCCCTTTTTGGTAATTGATGGCAACATACATCAAAGCTTTAGATAAAGATATAAAGAACAACAAGTAAAGCTTTGGAAGGACATGTAACAAGCATAGGCTCCCCCTACATGTATGCACTCATGTAAATATGAAATATAGAGGCATGTGAGAGCATAACCATGACATAGTAGGAAATGTGTTACATGCATCTTGGCCATATGCATCAGAGCAAAAGATTATCAAGGAAAATACCTTCATGCTCATGAGTCCTTCTTGCAAACAGTATGTACATAAGCAAGAACTCCTCATACTCATGATTTTGATGCATATACTTACCTTGTGGTCTTGAGTTGGCTTAGGATGGAATGAACCTACACAAACAAGGTTAGATAACACAGGTACATCCACTAGCCAGAGCAAACAAAAGAAACCACAAGAATACCAAGACTGGGATGACATGTAGAGAGTGAGTACAAGGTACCACATTGAATTCAACATGTCCCCAAGAATAAAGATATGCAATGAATTTGACTGATTTCTTTCCCTTAGGTGTCTTGCTCCCCCTGAATCTTACATGGGATATTGGGAGAAGATAGGGAACAGAAAATCAGAGCTGAAAGATACAAATGGAACTTAATTCAAATGAGTACATATGAACATGTCTTTCCCCCAAAAGGACATGTGGTATCTCTCCTCTTGAACATCAAGCATCTGGGATCCTTGAGTATTCTCTCCCCCTGGAGATTTCTCTCTCCCTCTTAATAATATCTGGGATCCTTGAGACTTTCTCTCCCCCTTGAGCTTTGATGTGATCTCTTTCTCCCCCTTTGACATCAATTTCCAAGAAGGTTTTTCCTGGAATCCGTCGACTAGGTTTGGTCCTTGAGATTCAGCACAAAGCAGAGGATAAAATTGTGATGCTTTTAGAGGACAAGATTCATTGAGTGGAGCTGGATCAGAAGAAATGTAGAACAAGTGGCAATCTTGTTTTTCTGATTGCAAAGTCGGTGGCACCGAGTGGCACATTTCGGTGGTACCGAAAAGATTCGGTTGGACCGAAAATTGCAAGTCGGTGAAACCGAGTTTACACAGAGAAAAACACTTGTCACCTCAGCTCACTAGACATGTAGGATCTCAGAAAGATTTGCAATGAATCTCCTGAAGGATTTGCAAGGAATTAAGTGCAGAAAATGCAGAACAAAAACAAAGAGAAAAGAGAAGAAACTGAAAGATCTAGATGAAGTTTTTTTTGTTTTTGAAAAAGGAGAGAGAAAATAAACATGCATGAGACAAATGCAATAACACAAAGAAAGAACACAAGAGAGCTTCATCTAGAGTTGGGCGGTGACATAGTCACCTATGTTAGAGTATATTGACTTAGGAGTCAAGTGGGAACACTTGATCATAGGTCATACTCATCGTTTAAGCTCAAAATGGGGTTACCATCTTTCGTTTAAGCATCTTGATGTATTCATATCTTGTTGAGTTGCTTTGACTCATGTCTTGGAGTAAAGCTTCTCTAAGATGGAATAACATACCTTGGGTGGTGGTGTGGTTCTTGCTCATGTAGTTGAACTTTTGTGGGTGCTCAAGGTTGATGTAGCTCATCAAGAGTTGGGAGCACCACTTGGAGTTTGAGTTCATCTACCTACATGGGTTAGTTCTTGCAAGGAAGAGCACTTGTGTATCCAAAAATGACAATCATGAGGCTTAACATAGAATTTGTCAAAGGATATGTTTGAATGGTATTGTGCTTCCTTGTCTTCAACCACTATTGTGTAGAGTCTTGGTCTTGTAGAGATTGCTCAAGATGTGAGTGAGTCGCAATCTCATGGAATTAGATTCAACCAAGCACCTACATGGGTTAGACAACATGCAAGGTGCAAATATATCCAAGACATAAGATAGTTATCATAAGAGATATATCATGGATTAGGCATAAGCTCATGTCTTGCATGTATCCAATGGAGTTTCTACTCCAAGTTCGAAGCATCAATGATGTTCAATTCTCCTCTCAACCTGCAAAACACTTTCTCATCAAGTGGTTTAGTGAATATATCCGCTAATTGCTTATTGGTGCGAACATGCTTAAGATTGATGTCACCCTTAGCAACATGATCTCGAATGAAATGATGACGAACTTCAATATGCTTAGTTCGAGAATGTTGTACAGGATTATGACCAATTTTGATAGCACTTTCATTATCACAAAGCAGTGGAACATGTTTCGCATAAATCCCATAATCTTTAAGAGTTTGGGTCATCCAAAGTAATTGAGCACAACATGAACCAGCGGCAATGTATTCCGCTTTGGCGGTGGATAAGGATACCGAGTTTTGTTTCTTGGAAGACCAAGACACAAGAGATCTACCAAGAAATTGACAAGTACCCAAAGTAGACTTTCTATCAACCTTGTCTCTGGCATAATCCGAGTCAGAATAGCCAACAAGATCAAAAGAAGACCTCTTAGGATACCAAATGCCAAAATTTGGTGTATGGATTAAATATCTCACTATCCTTTTCACAGCCTTAAGATGACAATCTTTAGGAGCAGCTTGATATCGTGCACACATGCACACACTTAGCATAATATCGGGACGTGAAGCACATAGGTATAACAATGAACCAATCATAGAGCGATAAACCTTTTGATCAACCGGTTCACCATCTTTGGTTAAATCATTATGTCCACTAGTAGGCATGGGTGTAGACATACCTTTGCATTCTTGCATATTGAACTTCTTGAATAAGTCCTTGGTGTACTTTGTTTGAGAGACAAATGTACCTTCCTTAGTTTGCTTGATTTGCAACCCGAGAAAGAATTTGAGTTTACTCATCATAGACATCTCAAACTTCTCTGACATTAGCTTTCCAAACTTTTCACTAAAGAGAGGGTTAGTTGAACCAAATATGATATCATCAACATAAATTTGGCATACAAATAGTTCTCCATTAACCCTTTTAGTAAAAAGAGTAGAATCAATTTTACCAATTTCAAAACCACTTGTAGTAAGGAACTTGGTCAAGCATTTATACCATGCTCTAGGAGCTTGTTTAAGACCATAAAGAGCTTTGTGAAGTTTGTAAACATGATTTGGTTTCTTAGGGTTGATAAAGCCGGGAGGTTGTTTGACATAAACTTCCTCCTCCATTTCACCATTTAGAAAAGCACTTTTAACGTCCATTTGGTACAAGGTGATATTATGGTGATTAGCATAGGCAAGTAAGATGCGAATGGACTCAAGTCTAGCAACGGGAGCATACGTCTCACCATAGTCCATACCTTCGACTTGTGTGTACCCTTGGGCGACGAGACGTGCTTTGTTGCGAACCACTTGTCCATCTTCATCTTGCTTGTTGCGAAACACCCATTTGGTACCAATGATGTTGTGGTTGTTGTCGGGCTTCTCGACCAATGTCCAAACTTGGTTTCTCTCAAAATTATGTAGCTCTTCATGCATAGCGTTTATCCAATCCGGATCTTCCTATGCTTCTTCAACCTTCATAGGTTCAATGCTAGAGATGAATGAATAGTTTTCACAAAAGTTAGCTAAATGAGTTTTTGAGCAAGTGATTCTCCCAGTTTGTATATCATTGAGGATTTGCTCGATGGGATGATCTTTGGCAATTCTTGCTCGAACTCGTGAGAGATTTTGCTTGGGTCTTTGTTGAACATCTTCTTCATCTTGTTCTTCTTCTTGGCCTTCTTCATTGTTGACGTCGTCGTTCTCTTGTCGTGGTGGAGAAGGAGGTTGTTGATGTTCGTCTTGACGTATTTCCTCATTTTCTTCATCTTGGTGTGTCCCACTTGTGGATGCTTCCGTGTCGATTCTTGGTTCACCTTGTCGTGAAGTAGAAGCTTCCACTTGGACGGATGAAGTACTCTCCTTCACCTCCGTTGGACGAATTTTGCCAATGGACAAGTCTTGAATTGCTTCTGAAGGGTCTTTGTCTCCTACATCAATTGGCAATTGCTCTACTTGCGAGCCATTAGATTCATCAAACTTCACATCTACCGTCTCTTCAACCTTTCGGGTGAAATTGTTGTAGACACGGTAAGTGTGAGAGTTTGAGCCATAACCAAGTAGAAAACCTTCATGAGATTTAGGAGCAAACTTTGAACGACGATGCTTATCAAGAATGTAGCACTTTGAGCCGAATACTCGAAAGTATCCAACTTGGGGTTTGTTACCGGTGAGAAGCTCGTATGCCATCTTGCCGAGTAGCTTGTGAAGATATAAGCAATTGGTTGCGTGACAAGCTGTCTCAACCGCTTCTGCCCAAAAGTGCTTTGGCATATTGTATTCATCAAGCATCATTCTTGCCATTTCGATGAGCGTCCGGTTCTTCCTCTCAACAACCCCATTTTGTTGAGGTGTGTACGTAGCCGAGAACTCGTGTGAAATCCCTTCTTCGTCAAGAAAGGTGTCCACATTTGCGTTCTTGAACTCCGTTCCATTGTCACTCCGAACCTTCTTGATCTTCACATCAAACTAATTTTGGGCCTTCCTAGTGAAGTTTCTGAAGATCTTCTGGACCTGCGACCTGTCATTAAGAAAGAACACCCACGTAAATCTTGAAAAATCATCAACTATAACTAGACCAAAAGAATTTCCACCGAGACTCTTGTAGGCGTTGGGACCAAAAAGATCCATGTGAAGTAGCTCGAGTGGCCTCCTTGTGGTCATGATGTTCTTCACGGGATGTCTTCCTCCAACCTGTTTACCTTCTTGACAAGCACTGCAAAGTCTATCCTTATCAAATATGACATCGTTGACTCCAAGGATATGATTTCCTTTAATAAGCTTGTCAAGGTTTCTCATGCCAACGTGACCTAGTCGTCTATGCCACAACCAACCTTTTGAGGATTTAGCAACAAAGCAAGTTTTAGGTTGTGCCTTTTTAGAGAAATCGACAATGTAAAGATCACCTCTACGCGTACCCGTAAAGACCATTTTATGATTGTCTTGACGAAATACTTGGCAATCTACCTCAGTAAATAGGACATTCAAACCGAAATCAGCAAGTCTAGATACTGAAAGTAAGTTGTAGCCAAGAGATTCAACGAGCATGACATTTTGAATGGAACTATCATGTGAGATGGCCACCTTACCAAGGCCAACTACTTTACCCTTTGAATTATCACCAAAGGTGACATATTTTCGAGGGCCGTCATTTTCAGCAAGCTCACGAAACATCTCTTCATCTCCGGTCATATGATCAGTACATCCACTATCAAGAACCCATTCCTTTCCTCCTGATTCATATCCCCGAAGATTTGCCATAAGACCAAAATGTCTCATTGCATTATCAAGATCGAAGTCACTATCATCATCATCATAATATTCATGTTCATCATGATCTTGTGACTCATCATTTTCCTAGAGAGGGTAATTCATTAGATAAATGATCATCAAAGTGGTCACTTTTATGAATTCTTATAGCTTTGAATATGATATCATTAATGATTCCAACATTCCTTTAGCATGCTTAAGATTGGTAAGTTCAAATAGACATTTACCAAAACTAGGATCACTAGAGTTCATCTTACTCAAGGCAATAGATTTATGGAGAATTTCATCCAAAGTTTTCAAGGAATGATCGGGAAATCGTTCCTCAAGAAATTTCCATATAGTATAGGCACAATTTTGAGTAGGCAAACTAGCAATCAAATTTTTGGGTAATCCTCTAATGATGAGCTCAATAGTTCTAAGATTTCGAATCATGTCAATATCTTCATCTAGGGTAGGATGCAAAGGATCAATATGAGATGCACAAGGGCTAGCAATATACTTGTTCAAATGATATTGATTGAAGATTACAAGCATCTCATTTTTCCACTCATGAAAATACTCTCCATCAAGAATAGGCACTCTATGTCTAAGACTCCCTAATGTAGACACATCCATCTTCCTCCAATGGTGATTAAACCAAGGCAATGGAGACCAAAGCTCTGATACCACTTGTAGGATCTAGAAGTAGATGTGTCTAGAGGGGGGTGATTAGACACTTAATGCTAAAGTTGCATTTTTCAGCTTTTTTGGTTTAAGTGGAGTTTAGGCACAATTTCAACACACACAATACATATCAAGCAAGCATGCAAAGAGTATATGAGCAGCGGAATGTAAAGCATGCAACTTGCAAGAATGTAAAGGGAAGGGTTTGGAGAAATCAAACGCAATTGGAGACACGGATGTTTTTCCCATGGTTCGGATAGGTGGTGCTATCCTACATCCACGTTGATGGAGACTTCAACCCACAAAGGGTAACGGTTGCGAGAGTCCACGGAGGGCTCCACCCACAAAGGGTAACGGTTGCGCGAGTCCACACAGGGCTCCACCCACGAAGGGTCCATGAAGAAGCAACCACCCACAAAGGGTCCACGAAGAAGCAACCTTGTCTATCCCACCATGGCCATCGCCCACACAGGACTTGCCTCACTAGCGGTAGATCTTCACGAAGTAGGCGATCTCCTTGCCCTTACAAACTCCTTGGTTCAACTCCACAATCTTGTCGGAGGCTCCCAAGTGACACCTAGCCAATCTAGGAGACACCACTCTCCAAGAAGTAACAAATGGTGTGTAGGTAATGAACTCCTTGCTCTTGTGCTTCAAATGATAGTCTCCCCAACACTCAACTCTCTCTCATAGGATTTGGATTTTGTGGAAAGAAGATTTGAGTGGAAAGCAACTTGGGGAAGGCTAGAGATCAAGATTCATATGGTAGGAATGGAATATCTTGGTCTCAACACATGAGTAGGTGGTTCTCTCTCAGAACATATGAGTTGGAATGGTGTATGCGTTCTGATGGCTCTCTCATGAGGAGGTGGAGGGGTATATATAGCCTCCACACAAAATCCAACCATTACACACAGTTTTCCAATCTCGGTGGGACTGAATCAACAAACTCGGTCGGACTGAAAAGGTAAACCTAGTGAACGTTAGAGATTTCGGTGGGACCGACTGGATCAACTCGGTGGGACCGATGTGCTAGGGTTAGGGTAAATCCAAAACTCGGTTTGACCGATTACTCAAACTCGGTGGGACCGATTTGGGTAATAAGTGAAACTGAGATTTGGCCAAGCAAAGTCGGTGGAACCGATTGCATATCTCGGTGGGACCGAGAATATTGCAATGGGTAACAAAGAGTTTGCAAGCCCATCTCGGTGAGACCAGATCCCATCGGTGAGACCGAACTGATTAGGGTTTGGCAGTGGCTTATGACAAGTGAAACTCAGTGGCGCCGGATAGGAAGAATCGGTAGGACCGAGTTTGGCTTAGGGTTTAGGTCATATGTGGAAGTGGGAAAGTAGCTGAGGGCTTTGGAGCATATCACTAAGCACATGAAGCAAGAGGCTCATTAAGCAACACCTCATCCCTCCTTGATAGTATTGGCTTTTCCTAAAGACTCAATGTGATCTTGGATCACTAAAATGTAAAATGAGGAGTCTTGAGCTTGAAGCTTTAGCCAATCCTTTGTCCTTAGCATCTTGAAGGAGTTCCCACAACCTTTAGTCCATGCCACTCCATTGTTGAACTTATCTAAAACATGCTAGATCGAAATGTTAGTCCAACAAGAGATATGTTGTCATCAATTATCAAAACCACCTAGGGAGCACTTGTGCTTTCAACGAGTTCACCTCATCAACCATTTTTTGGTAATATGACACCACGCCTGCCCGGCCACTACTTGTGAATCGTTTTAGCCGGCCCGTCTCCCCACGTCCCAAGACATGGCTTTATTGGCGCGTCTTATCCAAGCGGAGATCGTGCCTCCCTTTTTTAAGGGATTCCTGTCAACCCGGACGTGGGTAACCCAACCGTCGCTGGGGTACAACTCCTTGGAAACAAGCATGTTTTTAGGCCCAAGAAGAGACGTTTCATAATTGCAGCCTTTATATAGGGGCACAGACCCGTCTTTTTCTTCTACGCTTGCCTCTTCCTCGACCCCTGCAACCCCGAGCTCCAACACCCGAGTTTCGGTCGCCACAAGCCCTAATCATGTCCGGATCCAGCCGTCAATGCCGGTGGGTAGCTTCTTCTGTCACCGAGGAAGATATCGCAAAGCTTCGGGCGGCGAGATACTTGACCGCAGAAATCCGTCACTGGCTTCCTGCCGAGGGGCAGGTTATTCCCACCCCCAGATCCGGTGAGAGGGTCGTGTTCGTGTCCCACTTCCTCTGTGGGTTAGGGTTTGCACTTAACCCCTTCGTCCGAGGGCTCATGTTCTACTACGGGCTAGATTTTCACGATCTGGCCCCGGACTCTATTCTTCTTATCTCGGTGTTTATTGTCACGTGCGAAGCCTTCCTCCGAACTACTCCGCACTTCGGCTTGTGGCTCAAGACCTTCGATGTGAAGCCGCAATTAGTGGTAGAGGGGGAGCAAGCCGAGTGCGGCGGCCCTGCAGTGAGCAAGCTTGCTAGCGCCGTTTGGCTGAAAGGATCCTTAGCCAAATCTTCTAATATGTGGCAGCAGGGGTGGTTCTATATCACCGAGCCCCGCAGCTCCAAGTGGGCAACTGCGCGCGCCTTCTGATCTAGCCCCCCAATTCATCTTGCATCATGGAGTAACAAGGGGCTGGATTGGGGATCAACGAATGATGTGCGAACTCTGCAAAGTCGCATCCGAAGCCTCATTGAGAGGGACATCGACATAGCCAATATCGTTCAAGTAATGCTAGTTCGTCGAACCCTGCCAAGTCAGCGACGGCCACTCCTCCTATGGGAGTTTAATCCAGAAGGGCTGCGGACTCTTCAGCACTTCTTCGGCACAACGCACGAAGGAACGTGGAAGTTATTCTTCGGGAAACAAAGGCAATGGCCGGATACCAGCGAAGATGTCGGCCTAGACTGTAACCGTCCAGATACCCCGGCAAGTACCCGTTTACCGAATACCCTATAATAAGATACCCAGTGGCAATATACCAACAGTATCATCCTTTTTCAGGGCTAGATAAAGAAGGTGGAACTGATTAGGTGTCTGGCTCCCCTCCCCGAAGACTCAGCAACTCCCGTGTTAACAAGGATACTGGCCTCGACGCCATACTAGGCTCCACCAGGGGAGGGCAAGAAGACCCAAGATGACCTTGGTTCCAGGGGTAAGTCAGACACTAAGTCTGGATAAATCGACCTCTCCTCGCCCGAAGACGGAGGCGGAAAAGGACCCAATATCCCTTCTCCAAACAGGAGGAAAAGTGCCACCTCCAAAATTGGGAGGGGCGGTCTCCCAAGAAGGGCAAGATGCCACCGTCGAGTGGCCTAGGTTTGGAAAGTGACGCCGTTAAATAGGTCCAACAAGGGGACAAGCCCTCGGCCAAACCGTAAGAGAATCTAGAGCACTTTGATAAGTCCCGCTCCGTTGCTGTTACCGATGATATACGTAACGCATTCATGTATTTCTATAGGTCGGCATAGACTTTTTCTGGGCGATCCTCTTCTTTGGGGAGTCTCCTCCCAGAGATGATGGAGAGCGAGACCCCTCCTTCAACATCCTCGCCCAACAAGGCGGATGACTCTGAAGTGTCATCACGGAGGGTCCCTTTTGACCAGCAAGTTACGCAGGGGACAAAAGAGGCAGTACCCGAAGGTGGAGCTTCGACCATCCGGGATTCCGGGGTTGATGATAACAAAGGCCCCGGACTCACTGGTTCGCAACCGACAGTGATTCTGGAGGCGGGTGAACAGATTCCTTCAAAGGATGATTGTGCTCCTAGAGCAGCTTCTGGAAACCTGGAGACTCCGGATATATTGCGAGACATGTTGAGGAAAGCATCTGTCTCGGGGGAATAGCATACCTTGATGGGTACAGTGATTGAGAAGATTTCGTCCGCGAAGAGCAGATTAAATGAAGCCTTTATGAGCCTACTGAAGGGCTTCGAGGTTTGTGACATAATGTTTTCGGCTATGGTTCATTTGCAAAGATGTGCCTGTGTATAGGTAGTAGCCCCTGATACTTGGGTTGGCTTCCACTGGGAAGCGAAACGGAGGGTCGAAAAGGATCATTCGAGGACTAACCGGATCAACTTGGAACACATGTTGCTTCCCCCTTGGCCGCTTCCCGGACTATGGAAATTGCCGATTTGTAGCGTAAGCTTGATGTGGTAGGGGATGATCTTGCTTTAATTAATATGCGTCTGGACAAGTCGCAAGGTATGTATTCGGGACAATCCTCATACATTTTTGTGGTATAAGCATGATGCTGAGGTTTGGCTGCAGATGGTGCTGCCGCCATTGAAGTTCTTCGAGCGGAGCTGGCCCGGGCCAAGGAGCAGGCCTGGCATAGCAATGCTACTGCCGAAAAGGCATCGGCTGAATTAAAAGCCAAACAAGCTGCACGGCGCCAAGATGAGGGGAAGATATCCACAATGACGCTCGAACTGGAGAATGCTACCGGCCGCTGCGAATTTCTGGAGGAGAGTAAAGCCTTAACGGCTGATCTGGACAAGGCCTTACAAGAGGCAAGGGAAGCGCGGTTGGAATGCAGAGCAGCCCGTGAGGAGGTTCGATAGGCGAGGGAGATTGCAGCTGGAAATCCCTTTCTGCTGCAAACTAAGTTCGGTGATCCAAACTATGCCCAGCTTAACCAAGTATGGAGTTCTCCGGATGAGTTCTTGGACTTGCCGAAGAGTTCTGCCGATGCGGCGCAATATTACCAAGCACGAGATGGATACGCAAAGGAGAATATTTTTTGGTCGTAGTTTGGCGCATCAAAGCGCCCTTTGTTGCTCAATGAACAAATGTCCCAATGGGCCGAAGTTCATAGGATATCCGGCGCTGCCATGAAGGACGTCATAATCCGGTTGTGGCCAACCGATCCTGTTCCGAATAGCTATTTCGGTTTGGTGCAAAGGCTTGTTGACGCGGTGTCGTGTATCGACGTTGTGAAGCGGTCAACGTGCATTGAGGGTGCACAAATGGCTTTTTCCTGAGTCAAGACGTTCTGGGGGAAGATGAAGGCCATCGATGTTGCGACGAAGGGTCCACCCGAAGGCAAGGACCGTCCGGAACTGGAGCATTATTTTGAAGACGTCCTAGAGGCCACCCGCTTTATAGAGGGTCAGTGCTCAAAAGACATAATGTTCGAGTGAGGTATATGAAAATTGTAAAAGACAATTTTATAGTTAATCTATTTATGTTTTGCTTGAAAGCTTGAATTCCTCCTGTGTGGCCATTTTCATATAATCTGAAAGTTTTCCAGTCGTCGGCTTCAGCCCCCTCGTAGGAAGTACGGGGGTATTCGGAAAAGCATTTAATCACTCTTTATTCAACGTCTTGGTACATGAAGGAGGTGATAATGCGGCGAACCAGGCAATCAGACTATAAGGCGTTAACACTTTCACTTAGCCATAGGAGTTATATTTGTGGGGCTACGACATAGCCCCCAGTATGTATGTGGCGTATGGTGCCTTACATATTTCATCTGAAAAAGATCCCTCGTGTGACACGGAGAATCGCTAAAGATTCCAATAAGTCGTCAAGTGGTTGACCAGCTCATGCCGCATCATGACAGTCAGTTTTCGGCTTTCTCTACTGAGGTCCTTGTCCGGTTTAGACCAGGGCACAATCGCAGTAGTTCTCCCTTTACTACCCTAGCCGAGAGAGCGGAACGTAGGGTAGCAAACACAGGAGCCGGGCAACCCAACTATTGACCCAAGACAATGATTCGGAGCTGATGCATATAAGGCCAAACTTGCGACGCCAAAGTATGCTATAGAGTTGTTCATACTTTTACTGGCAACTCATTTGTTCCCACACCGAGCTGGCAGGTTATGCCAAGGTATTTCTATGAAATAACCGTAGGAGCCATATTTGTCGGGAAAACAATACGGATGATTAGTTCGGATATTGTTTACTGGTAACTAAGCAATATACCAATGATTACTTATGATATATATATAAGCCATCCGCCTGGCTATTTGACATGCTCGGGGTTGGAGGCAGAGGAATAGGCATAGTACAGGCTCAAGAAATAGGGAGTGCGGTCTACAAAAAGTTATTTTGGACCTCCTATCGCACGTCTACGCCGCCAGTCCTCGGTGAGGGGAATCCTTGATGGAAGTAGCCCCTTGGGTGACTGTACAGATCCGGACTACGATAGAGCCAGTTTCAGATCTTTATCCTGATCATCACCTGTTTGTGAAGGATAGCGAAGGAAGAGAATAAAAAATAAGTAATAAAAGAAAGTTACTGGAGTGCTTGCAGGCTTGTCCGTATTGTGCTTCCGCCAATGCCCATGGTATCTTGAGTGTGTGATGATATATGTGCGGTACAAATTTTGTAGGTGTGTGGAGTGGGCGGCGGAAGCCGAGTTTCTATTTCCGTTCTAGGAGTAGATGATCCTCGGGTGGAGATTGCTTCTGACCCTCGATGTTTCGTTGGTGAACCTTTCTGTCATCCCTGTCGCTTGGCGGCCTCCTCCCCCTGTGTTCGGCGTTGAGCTTGTCGGCCTGTTTGAAGACCCAGTAGTTTCTGTTGGTATGATTAGCTGGTTTATCAGGGTGGCCATGAATCTGGCATGGTCGGCCCAATATCCTGTCCAAGTTGGATGGTTCGTCTCGATTCGCCTTGAATGGCTTCTTCTGCTGACCGGGCTTGGGGTTGCTGAATCCGGTGTTGACCGCCGTGTCGCCTGATGTCACACCCACAATGTGGCTATATCTCCCATGTGTCGGGGCACGACTTAGAGGCATAGCGGCACGGTAGGTTTGTCGCAAGAGGGGTAATCTTCACACAATCCCATGTACTGAATAAGAAAGGGATAAAGATTTGGCTTACAATCGCCACTTCACACAAATACAAGTTAAACATACATCATCCAGAATACAATCAAGGTCCGACTACGGAACCAAAATAAAAGAAGAAAACCCCAAATGCTAGATCCCCGATCGTCCCAACTGGGCTCCACTACTGATCAACCGGAAAAGACACAACACAACGATCAAGATCTTCATCGAGCTCCCACTTGAGCTCAGTTGCGTCACCTACACTGGTATCATCGGCACCTGGAACTGTTGGGAAGTATCTGTGAGTCACGAGGACTCAGCAATCTCACACCCGCGAGATCAAGACTATTTAAGCTTATGGGTAGGATAGGGTAATGAGGTGGAGCTGTAGCAAGCACTAAGCAAAAGGCTAACATACGCAAATAAGAGCGAGAGGAGAAGTAATGCAATGGTCGTGAAGCTAGAAGTGATCCTGAAACTACTTACGCACAACCATAACACAAGAACCGTGTTCACTTCTCGGACTCCACCGGAAAGAGACCATCATGGCTACACATGCGGTTGATTCATTTTAATTAAGTTAAGTGTCAAGTTCTCTACAACCGGATATTAACAAATTCCCATCTGCCACATAACCGCGGGCACGGCTCTCGAAAGTTTATACCTTGCAGGGGTGTCCCAACTTAGCCCATCACAAGCTCTCACGGTCAAAGAAGGATATTCCTTCTCCCAGGAAGACCCGGTCAGTCTCAGAATCTCGGTTACAAGACATTTCGACAATGGTAAAAGAAGACCAGCAAAGCCGCCCGATGCACCGACAAATCCCGATAGGAGTCGCACGTATCTCGTTCTCAGGGCACACCGGATGGGCAAGACGTCGGGTTGGCATAAACCCTGGTTGCCCAGGGGGCGCCAGAGATCGCCCAGTTTGGTGTTGGGGAACGTAGTAATTTCAAAAAAATCCTACGCGATGATGCATAGCAATGAGAGGGGAGAGTGTGTCCACGTACCCTCGTAGATTGAAAGCGGAAGCATTAGCACAACGCGGTTGATGTAGTCGTACGTCTTCACGATCCGACCGATCAGGTACCGAACACACGGCACCTCCGAGTTCTCCACACGTTCAACTCGATGACGTCCCTCGAACTCTGATCCAGCCGAGCTTTGAGGGAGAGTTCCATCAGCACGACGGCATGGTGACGATGTTGATGTTCTACCGTCGCAAGGCTTCGCCTAAGCACTGCTACAATATTATCGAGGTGGACTATGGTGGAGAGGGGCACCGCACACGGCTAAAAGATCCAAGAGATCAATTGTTGTGTCTATGGGGTGCCCCTCTCCTCCGTATATAAAGGGGGGAGGAGAGGGAGAGGGTCGGCCCCTATGGCGCGCCCTGGAGGAGTCCTACTCCCACCGGGAGTAGGATTCCTCCCCTTTCCAAGTAGTAGGAGTAGGAGACAAGGAAGGGGAAGAGGGAAGAGAAGGAAGGAGGGGGCACCGACCCTCCCCCTAGTCCAATTCGGACTAGTCATTGGGGGCGTGCGGCCTGCCTCTCTCTCTCTCTCCTAAAGCCCAATAAGGCCCATATACTTCTTCCCTTGTATTCATGTAACTCCCCGGTACTCCAAAAAATACCCGAACCACTCGGAACCTTTTCGATGTCCGAATATAGTCGTCCAATATATCGATCTTTATGTCTCAACCATTTCGAGACTCCTCGTCATGTCCCTGATCTCATCCGGGACTCTGTACTACCTTCGGTACATCAAAACACATAAACTCATAATATAACCGTCATCGAACTTTAAGCGTGCGGACCCTACGGGTTCGAGAACTATGTAGACATGACCGAGACACGTCTCCGATCAATAACCAATAGCGTAACTTGGATGCTCATATTGGCTCCTACATATTCTATGAAGATCTTTATCGGTCAAACCGCATAACAACATACGTTGTTCCTTTTGTCATCGGTATGTTACTTGCCCGAGATTCGATCATCGGTATCTCAATACCTATTTCAGTCTCGTTACCGGCAAGTCTCTTTACTCGTTCCGTAACACATCAGCCTGCAACTAACTCATTAGTTGCAATGCTTGCAAGGCTTAAGTGATGTGTATATTACCGAGTGGGCCCAAAGATACCTCTCTGGCAATCGGAGTGACAAATCCTAATCTCGAAATACGCCAACCCAACAAGTACCTTCGGAGACACCTATAGAGCACCTTTATAATCACCCAGTTACGTTGTGACGTTTGGTAGCACACAAAGTGTTCCTCCGGTAAACGGGAGTTGCATAATCTCATAGTCATAGGAACATGTATAAGTCATGAAGAAAGCAATAGCAACAAACTAAACGATCAAGTGCTAAGCTAACGGAATGGGTCAAGTCAATCATATCATTCTCCTAATGATGTGATCCTGTTTATCAAATGACAACTCATGTCTATGGTTAGGAAACATAACCATCTTTGATCAACGAGCTAGTCAAGTAGAGGCATACTAGTGACATTCTGTTTGTCTATGTTTTCACACATGTATTATGTTTCCGGTTAGTACAATTCTATTATGAATAATAAACATTTATCATGAAATAAGGAAATACATAATAACTTTATTATTGCCTCTAGGGCATATTTCCTTCAGTCTCCCACTTGCACTAGAGTCAATAATCTAGTTCACATCGCCATGTGATTTAACACCAATAGTTCACATCACCATGTGATTAACAACCATAGTTCACATCATCATGTGACCAACACCCAAAGGGTTTACTAGAGTCAACAATCTAGTTCACGTCGCTATGTGATTAACACCCAAAGAGTACTAAGGTGTGATCATGTTTTGCTTGTGAGAGAAGTTTAGTCCACAGGTCTGTCACATTCAGATCCGTATGTATTTTGCAAATTTCTATGTCAACAATGCTCTGCACGGAGCTACTCTAGCTAATTGATCCCACTTTAAAAATGTATCCAGATTGAGACTTAGAGTCATCTGGATCAGTGTCAAAATTTGCATCGACGTAACCCTTTACGACGAACCTTTTGTCACCTCCATAATCGAGAAACATATCCTTATTCCACTAAGGATAATTTTGACCGATGTCGAGTGCTCTACTCCTAGATCACTATTGTGCTCCCTTGCTAAACTCAGTGTAGGGTATACAATAGATCTGGTACACAGCATGGCATACTTTATAGAAACTATGGCTGAGGCATAGGGAATGACTTTCATTCTCTTTCTATTTTCTGCCGTGGTCGGGCTTTGAGTCTTACTCAATTTCACACCTTGTAACACATGTAAGAACTCTTTCTTTGACTGTTCCATTTTGAACTCCTTCAAAATCTTGTCAAGGTATGTACTCATTGAAAAAACTTATCAAGCATCTTGATCTATCTCTATAGATCTTGATGCTCAATATGTAAGTAGCTTCACCGAGGTCTTTATTTGAAAAACTCCTTTCAAACGCTCCTTTATGCTTTCCAGAAAATTCTACATTATTTCTGATCAACAATATGTCATTCACATATATTTATCAGAAATGTTGTAGTGCTCCCACTCACTTTCTTGTAAATACAGGCTTCACCACAAGTTTGTATAAAACTATATGCTTTGATCAACTCATCAAAGTGTATATTCCAACTCTGAGATGCTTGCACCAGTCCATCGATGGATCGCTGGAGCTTGCACATTTTTGTTAGCACCTTTAGGATCGACAAAACCTTCTAGTTGCATCATATACAACTCTTATTTAAGAAATCCATTAAGGAATGTAGTTTTGACATCCATTTGCCAGATTTCATAAAATGTGGCAATTTGCTAATATGGTTCGGACAGACTTAAGCATCACTACGAGTGAGAAAATCTAATCGTAGTCAACACCTTGAACTTTGTCAAAACCTTTTTCGACAAGTCTAGCTTTGTAGATAGTAACACTACTATCAGCATACGTCTTCCTCTTCAAGATCCATTTATTTTCTATGGCTTGCCGATCATCGGGCAAGTCAACCAAAGTCCACACTTTGTTCTCATACATGGATCCCATCTCAGATTTCATGGCCTCAAGCCATTTGGCGGAATCTGGGCTCATCATCGCTTCCTCATAGTTCGTAGGTTCATCATGGTCAATTAACATGACCTCCAGAATAGGATTACCGTACCACTCTGGTGCGGATCTCACTCTGGTTGACCTACGAGGTTCGATAGTAACTTGGTCTGAAGTTACATGATCATCATCATTAGCTTCCTCACTAATTGGTGTAGGAGTCACAGAAACATATTTCTGTGATGAACTACTTTCCAATAAGGGAGCAGGTACAGCTACCTCATCAAGTTCTAGTTTCCTCCCACTCACTTCTTTCGAGAGAAACTCCTTCTCTAGAAAGGATCCATTCTCAGCAACAAACATCTTGCCTTTGGATCTGTGATAGAAGGTGTACCCAACAGTTACTTTTGGGTATCCTATGAAGACGCATTTCTCCGACTTGGATTTGAGCTTATCAAGATGAAACTTTTTCACATAAGCATTGTAACCCCAAACTTTAAGAAACGACAGCTTAGGTTTCTTGCTAAACCACAGTTCATACGGTGTCGTCTCAACGGATTTAGATGGTGCCCTTTTTAATGTGAATGCAGCTGTCTCGAATGCATAACCCCAAAACAATAGCGGTAAATCAGTAAGAGACATCATAGATTGTACAATATCTAATAAAGTACGATTATGATGTTCGGACACACCATTACGCTGTGGTGTTCCAGGTGGCGTGAGTTGCGAAACTATTTCACATTGTTTCAAATGAAGACCAAACTCGTAACTCAAATATTCTCCTCCACGATCAGATCGTAGAAACTTTATTTTCTTGTTACGATGATATTCCACTTCACTCTAAAATTATATGAACTTTTCAAATGTTTCAGACTTATGTTTCATCATGTAGATATACACATATCTGCTCAAATCATCTGTGAAGGTGAGAAAATAATGATACCCGCCATGAGTCTCAACACTCATTGGACCGCATACATTGGTATGTATTATTTCCAATAAGTCAGTGGCTCGCTCCATTATTTCGGAGAACGGAGTCTTAGTCATCTTGCCCATGAGGCATGGTTCGCAAGCATCAAAATGATTCATAATCAAGTGATTCCAAAAGCCCATCAGCATGGAGTTTCTTCATGCGCTTTACACCAATATGACCTAAATGGTAGTGCTACAAATAAGTTGCACTATCATTATTAACTTTGCATCTTTTCGCTTCATTATTATGAATATGTGTATCACTACGATCGAGATCCAATGAACCATTTTCATTGGGTGTATGACCATAGAAGGTTTTATTCATGTAAACAGAACAACAATTATTCTCTAACTTAAATGAATAACTGTATTGCAATAAACATGATCAAATCATATTCATGCTCAACGCAAACACCAAATAACATTTATTTAGGTTTAACACTAATCCCGAAAGTATAGGGAGTGTGCGATGATGATCATATCGATCTTGGAACCACTTCCAACACACATTGTCACTTCACCCTTAACTAGTCTCTGTTCATTCTGCAACTTCCGTTTCGAGTTACTACTCTTAGCAACTGAACCAATATCAAATACCGAGGGGTTGCTATAAACACTAGTAAAGTACACATCAATAACATGTATATCAAATATAGCATTGTTCACTTTACCATCCTTCTTATCCACCAAATACTTGGGGCAGTTCCGCTTCCAGTGACCAGTCCCTTTGCAGTAGAAGCACTTAGTCTCAGGCTTAGGTCCAGACTTGGGCTTCTTCACTTGAGCAGCAACTTGCTTGCCATTCTTCTTGAAGTCCCCTTTCATTCCCTTTGCCCTTTACTTGAAACTGGTCGTCTTGATAATCATCAACACTTGATGCCCTTTCTTGATTTCTACCTTCATCGATTTCATCATCATGAAAAACTCGGGAATCGTTTTCGTCATCCCTTGCATACTATAGTTCATCACGAAGTTCTACTAACTTGGTGATGGTGACTAGAGAATTCTGTCAATCACTTTTTTATCTGGAAGATTAACTCCCACTTGATTCAAGTGATTGTAGTACCCAGACAATCTAAGCACATGCTCACTGCTTGAGCTATTCTCCTCCAACTTTTAGCTATAGAACTTGTTGGAGACTTCATATCTCTTAACTCGGGTATTTGCTTGAAATATTAACTTCAACTCCTGGAACATCTCATATGATCCATGACGTTCAAAACGTCTTTGAAGTCCCGATTCTAAGCTGTTAAGCATGGTGCAGTAAACTATCAAGTAGTCATCATATTGAGCTAGCCAAACGTTCATAACGTCTGCATCTGCTCCTGCAATAGGTCTGTCACCTAGCAGTGCATCAAGGACATAATACTTCTGTGCAGCAATGAGGATAATCCTCAGATCATGGAGCTAGTACGCATCTTTGCTACTAACATCTTTCAACTTATTTTTCTCTAGGAACATATCAAAAATAAAACAAGGGAGCTAAACGCGAGCTATTGATCTACAACATAGATATGCTAAATACTATCAGGTACTAAGTTGATGATAAATTTACGTACAATTAATCATATTACTTAAGAACTCCCACTTAGATAGACATCCCTCTAATCATCTAAACCATAACCGATCATCACGTGATCCAAATCAACTAAACCATAACCGATCATCACGTGAAATGGAGTAGTTTTCAATGGTGAACATCGCTATGTTGATCATATATACTATATGATTCACGCTCGACCTTTCGGTCTCAGTGTTCCGAGGCCATATCTGCATATGCTAGGCTCGTCAAGTTTAACCTGAGTATTCTGCGTGTGGAAAACTGGCTTGCACCCGTTGTAGATGGACGTAGAGCTTATCACACCCGATCATCACGTGGTGTCTGGGCACGACGAACTTTGGCAATGGTTCATACTCAGGGAAAACACTTTTATCTTGAAATTTAGTGAGAGATCATCTTATAATGCTACTGTCAATCAAAGCAAGATAAGATGCATAAAAGATAAACATCACATGCAATCAAAATATGTGACATGATATGGCCATCATCATCTTGCGCCTTTGATCTCTATCTCCAAAGTACTATCATGATCTATATCGTCACCGGCATGACACCATGATCTCCATCGTAGAATCGTTGTCGTCTCGCCAACTATTGCTTCTATGACTATCACTACCGCTTAGTGATAAAGTAAAGCAATTATAGGTCGATTGCATTGCATACAATAAAGCGACAACCATATGGCTCCTGCCAGTTGCCGATAACCCGGTTACAAAACATGATCATCTCATACAATAAAATATAGCATCATGTCTTGACAATATCACATCACAACATACCCTGTAACAACAAGTTAGACGTCCTCTACTTTGTTGTTGCAAGTTTTACGTGGCTGCTACGGGTTGAGCAAGAATCGTTCTTACCTACGCATCAAAACCACAACGATAGTTCGTCAAGTTAGTGTTGTTTTAACCTTCTCAAGGACCGGGCGTAGCCACACTCGGTTCAACTAAAGTTGGAGAAACTGACACCCGCCAGCCACCTGTGTGCAAAGCACGTTGGTAGAACCAGTCTCACGTAAGCATGTGCGTAATGTTGGTCCGGGCCGCTTCATCGAACAATACCGCCGAACCAAAGCATGACATGCTGGTAAGTAGTATGACTTGTATAGCCCACAACTCACTTGTGTTATACTCATGCATATAACATCTACGCATAAAACCTGGCTCGGATGCCACTGTTGGGGAACATAGTAATTTCAAAAAAAATATCCTACGCACACGCAAGATCATGGTGATGCATTGCAACAAGAGGGGAGAGTGTGTCCACGTACCCTCGTAGACCGAAAGCGGAAGCATTAGCACAACGTGGTGGATGTAGTCGTACGTCTTCATGATCTGACCGATCAAGTACCAAATGCACGGCACCTCCGAGTTCTGCACACGTTCAACTCGATGACGTCCCTCGAACTCCGATCCAGACGAGCTTTGAGGGAGAGTTCCGTCAGCACGACGGCGTGGAGACGACGTTGATGTTCTACCGTCGCAGGGCTTCGCCTAAGCACCGCTACGATATTATCGAGTTGGACTGTGGTGGAGAGGGGCACCGCACACAGCTAAAAGATCCAAGAGATCAATTGTTGTGTCTATGGGGTGCCCCTCCCCTCCGTATATAAAGGGAGGAGGAGAGGGAGAGGGCCGGCCCCTATGGCGCGCCCTGGAGGAGTCCTACTCCCACACCGGGAGTAGGATTCCTCCCCTTTCCAAGTAGTAGGAGTAGGAGACAAGGAAGGGGAAGAGGGAATAGAAGGAAGGAGGGGGCGCCGCTCCTCCCCCTAGTCCAATTCGGACTAGTCATTTGGGGGTGTGTGGCCTGCCTCTCTCTCCCCTAAAGCCCAATAAGGCCCATATACTTCTTCTCCCGTATTCCCGTAACTCCCCGGTACTCCAAAAAATAACCGAACCACTCGGAACCTTTCCGATGTCTCAATATAGTCGTCCAATATATCGATCTTTACGTCTCGACCATTTTGAGACTCCTCGTCATGTCCCTGATCTCATCTGGGACTCCGAACTACCTTTGGTACATCAAAACGCATAAACTCATAATATAACCGTCATCGAACTTTAAGCGTGCAGACCCTATGGGTTCGAGAACTATGTAGACATGACCGAGACACATCTCCGGTCAATAACCAATAGCGGAACCTGGATGCTCATATTGGCTCCTACATATTCTATGAAGATCTTTATCGGTCAAACCGCATAACAACATACGTTATTCCTTTTGTCATCGGTATGTTACTTGCCCGAGATTCGATCGTCGGTATCTCAATACCTAGTTCAATCTTGTTACCGGCAAGTCTCTTTACTCATTCCGTAACACATCATCACGCAACTAACTCATTAGTTGCAATGCTTGCAAGGCTTAAGTGATGTGTATTACCGAGTGGGCCTAGAGATACCTCTCTGACAATCGGAGTGACAAATCCTAATCTCGAAATATGCCAACCCAACAAGTACTTTCGGAGACACCTATAAAGCACCTTTATAATCACCCAGTTACGTTGTGATGTTTGGTAGCACACAAAGTGTTCCTCCGGTAAACGGGAGTTGCATAATCTCATAGTCATAGGAACATGTATAAGTCATGAAGAAAGCAATAGCAACAAACTAAACGATCAAGTGCTAAGCTAACAGAATGGGTCAAGTCAATCATATCATTCTCCTAATGATGTGATCCCGTTTATCAAATGACAACTCATGTCTATGGTTAGGAAACATAACCATCTTTGATCAACGAGCTAGTCAAGTAGAGGCATACTAGTGACACTCTGCTTGTCTATGTATTCACACATGTATTATGTTTCCGTTTAATACAATTCTAGCATGAATAATAAACATTTATCATGAAATAAGGAAATAAATAATAACTTTATTATTGCCTCTAGGGCATATTTCCTTCATTTGGACCAACACTCAGAGGAGCACTGGCCCGGGGGTTTAAAATAAAGATGACCCTTGAGTCTGCAGAACCCAAGGGAAAAAGGCTTAGGTGGCAAATGTTAAAACCAAGGTTGGGCCTTGCTGGAGGAGGTGAACTGTCAAGGGGTTCCCATAACACCCAACCGCGTAAGGAACGCAAAATCAAGGAACATAACACCGATATGACAGAAACTAGGGCAGCAAGATTGGAACAAAACACCAGGCATAAGGCCGAGCCTTCCACCCTTTATCAAGTATATAGGTGCATTAAAGTAAATAAGATATAGTAATGATATCCCAACAATATCCATGTTCCAACATGGAACAAGCTTCATCTTCACCTGCAACTAGCAACGCTATAAGAGGGGCTAAGCAAAAGCGGTAACATAGTCAAACACCGGTTTGCTAGGAAAGGTGGGTCAGAGGCTTGACATGGCAATATGGGAGGCATGATATAGCAAGTGATAGGTAGCGCGGGATAGCAATAGAGCAAACAACTAGCAAGCAAAGATAGAAGTGATTTCGAGGGTATGGTCATCTTGCCTGAAATCCCGCAAGGAAGAAGAACGAGTCCAAGAAGTAGATGAACAGACGTAGTCGAACGGATCCTCACAACTCCGGAACGAAACCAAAGCTAACGAGAGAAGCAACCCGAAAAGAAGCAAGCAACATAGTAAACAACCATCACATAAACATGGCATGATGCACAACCAAGTATGATGCATGTCCGGTTTAAATATGCATGGCATGGCAAAGTGCAACAAACAAAACTACACATTAAGTGGAGCTCAATATGCAACGAGCTCCATTTTGACGGAACACCACATCAATTATTTAGTTCACTCCCGGTTAGGTACTCAACAATATTAAATGTTGGATAACATGGCAAGAGGTGAAGCATGAGTAAAATACACAGTTAGGCATTTTAAATGAGGCCGGAAACATCGAACAACAATTTCGGTAAATCCTCATGTGCATTAGCAATTTAATGCAACAACAATTTAAACATTCTAAATGTTGTTAACATGATGCGGATGATATATGCAAGTTTTAAGATTTTTTTTATGAAAATGTTGATAAGAGCATTATGAAGCATTTGTCACCGTGGTGGAAAGAAAGGGTGCCACGGCGACGATAACGAAAACGGTGCCACGGCAACGTTCCGGTTCCGGTAACTCGATTGAGATGCGAGTGGAAAAGAACAAGTGTGCGGAACATGCAAGAGTGACGAGGAGTGATCCCGGTTACCGGGTTCCCACGAGACGATGGCATGGCAACGGGGAACATGCAAGAAACACGTCAGGCATGGTGCAAACGCGAGCATTTCATACATCACATGCATTCATCCACGGGCGTCATTCCAGCAGTTATACCTTCCAAGGGTGCATTCTCGGAGCGGTTCGGATTCGTAGAGGAAATAGTCGTTCTCGCGACGGTAGTAGAAGTAGTGGTAGACGCTCGTTTTCGGAGAGGTACTTGACGAATCCAAGGTTTCCGGGGGCGACGGTAGTACAACTTGGCGAATCCGAGTTCTTCAGAGGTCGTCATCGAACTTGGTTAAATACACGATGTGGGTGTTCACTCGACGGCCTTCGGCAGCGGTAGTTGTACACAGGTCTTCGGCCACGGTAGTAGTTGTACAACATTTTCGTAGATGTTCGGGGTCATCGTGGAGGTGCTTGGCGCAACATAGGTCTCCGGGGTCGTCGGGTACACGTTCACGAAGTAGTCGTACACGTCGACGGTAGTTGTACACACAACGTTGGGGTACTTGTCGGTCTGGTCTTGATGGAGTAGATGTACATGTTGTTGGGGTACTTGTCGCATCACCGGGCATATTCGCACATGTTCGAAGGGCAACTTGGCATATCCATGTACTTGGCGTTCCGGTGCGGTACTTGGCGAATCCAACACGTAGGGGTACACTTGTTGAAGCGAAACTTGACGAAATCCATATGGAGGTAGCCGTCCATGGTCATGCTCATGTTTGGGGACGTTGCGACAACAACAGCAGCCGAAAGTGCTCGCGGATGGGAGGTGTCGGTGTCAAAACCAGCGGATCTCGGGTAGGGGGTCCCGAACTGTGCGTCTAGGCGGATGGTAACAGGAGACAAGGGACACGATGTTTTTACCCAGGTTCGGGCCCTCTCGATGGAGGTAAAACCCTACTCCTGCTTGATTAATATTGATGATATGGGTAGTACAAGAGTAGATCTACCACGAGATCAAGGAGGCTAAACCCTAGAAGCTAGCCTATGGTATGATTGTTGTATGATGAAGTTGTCCTACGGACTAGAACCCTCCGGTTTATATAGACACCGGATAGGCTTAGGGTTACACAGAGTCGGTTACAATGGTAGGAGATCTTGAATATCCGCATCGCCAAGCTTGCCTTCCACGCCAAGGAAAGTCCCATCCGGACACGGGACGAAGTCTTCAATCTTGTATCTTCATAGTCCTGGAATCCAGCTGAAGATATAGTCCGGCTACCCGAACACCCCCTAATCCAGGACTCCCTCAGTAGCCCCTGAACCAAGCTTCAATGACGACGAGTCCGGCGCGCAGATTGTCTTCGGCATTGCAAGGCGGGTTCCTCCTCCAAGTTCTTCAAGAAGATTTTAAACACCAAGGATAGTGTCCGGCTCTGCAAAATAAGTTTCCACATATTTCCATAGAGAGAATAATATCAACACAAATCTAATCTGCTGACGTATTCCGCAGCGTGACATCACACTACGGCCAAGTCCTTTACTCGAATCGTCTTTACTTTTCCACCTCAGCATGTTTAGCGAGGCGGTTTCCTTGGCACGTCTTGTCAAAGCATAGATCGTGTCCCCCCTTTTACGGGATTCTCATCAATACGGACGTGGGTAACCCAATCGTGCCTGTTAGCACGTTTCCTCGATTAAAGGCGAGTCCCAAACGGTTACAGGAGGGGCTCTTGGTATTCAACCTCTTATAAAGAGATCAAGGCCTTACTCCTTTTTCCAATCTCAAACGAGTTTGCCCGTTGCCTCGAGTTCCAATACCCTAGGCTCCAGGTTCCAGGCGCTTCGGACCTTCGACAATGTCCGGTTCCGACCTTCAAGGCCGATGGATGCCCTCCTCCGTCACGGAGGAGGACGTGCTAAAGTTGAGAGAGGCTAAGTTTTTGACCGCCGAAATTTCGCATAGGTTGCCTGCTCAGAGGCAGGCTATTCTTAGTCCCCAACCCGGTGAGAGCATAGTGTTCATGTCTCACTTCCTTCGGGGGTTAGGCTTCCCGATGGACCCCTTCGTGAGGGGGCTGCTGTTTTATTACGGGCTGGAATTTCATGACTTAGCTCCGGAGTCCATCCTCCACATTTCCTCATTCATCGTTGTGTGCGAAGCATTCCTCCGTGATACTCCTCACTTCGGATTATGGCTCAAGACTTTTGGAGTGGAGCCGAAGATGATCGAGGGACGGCACGCAGAGTGCGGAGGCGCTGTCATAAGTAAGAATGCTGATGCTCCTTGGCCCGAGGGCTCCTTTCAAGAGGAGCTCGGCTTGTGGCAATGAGAGTGGTTCTATATCACCGCTCCCAGGAGCGCCAAGTGGGTGGCGCCTCCTGCCTTTCGCTCGGGTTCCCCATCACGGCTAGCATCATGGGTCAACAAAGGATTAGATTGGGGGTTATCCAAAGACGTGCCCTTGTTGCAAGGCCGCATTAGGGATCTCTTAGAAAGAGACCTCAACCTGGTCAAGGTGACGCAGGTCATGCTGATTCGCTGGATACTGCCCGGCAAACGTCGCTCCCTTCGCCTGTGGGAGTTTAATCCAGAGGGACCGCGCGCTCTCCAGAATTTCATGGGCACAACGCCCGTGGAGATGTATAAACTGTTCTTCGGATCACAAATGATGTGTCCGGATTTGACCGAGGACGCAGGCCTAAGCTGCAATCGCCCAGATACCCAAGTAAGTAACCTTGTGCCCGGACCTACTATCCATATAAACGTCATAAACTTGCCCCTAAAAGAGCTGTCCTTTTAAACAAGAGTGGATAGCGAAGGCAAAGCTGATCAGGTGTCCGGCTCCCCTTCCCGAAACCAGGTTGGATCCCGTGCTTGTCAGGATGTTGAAGATAATGCCTTTGGAGGGAAGTAAGTGGAAGGACAAGGGAACTATGGCCTCCTCAAAGGGGGCTGCTCCGAAGGGAGGAACCGACAATTCCTCTCCTAAGGCAAAGAAGAGGGCCGCCTCTGACGACCCGGAGACCATGGCCTCGAAGCGGGGGAGAAAATCCTCGTTAGAGGGTCCGACGCCGGGGAGTTCTTCGGCCGAACTACGCCCTCAAAGGGATCAGCCCTCCAGCGAGCCGTAAGTAGAGAGAGGTTTTCCTTTTGAGGGATGAGAGAAATCCTTGATTTATATCTGAGAAGATTAACCAAAATTTTACCTTGTAGATCGGACCTCAGCCCTTCTCAGCAGAGCTCATCCTCGGGGGATCTTCTTCCGGAGATGATGGAGAGCGGGACGCCTCCCCCTGCCATACCACCTAGCGAGGCAGGCGACCCTGAGGTGTCGTCATGGAGTGTTTCTCTGAATCCGGCAGGGGCAGAAGATAGCTATGTGCCCCCCCAAGGTTCTCCGTCTCCGGCCTTCGAAAGAGGCCATAGGACAAGTTCGACACCGTCTGGTGCTCGGCCGGAGGAGCTAAATATTCTGCTGGGGCGAGCTTCTATCTGAGAGGAGCACCGTGCATTGATGGGCATGGTGATTGAAAGGATTTCATCCGTAGAAAGTGGATTGCATGAGGCCGTCAAAAGTTTACTGACGGGTTTTGAGGTACGTTAGATAATGTACACCTTTGTCAGTTGCGCATAAGTAAGATGCGCCCTGTGTAGATAGTAGCCCCTGAGACTCTGCGTGTTGTCAAGAAATGACGGCACACAGAGGATCATAATCCCAGGTCTAAGATGTCGCCTTTGAATGTAGGTGGCGAGGTGTCCGGAATCAAGCCGAACTGATGATTTGGCCGAACTAAAGCGGCAACTGGACGTGGCAGATGCCAACATCGCGCTTGTCAACAAGCGGGTTGATGAGGCTCAAGGTATGTAATTCCTCGAGCGGCATCAGGTAAGAGGAGCTTCATGCCAGTGTCTTACAATGTGTGTGCTTGACGCAGATGGTACGGCCGCCGTAGAGAATCTTAGGGCAGAACTTGCCCGAGCTAAGGAGCAAGCCAGAAAAAGCGATGCGGCTGCCGAGAAGGCCCTTGAAGAGCTGAGAGCCGAACAGGCTGCTCACTGTCGAAGCAAAGAAGGGATGGCCAAGACGGCCGAGAAGTTAAAGAGCGCTGCAGACCATTGCAAACTTCTTGAGAAAGAAGACCGGGCGAGACAGACGGACTTAGAGAAGGCCGTTGCCGATGCCAAGGACGCTCGCTCTGTGATGAGAGCTGCGAAGGAGGAGCTGCGTCAGGCCGAACAGATTGCGGCTGGAAAGCCCTTTATGCTGCGGAGGAAGTTCTGCGATCCGAAGTTTGCTCTGTTGTACCGGATGTGGAGTGTGGAGGACACCTATCTGGATTTGGCAGCAAGTGCTGCTGATGCGACCGAACACTTTCGAGATCTAAAAGATCGCGAAGTGGAAAAGCGTTTCTGGTCACAGTTCCACAATCCAGAGCATCCACTGGCAGTGGACGATCGCCTGGCTCAATGGGCCGAACTTAATAGATTGTCCGGACTCGCCATGAAGTACGTCATGGGTCATTTGTGGCCTGGGAGATCGAAGCCGAAGAGTTATTTCAGCTTGGTGCAGCAATTCCTTGACGCGGTGCCGCGTATCAATGCGATGAAGAGGTCAGCATGCATAGAGGGCGCACGGATGGCTCTTGCCCGTGTCAAGACATACTGGGCAGAGATGGAGACCACCGTTGTTGCGTCCCGAGATTTGGACAAAAGCCGAGTACCCTCCAATCACTATTTTTAGGAAGTCCTTGAAGGCTCTTGTGTAATAGAGACACAGTGCTCGAAGGATGCTATGTTATGATAGCATATGTAATTATGAAGCAATATTTTGATAAATTGTAGTGGCCTTTTATACTTGTGCCTTCAAGTATTGGGAACACCTCCTGTGCGGCCATTTTAAGATATATATATATATAATCTGAAAGATGGCAGTCGTTGGCTTCAGCCCCCACACACATAGTGCGGGAGTGCTCACAGAAGACGCATTTTCACACTTAACCCAATGTATTGGTCCTACAAAGGAGGTGATAGCGCAGCGGGCCAGGCAACCGGACTATAATGCTTTAACACTTTCACTTAGCCATAGGAGCTTGACAGTGGGACTATTTAGGTAGCCCCTTGGTGACGACTGCGCTCGCCCGAGTTCGGGGCGCGTATGTGCCTGGCCGGGAAACGGCCCTTCCTTAAAACGGAGGAATCCTATAGATTCCGATAGGTCATCGGGTGGCTGACCAGTCTCACGCTACATCATGACAGTCAGTTTTCGGCTTTCTCTACTGAGGCACTCGCCCGGCCTAGCCGGGGCACAATCGCAGTAGTTCTCCTGGTGCTACCTTAGCCGATAGAGCGGAACGTAAGGTAGCCGAACTCAGGAGCCGGGCAACCCAACATTTGACCAAAGACATGATTAAGAGCTGATGCATATAATGCCAAAACTCACGACGCCGAACACTCCCTAAGGTGTTCGGTCTTTATGAGTGCGTGCAAAACAACACTCTTTATTAAAAAGCCCCTAGTGTCCAGGTACGCGCAAAAATTCTGACGTGGCCACATGCCAAGACACTAGCCTCCTCCTTGGTTATATCAGAGAAAACCAGGGGATATGTAGCAACAAGAGACAGTAAAAAAAGGTTTACGCAGGGTCTTAATCGAAAAAGAATCCTTAAGACGGGTCCCTACTGCACGTCTGCGCCTGTGTCTCCGTTGTGTCGTATCCTGGACGGGCGCCGCACGACGTTCATCTGCGAAAGAGAGGAACTAAGCTGAAAATGGGTCGTGCCGAACAAAAGTTTAAAATAAGCAAAGTATAAAGTAAAATATATAGAACTGAGCTTTATTGTCCCTTATTGTATATGTACGTAGCCCCTAGTGCGGGGGTATATGGCCACTAAGCCTGCATCAATGATGATTTTGTACCGAACTCATTTATCTGCGTTCGTGGTCTTTAATGACCTATTCCGAAATTTTTGGCCGGTGAAGCCATTTTACTGTGGGGCTGTCAAAGCAGCCGCACAGTCCTCCGCTTGGGGGAGGGGCACATCAATGGTTCCCCTAAAAAGATATGATGCCTCGTGGACCGGGCATCTTAAGCGTTAGAGATGCATAATGCTGTATTGCGTTAAAGCGGGCGAAAGCTTCGCGTCCCAGTAGTGCTTGATAGCGACTGGAGAATGGGACGATGTTGAAGGTCAGCTTTTCGCGGCGGAAGTTATCGGTAGAACCGAATATAACTTCGAGCCGGAGAAAACCCATGCAATGGGTGTCCGGACCAGGCGTGACCCCTTGAAAGGAGGTTTTGCTGCGGCGGATTCTTGCTGGGTCTATCCCCATGTGGCGGATTGTGTCCTGATATATCAGGTTTAGTCCACTGCCGCCGTCCATAAGGACATTTGAAAACTGGAGTCCGCCAATTATTGGATCGAGTACCAAGGCAGTCCAGCCTGCGTTCCTGATACTTCTAGAATAATCCAGCTGATCGAAGATGATTGGTGTTGACAACCAATGGCGGGACCCCTTTGGGATAGGTCGTGTGGTGCGTACCTTTATGGGCGCCGCACGTTTTGTTGTGTGAAGTAAGTTTACTGTTTTTACTTCTTGTGGGAAGTTCTTTTGTTTCCTGGTGCTCTGCTTTTGGGGTCCGTCCTCGTCTTCGCTTGGTGTGTCGAGCCCCTTGTGTTCGGCGTTGAGTCTGCCGGATTGTTTGAAAACCCAACAATCTCTGTGGGTATGGTTAGCAGGCTTACCGGGAGTACTGTGTATTTGACATATCCTGTCCAGGATTTTGTTTAAGTTGGATGGATCATCGCTGTTATCCTGGAGGGGTGGCTTTGTCTGATTCTGTTGTGAGCTTTTGAATCCGGCGTTGACTGCCGTGCTCTTCGGACTTTTTTCCTTAGTCCGGCGATGGTCCTTGTTGCGTCGCGGTTTTCCATTTCCATCCCTAGTTTCGGATGTACTTGGGTCGCTGGGGCTGCATCTTGCCAACCAGTTGTCCTCTCTTGCACAAAAGCGGGTCATGAGGCTTATTAGTGCGGCCATTGTTCTTGGCTTTTCTTGGCCGAGGTGTCTGGCGAGCCATTCGTCTCGGACGTTATGCCTGAAAGCTGCTAAGGCTTCGGCGTCCGGACAGTCGACTATATGATTCTTTTTAGTGAGGAATCTATTCCAGAATTGCCGAGCTGATTCTCCGGGCTGTTGATTTATGTGACTAAGATCGTCTGCATCTAGAGGGCCGACATAGGTCCCTTGAAAATTTGCTCGGAAAGCGTCCTCGAGTTCTTCCCAACTTCTGATTGTGTTTTCAGGAAGGCTTTTAAGCCAATGCCGGGCTGGCCCTTTAAGCTTAAGGGGTAAGTATTTTATGGCGTGGAGGTCATCTCCTCTAGCCATATGTATGTGGAGGATATAATCCTCGATCCAGACTCCAGGGTCCGTTGTTCCAGCATATGCCTCTATGTTTACGGGTTTGAATCCCTCTGGAAATTCATAGTCTAGGACCTCATCGATGAAACATAGGGGGTGTGCGGCGCCCCTGTATTTGGGTGTGCCGGATTCTGATGATGGCTTTATTGCATTGCTTACGAGAGCTTGCTTTCTTGGCCCATAAATGGACCTGACTGGGCCCTGATGCGAATCCTTAAGTGGGTCGCATGCCGCTTTAAGTGCGGCGCCGCTTGCTGCTTTATGCTGGCCATGGGGTCGTCTATCTGACCATGTGGCTTTCTTATTTTTTGAATGCGAGGGCTCTAGGGCCTCTTTGTCGAATTCGGGTAGTGGCTTTCTCTTCGGATAGCTTTTAGTGCGGCGACTGTCGCCGTATTTATCTGCGGTATTGATTACTTTGCTCCATCGGATCCTGAGTGCATCTTCCGCCGTTTTTAGCTTCCGCTTCTGCTTTTTCAGGCTGCATGCTGTTGCAACGAGCCTCTTGTGGAGATTCTTCTGCTTCGTTGGTTTATCTGGAGTAAGGTCGTCCGGAGTGCCGTTTTCGCCGGGGGAGGGATGTTCGGTTTCTCTATGTGTGTTGCCCTGTTCGGACGGTTTCTCTAAGGCCTGCTCGTCGTCTACCGGCTCATCCTGCTCTGTGGCTGGGTCTGTATCGAGGCGGGGCTTGGGTCGGCGTTTACGCCGATGCTTTGATTGCTTTTCGAGGGATCGGTCCCCCGTTCCATCCCCTTTTTCCTCGTTGTCGTTTCCTTTAGGGGTATCCACCATGTACACATCATGAGATGGGGTGGCTGTCCAATGCCCTATGGGCGTTGGCTCATCTGTATCTCCTGCATCGTCGTCCATGCTGTCGATGTCTGTGGAGTCGAAGTTGAGCACGTCGTTTAAATTGTCGACAGTGGCTACCAAGTGGGTGGTGGGTGGGCTTTGAATTTCTTCATCGTCCATATCCCATCCTCGCTGACCGTAGTCCGGCCATGGCTCTCCTGATAAAGAGGGAGACTTTAGAGAATTTAGGATGTCGCCAGAAGGCGAGTGCTGAAAGATGTCCACGGCGGTGAACTCCATTATCGGCGCCCAATTGGATTCGATCGGCAGGGGCGCGGGGGAGTTCGGAGAGGAATCCGGCTCCTTGGAGTCACGGGCCGTGCGGAACGCGGGGCTGACATTCGGCTCGATCGCCTTTGAGATCATAGCCCCCGAGGTGACGTCCAACCGCTCATCCTCGATTGGCGCAATAGGCTCCGAATAAAGGGTCGGAACCGGTGCTTGTGCGGCCTCCAGGGCACAAATTGGCGGCAGAGCTAGATCATGCCTCTCAACACAGTGCGGCGCGCTCAGCTGTGGCTTGAATCCGTCGAAGATCGAATCCCCACGGGTGTCTACCGTGTAGTTTAAGCTTCCAAACCTGACCTGATGGCCAGGGGCATAGCTTTCGATCTGCTCCAGGTGACCAAGCGAATTGGCCCGCAGCGCGAAGCCGCCGAAGACGAAGATCTGTCCGGGGAGAAAAGTCTCACCCTGGACCGCATCGTCATTGATGATCAAAGGAGCCATCGAGCCCAAAAGTGACGACACAGAGGAACTCTCAATGAAAGCACCAATGTCAGTGTCAAAACCGGCGGATCTCGGGTAGGGGGTCCCGAACTGTGCGTCTAGGCGGATGGTAACAGGAGACAAGGGACACGATGTTTTTACCCAGGTTCGGGCCCTCTCGATGGAGGTAAAACCCTACTCCTGCTTGATTAATATTGATGATATGGGTAGTACAAGAGTAGATCTACCACGAGATCAAGGAGGCTAAACCCTAGAAGTTAGCCTATGGTATGATTGTTGTATGATGAAGTTGTCCTACGGACTGGAACCCTCCGATTTATATAGACACCGGATAGGGTTAGAGTTACACAGAGTTGGTTACAATGGTAGGAGATCTTGAATATCCGCATCGCCAAGCTTGCCTTCCACTCCAAGGAAAGTCCCATCCGGACACGGGACGAAGTCTTCAATCTTGTATCTTCATAGTCCTGGAATCCAGCTGAAGGTATAGTCCAGCTACCCGAACACCCCCTAATCCAGGACTCCCTCAGGAGGTTCAGCCCTAGGCCTCATGCAGGGAGCAGTAGGGGAGGTCCGGCAGGGCGCGAGTCTCTAGGGCGGCGGGCCTGGCCAGAAGGGTGCAGGTCAGAGGGTATGGCGCGACGAAGCAGCGGCGCAATGGAAGAAAGAAGCAGGAGCTCGGGCCTCTTGACTTGCCAGCGACGCGAGGTCCGGTGACGGGCGTGGTGCGGCAAGGCGACGAGGACGAGGCACGTCGGGGCAACAAGGCAGAGGGCGGAGCAGAGGTGTGGCACGAGAGCTGCTGGTCCGGCGGCTGGACTCCGGCGAGTCACCCATGGACTGGGACGAGGAAGTCGCGGCCTCAGGCGCAGATGTAGGGGAGCACTGGGTCGGGAGGCGCGAGGAGGACCATGACGGCACGGACAATGAAGCAGCAGCGGCGTTGGCGTCGGGCCATGCAACGGGAGGCGAGGAGGTGAAGAGGGATGTGGGCGCCACGGAAGGAACCTAGAGGGCTGCGGGATCGCAGCGCGAGCTCTTGCTCCTCTCCCTGGCGATGCAAGGAAGAAGGAGGGGATCGAGGGAGAGGGGTGCTGCGAGGGAGGGAAGATGGGATCGAGGAAGATGTCATCGGGCGCATGCGCTCCTTCCGGGCAGCGCAAGCAAGGAGACAAGGAGGAGGGGAACGAGAGTGATTAGTCTAGGGTTCGGGAGCCCGGCTGGGCCTAGAGGACTAGGGAGGCCGACGGCTGGGCCTAGGGCCAATTAGGTGGGGAGAGGAAAAGGCCAGGAGGCCTGCTCGGCTGTTGGGCTCCTCTCTCCTCTCTTTTTTCTTTAACCGAAAAGAATTAGAGAGAAAGGAAAAAGAAAGGGGGTTAGGGCAAGGAATTTGAGCAGGAGGACAATTTTCCTAGACTCATAAAAATAAGCATGATCACAAAAAAATAGAAGTGGCAAGATTGCAGGAATTAAATTCAAACGCATTTGGATTTAATTCAAAAGGTTTGAATAGGAATTGAGGGTTGGGAAGGTCCAAAAATGTTCGGATTTTTTATGGAGCTCCGAAAAATGACGAAAGAATTATATGGCAAGGTTGGAGACCAAGACTTGAGATAACAAAGTCATTGGGATAATTTTGCAAGTATGTTCCGGTTAATTCCAAACAAATGGAATATTTATAATAGCTCCATAATTATTAGGAGGATATGTTATAAAGAGAAATCACCATGTGAATTCCCTCGATTTAAATGGACCAAAGATCCATACGATTTATTCAAGTGAGTTTTAGTTGGTTTTGAGAAAAAGATGGCATGATGACATGATGCAAGCAACAAACAAACAAAACACATGACAACAACGAAAAACATGGAAGCCGTCTGGAGCGTCGGTCTTGGGACGTCAGAACACTCGACCACTACGAGAGTATCTCGTCCGAGATCTAGGATGGCACCAGAGAGAAGTGGAAGAGGAAGAGAAGAGGTAAAACTAAGTTGCTTCTTTGACAAAGGAGTGAAGCCAAAGAACCTTGAGAGGATGAACAAATTGAAAGAAAGAATACCACGAAGATGAACAAAGTTGAAAACACTCCGTTAGAAAACAGGAACAAGGAAGAACAAATTCAGACAGCACTCCGGTTGAAAAGAGGTGCAAGACTTGATAAGATGAAAACAACTTGAGCAGAGGACACAACACTCCGGTTAAACAGATAAGCATGAAAAGAACACGATCCTCATACTTCAAGATGATGAGTGAAGAGAGCAACATCACAATGCCTCCATAAGAGAGAATGGAAGATAGATCATTGGAATGAAAGAATGGAGAAGAAAATACCAACTTCTGCCACAAATGAGCTTGGAAAGCACCCTTCCAAGAAGGTTAACACGGAGTTGTTGGAAAATCAACAACAAAAGAAAAAGCTTGGAGTGGGCTTATGGAAAACATCTCAAAACTGAGGTGAAATTCTGCCACTAACGGAAACAATAGATTGGATTGATATCAACCAGGAGATGAGAAACTTATTTCGCCGTGAGGATAAATGAAGAACTTGGATCATTTATAAGAACCATAATAGCAACAATCCTTAGGGAAAGCTTTAGATGAAATATAACCCAAGATAACTCCAATGAAGAGATTGATGGGTTGCAAGGGATCTCATGAACGAATTGAAAATGATGGGTTTAAAATATGTCATTTCGGCCAACTTGTGAATCATGAAACATGAAGGAAGCTGTCAAAACGACATAACACCACCTGAAAAAGATAAGATAGAAAGAATTGCACTTCAGAATGCAAGATGAAGAATACTTGAAGTATAGCTTGGCGGATCATCGCTTCGAGAGAAAACTTGACGAACAATTGAAGAATGAAAGGAATCCTTGATGAACCACCATGTAACCTCCGTGAAGAACTCCGGTAATTAAGGATGATAGAAAGGAAGAGAAGTTGAAAACACCAGGTGAAGCCTTGCAATGATTTAGATGGAGCTTCGTGAAGAGATAATTGAGAGAGCTTGGAAGTCCGAAAAGAAAAGATGAACAACTTAGAACCGAGAACTTTGATGAACCTCTAGAATAAAGAATTAATCACTTGGATGAAACAAGAATAAGAATTACATTATGCTTATCCTTCATCAATTAAATTGATGACAAGCAACGGATTTGGCATACTAATTATTCTCATAGAAAGGATTAAGAGAGAGATAGCGCAAACTTGAGAAAGGTCTTCAACAAACCACCGGTAGGATTGGAAAGAACGAATGAATCTGTATGATAACGAAGGAAGAGAAACTCTTGAACGAACCACCGTAAGAATTGAACAAGAAAGTAGCAAAAGCACAATTCACCGGGAAGAATTGAAAAAATGAATGAAGATAGTTGCTAGGATTTAGATACAAGTGAACAAAGAGATCATGAACTGATTAGAGGATGTTTGAGCGATGCACCGGTAAGATTTGAAGAACGAGAGCTGAAAGCTAGAATGAATAAACCCGAAATGATGGCCTTCGGAGAAACAAACTAAAAAGACTCCTGAAATGCTCCGGATGGGTGAAAAGAATTCTCACAATCGAAAACAATTATGAGAGGATGGCCTCAAGCTTGAAGTACACATCTTTGAGAGAACGGATAAGATTTGGAGGGAAAACTCTTCTTCGGTCTTCAAATGTTGAGAAAGACGATGAGAAGCACCACCCTGAATTGTTGAGATACCCCAGAATGAAAATTAGAAAGGTTGAACCAACGATGACAAGAATTTGATAGATCTTGGAGAAAGACATTTGACTGATGACAAATCATTCTTACGTCAAACTTTGAAATGAATTTTAGAACAGCTCCGGGAAAATTAGAAGAGTCAGGTAAGATCCTGGGAAAAGCCTTGTGGGTTAGGGCCCACTCAAAAGAAACACCGTTTAATGATTTAATATAGAGAATGCGTCGGTTGAATTAAATGGCTTAAATAAGGTTAGACCTCGAAATAGCTTGAAAGGATTACGAATGGAAACTTGAATCTTCTGGGATATCTTCAGCACTTCGGATATGAATAGAGAGAGAGAGATGAACGATTAAGAGGGGGGTTCCCCGGCAAGAGAAAGCATTTGAAACAAGGAAAAGATATGATCGGCAAAGATTGAATTAAATCCATCGGAGAAGAAAACGAGTGAAGAGTGACGAACTTGAGGCTTCCTTAGTATCTTCAAGAGAATCACCGGATAAGAACATTGAGGAATGAATGAATAAACTTCACACCCATAAGATGGATACTTGATTAAGAAGTCCGAGTCCTTCAAGAAAAAGGGTGTCAGGGCGGGAAAAACAAAGACAACATAGGATGGACGAAACAAACACCGTTGAGAAAAAAACTAGAATTTATCTTGCGGATGTTGAAAATGATCAGATCCACTTGAAGAAGAGCACATCGGTTGAGAAGAACTGAGATGACAAACTCAATGATCAAGAAGGATTAGTATTCCCAAAGAAATATGAGAACACCGCTTAGAAACAGTATGGAATCCACATTTGACTTCGAAGCAACTCGAATACCACAACAAAACAAAACAAGGATTTGGCTTGCAGAATAAGCCAGAACAAACATTGTTGGGGAACGTAGCAGAAATTCAAAATTTTCCTACGTGTCACCAAGATCTATCTATGGAGAAACCAGCTACGAGTAGAAGGAGAGTGCATCTACATACCCTTGTAGATCGCTAAGCGGAAGCGTTCAAGTGAACGGGGTTGATGGAGTCGTACTCGTCGTGATTCAGATCACCGATGATCCTAGTGCCGAACGGACGGCACCTCCGCGTTCAACACACGTACAGCTCAACGATGTCTCCCACGCCTTGATCCAGCAAGGAGAGAGGGAGAGGTTGAGGAAGACTCCATCCAGCAGCAGCACAACAGCGTGGTGGTGATGGAGGAGTGTGGCAATCCTGCAGAGCTTCGCCAAGCACCTACGGGAGAGGAGGAGGTGTCACGGGAGGGAGGGAGGCGCCAAGGGCTCAGGTATGGATGCCCTCCCTCCCCTCCACTATATATAGGGGCAGGGGAGAGGGGGGAGGCGCAGCCTTGCCCCTTCCTCCAAGGAAAGGGTGCGGCTAAGAGGGGGGGAGGAGTCCATCCTCCCCAAGGCACCTCGGAGGTGCCTTCCCCCTTTAGGACTCTCCCCTTTTTCCTATATCTTGGCGCATGGGCCTCTAGGGGCTGGTGCCCTTGGCCCATGTAGGCCAAGGCGCACCCCGTAAAGCCCATGTGGCCCCCCGGGGCAGGTGGCCCCACCTGGTGGGCCCCCGGGACCCTTCCGGTGGTCCCGGTACAATACCGATGACCCCGAAACTTGTCCCGATGGCCGAAACAGGACTTCCTATATATAAATCTTTACCTCCGGACCATTCCGGAACTCCTCGTGACGTCCGGGATATCATACGGGACTCCGAACAACATTCGGTAACCACATACAAACTTCCTTTATAACCCTAGCGTCATCGAACCTTAAGTGTGTAGACCCTACGGGTTCGGGAGACATGCAGACATGACCGAGACGTTCTCTGGTCAATAACCAACAGCGGGATCTGGATACCCATGATGGCTCCCACATGTTCCACGATGATCTCATCGGATGAACCACGATGTCAAGGACTTTATCAATCCCGTATTCAATTCCCTTTGTCTATCGGTATGTTACTTGCCCGAGATTCGATCGTCGGTATCCAATACCTTGTTCAATCTCGTTACCGGCAAGTCACTTTACTCGTTCCGTAACACATCATCCCGTGATCAACTCCTTGGTCACATTGCGCATATGATGATGTCCTACCGAGTGGGCCCAGAGATACCTCTCCGTTTACACGGAGTGACAAATCCCAGTCTCGATCCGCATAAAACAATAGATACTTTCGGAGATACCTGTAGTGCACCTTTATAGTCACCCAGTTACGTTGTGACGTTTGATACACCCAAAGCACTCCTACGGTATCCAGGAGTTACACGCTCTCATGGTCAAAGGAAGAGATACTTGACATTGGCAAAGCTCTAGCAAACGAACTACATGACTTTTTGTGCTAGGCTTAGGATTGGGTCTTGTCCATCACATCATTCTCCTAATGATGTGATCCCGTTATCAACGACATCCAATGTCCATAGCCAGGAAACCATGACTATCTGTTGATCACAACGAGCTAGTCAACTAGAGGCTCACTAGGGACATATTGTGGTCTATGTATTCACACGTGTATTACGATTTCCGGATAATACAGTTATAGCATGAATAAAAGACTATTATCATGAACAAAGAAATATAATAATAACTTATTTATTATTGCCTCTAGGGCATATTTCCAACAGTCTCCCACTTGCACTAGAGTCAATAATCTAGTTCACATCGCCATGTGATTAACACTCACAGGTCACATCACCATGTGACTAATACCCAAGAGTTTACTAGAGTCAGTAGTCTAGTTCACATCACTATGTGATTAACACTCAATGAGTTTTATGTTTGATCATGTTGCTTGTGAGAGAGGTTTTAGTCAACGGGTCTGAACCTTTCAGATCTGTGTATGCTTTACAAATCTCTATGTCATCTCCTAGATGCAGCTACCACGCTCTATTTGGACCTATTCCAAATAACTGTTCTACTTGGAGCTATTCTAAATTATTGCTCCATTATATGTATCCGGTCTCTCTACTCAGAGCTATCCGGATAGGTGTCAAGCTTGCATCGACATAACCCTTTACGACGAACTCTTTTACCACCTCCATAATCGAGAAAAATTCCTTAGTCCACTAGTTACTAAGGATAACTTTGACAGCTGTCCTGTGAGCCATTCTTGGATCACTCTTGTACCCCTTGACTGACTCATGGCAAGGCACACTTCAGGTGCGGTACACAGCATAGCATACTGAAGAGCCTACGTCTTAAGCATAGGGGACGACCTTCGTCCTTTCTCTCTATTCTGCCGTGGTCGAGCTTTAAGTCTTAACTTCGTACCTTACAATTCAGGCAAGAACTTCTTCTTTGACTGATCCATCTTGAATACCTTCAAGATCATGTCAAGGTATGTGCTCATTTGAAAGTACCATTAAGCGTTTTGATCTATCCTTATAGATCTTGATGCTCAATGTTCAAGTAGCTTAATCCAGGCTTTCCATTGAAAAACACTTTCAAAATAACCCTATATGCTTTCCAGAAATTCTACGTCATTTCTGATCAACAATATGTCAACAACATATACTCATCAGAAATTCTATAGTGCTCCCACTCACTTCTTTGGAAATACAAGTTTCTCATAAACTTTGTACAAACCCAAAATCTTTGATCATCATCAAAGCATACATTCCAACTCCGAGACGCTCACTCCAGTCCTTAGAAGGATTGCTAGAGCTAGCATACCTTTTAGCATCCTTAGGATCGACAAAACCTTTCTGATTGTATCACATACAACCTTTCCTCACGAAAACTGGTAAGGAAACTCGTTTTGATATCCATCTGCCAGATTTCATAAATACAGCTAATGCTAACATGAATCCGACGGACTTTAAGCATCGCTACGGATGAGAAAATCTCATCGTAGTCAACTCCTTGAACTTGTGAAAAACTTTTCGCCACAAGTCGAGCTTCATGGACGGTGACATTACCATCCACGTCCGTCTTCTTCTTAAAGATCCATTTATCTTAATGGCTTGCCGATCATCGGGCAAGTCCACCAAAGTCCATGGATCCGTTCTCGGATTTTATGGCCTCGAGCCATTTATCGGAATCCGGGCCCACCATCGCTTCTCCATAGCTCATAGGTTCATTGTTGTCCAGCAACATGACTTCCAAGACAGGATTACGTACCACTCTGAAGTAGTACGCATCCTTGTCATCCCACGAGGTTTGGTAGTGACTTGATCCGAAGTTTCATGATCAATATCATAAGCTTCCACTTCAATTGGTGTAGGTGCCACAGGAACAACTTCCTGTGCCCTGCCACACACTAGTTGAAGAGACGGTTCAATAACCTCATCAAGTCTCCACCATCCTCCCACTCAACTCTTTCGAGAGAAACCTTTCCTCGAGAAAGGACCTGATTCTAGAAACAATTCATATTGCTTTCGGATCTGAATTAGGAGGTATACCCAACTGTTTTGGGTGTCCTATGAAGATGTATTTTATTCGCTTTGGGTTCGAGCTTAATCCTGAAACTTTTTCACATAAGCGTCGCAGCCCCAAACCTTTAAGAAACGACAACTTAGGTTTCTCTAAACCATAATTCATACGGTGTCATCTCATCGGAATTACGTGGTGCCCTATTTAAAGTGAATGTGGTTGTCTCTAATGCCTAACCCATGAACGATAGTGGTAATTCGATAAGAGACATCATGGTACACACCATATCCAATAGGGTGCAACTATGATGTTCGGACACACCATCACACTATGGTGTTCCAGGCGGTATTAATTATGAAACAATTTCCACAATGTCTTAATTGTGTGCCAAAACTCGTAACTCAGATATTCATCTCTATGATCATATCATAGACATTTTATCCTCTTGTCACAATGATCTTCTACTTCACTCTAAAATTACTTGAACCATTCAATAATTCAGAGTTGTGTTTCATCAAGTAAATATTCTCAACATCTACTCGAATCATCTGTGAAGTAAGAACATAACGATATTCACTGCATGCCTCAGCATTTATTGGACTGCACACATCAAAATGTGTTACTTCCAACAGGTTGCTATCTTGTTCCATCTTATTGAAACCGAGGCTTTTCAGTCATCTTGCCTATGTGGTATGATTTGCATATCTCAAGTGATTCAAAATCAAGTGAGTCCGAACGGTCCATTTGCATGGAGTTTCTTCATGCATATACACCAATAGACATGGTTCGCATGTCTCAAACTTTTCAAAACGAGTGAGTCCAAAGATCCATCAACATGGAGCTTCTTCATGCGTTTTATACCATTATGACTTACATGGCAGTGCCACAAGTAAGTGGTACTATCATTACTATCTTATATCTTTTGGCATGAAAATGTGTATCACTACGATCGAGATTCAATAAACCATTCAGGTTTAATACTAATCTTGATGGTAGAGGGAGCGTGCGATGTTTGATCACATCAAACTTGGAAACACTTCCAACATATATCGTCAGCTCACTTTTAGCTAGTCTTCGTTTATTCCGTAGCTTTTATTTCGAGTTACTAACACTTAGCAACCGAACCGGTATCTAATACCCTGGTGCTACTAGGAGTACTAGTAAAGTACACATTAACATAATGTATATCCAATATACTTCTATCGACCTTGCCAGCCTTCTTATCTACCAAGTATCTAGGGTAATTCTGCTCTAGCGGCTATTCCCCTTATCACAGAAGCACTTAGTCTCGGGTTTGGGTTCAACCTCGGGTTTCTTCACTGGTGCAGCAGCTGATTTGCCGTTTCATGAAGTATCCCTTCTTGCCCTTGCCCTTCTTGAAACTAGTGGTTTCACCAACCATCAACAATTGATGCTCCTTCTTGATTTCTACTTTCGCGGTGTCAAACATCGTGAATACCTCAAGGATCATCATATCTATCCCTGATATGTTATAGTTCATCACGAAGCTCTAGCAGCTTGGTGGCAATGACTTTGGAGAAACATCACTATCTCATTTGGAAGATCAACTCCCACTCGATTCAAGTGATTGTTGCACTCAGACAATCTGAGCACAAGCTCAACGATTGAGCTTTTCTCCCTTAGTTTGTAGGCTAAGAAAATTGTCGGAGGTCTCATACCTCTTGACGTGGGCACGAGCCTGAAATCCCAATTTCAGCCCTCGAAACATCTCATATGTTCCGCGACGTTTCGAAAACGTCTTTGGTGCCTCTACTTAAACCATTTAACTGAACTATCACGTAGTTATCAAAACGTGTATGTTCGATGTTCGAAACATCCACAAACGACGTTTGGGGTTCAGCACACTAAGCAGTGCATTAAGGACATAAGCTTTCTAGTGTCCGCATAATCGCTACTGTCAACTTTCAACCATATTTTCTCTAGGAACATAACTAAAACAGTAGAACTATAGCGTGAACTACGACATAATTTGCAAAAGGTCTTTTGACTATGTTCAGGATAATTAAGTTCATCTTATGAACTCCCACTTAGATAGACATCCCTCTGGTCATCTAAGTGATCACATGATCCGAGTCAATTAGGCCGTGTCCGATCATCACGTGAGACGGACTAGTCATCATCGGTGAACATCTTCATGTTGATCGTATCTACTATACGACTCATGCTCGACCTTTCGATCTCCGTGTTCCGAGGCCATGTCTGCACATGCTAGGCTCGTCAAGTTAACCCTAAGTGTTTTCGCTGTGTAAAACTGTCTTACACCCGTTGTATGTGAACGTAAGAATCCATCACACCCGATCATCACGTGGTGCTTAGAAGCGACGAACTGTAGCAATGGTGCACAGTTAGGGGAGAACACTTCTTGAAATTTTGTAAGGGATCATCTTATTTACTACCGTCGTCCTAAGTAAACAAGATGCATAATCATAATAAACATCACATGCAATTATATAGTTGTGACATGATATGGCCAATATCATATAGCTCCATTGATCTCCATCTTCGGGGCTCCATGATCATCTTGTCACCGGCATGACACCATGATCTCCATCATCATGATCTCCATCATCGTGTCTTCATGAAGTTGTCACGCCAACGACTACTTCTACTTCTATGACTAACGCGTTTAGCAATAAAGTAAAGTAGTTTACATGGCGTTCTTCAATGACACGCAGGTCATACAAAAATAAAGACAACTCCTATGGCTCCTGCCGGTTGTCATACTCATCGACATGCAAGTCGTGAATCCTATTACAAGAACATGATCAATCTCATACATCACATATCATTCATCACATTCTTGGACATATCACATCACATAGCATACCCTGCAAAAACAAGTTAGACGTCCTCTAATTGTTGTTTGCATGTTTTACGTGGCTGCTATGGGTTTCTAGCAAGAACGTTTCTTACCTACGCAAAACCACAACGTGATATGCCAATTGCTATTTACCCTTCATAAGGACCCTTTTCATCGAATCCGTTCCGACTAAAGTGGGAGAGACTGGCACCCGCTAGCCACCTTATGCACCAAGTGCATGTCAATCGGTGGAACCTGTCTCACGTAAGAGTACGTGTAAGGTCGGTCCGGGCCGCTTCATCCCACAATACCGTCGAAACAAGATTGGACTAGTAACGGTAAGCATATTGAACAACATCAACGCCCACAACTACTTTGTGTTCTACTCGTGCAAAGAATCTACGCAATAAACCTGGCTCTGATACCACTGTTGGGGAACGTAGCAGAAATTCAAAATTTTCCTACGTGTCACCAAGATCTATCTATGGAGAAACCAGCTACGAGTAGAAGGAGAGTGCATCTACATACCCTTGTAGATCGCTAAGCGGAAGCCTTCAAGTGAACGGGGTTGATGGAGTCGTACTCGTCGTGATTCAGATCACCGATGATCCTAGTGCCGAACGGACGGCACCTCCGCGTTCAACACACGTACAGCTCGACGATGTCTCCCACGCCTTGATCCAGCAAGGAGAGAGGGAGAGGTTGAGGAAGACTCCATCCAGCAGCAGCACAACGGCGTGGTGGTGATGGAGGAGTGTGGCAATCCTGCAGAGCTTCGCCAAGCACCTACGGGAGAGGAGGAGGTGTCACGGGAGGGAGGGAGGCGCCAAGGGCTCAGGTATGGATGCCCTCCCTCCCTTCCACTATATATAGGGGCAGGGGAGAGGGGGGAGGCGCAGCCTTGCCCCTTCCTCCAAGGAAAGGGTGCGGCTAAGAGGGGGGAGGAGTCCATCCTCCCCAAGGCACCTCGGAGGTGCCTTCCCCCTTTAGGACTCTTCCCTTTTTCCTATATCTTGGCGCATGGGCCTCTAGGGGCTGGTGCCCTTGGCCCATGTAGGCCAAGGCGCACCCCCTACAGCCCATGTGGCCCCCCGGGGCAGGTGGCCCCACCTGGTGGGCCCCCGGGACCCTTCCGGTGGTCCCGGTACAATACCGATGACCCCGAAACTTGTCCCGATGGCCGAAACAGGACTTCCTATATATAAATCTTTACCTCCGGACCATTCGGAACTCCTCGTGACATCCGGGATATCATCCGGGACTCCGAACAACATTCGGTAACCACATACAAACTTCCTTTATAACCCTAGCGTCATCGAACCTTAAGTGTGTAGACCCTACGGGTTCGGGAGACATGCAGACATGACCGAGACGTTCTCCGGTCAATAACCAACAGCGGGATCTGGATACCCATGATGGCTCCCACATGTTCCACGATGATCTCATCGGATGAACCACGATGTCAAGGACTTTATCAATCCCGTATTCAATTCCCTTTGTCTATCGGTATGTTACTTGCCCGAGATTCGATCGTCGGTATCCAATACCTTGTTCAATCTCGTTACCGGCAAGTCACTTTACTCGTTCCGTAACACATCATCCCGTGATCAACTCCTTGGTCACATTGCGCATATGATGATGTCCTACCGAGTGGGCCCAGAGATACCTCTCCGTTTACACGGAGTGACAAATCCCAGTCTCGATCCGCATAAAACAATAGATACTTTCGGAGATACCTGTAGTGCACCTTTATAGTCACCCAGTTACGTTGTGACGTTTGATACACCCAAAGCACTCCTACGGTATCCAGGAGTTACACGCTCTCATGGTCAAAGGAAGAGATACTTGACATTGGCAAAGCTCTAGCAAACGAACTACACGACCTTTTGTGCTAGGCTTAGGATTGGGTCTTGTCCATCACATTATTCTCCTAATGATGTGATCCCGTTATCAACGACATCCAATGTCCATAGCCAGGAAACCATGACTATCTGTTGATCACAACGAGCTAGTCAACTAGAGGCTCACTAGGGACATATTGTGGTCTATGTATTCACACGTGTATTACGATTTCGGATAATACAGTTATAGCATGAATAAAAGACTATTATCATGAACAAAGAAATATAATAATAACTTATTTATTATTGCCTCTAGGGCATATTTCCAACAAACATATGATAGATCCCATATCATATCATGTGTTTCTTGGAAAGATATTCTAGGAGCTACTTGAATTCCCACTTATAAACTCCTGAAACTTTCTGGTTATGCAATCAGGTGTTGGGGATACAGGGGAAGCATAATATCTCACCCAAACTAACAATTCCTACATCCAGCCCTATCCATCTTTCAACACATAACCAAGAAACCTTCGAAAATCATTTACCTCAACCTTCGAAAAGCATACGTTATACAAGTTATGGGAATACTCCCGAACTCCCGCCCCAGTACTGGGTGGCGTCGAGGTTATCTCACCAACAACTGCATAAAAGAGATTTTTGATGTCGGCGAACTCAGGTATTCCAGAACTGCAACGATAAAATTGTGATGACAACACCACGGAGCTCAACTCCCCGGGACACTGCCACAACCCCAAATGTCAGGAGGCACCAAGAACAATGTTCTCGTCACAAAACCATCGGAACGATTCCAAGATACCCGCGTGATCCTAAAAAATCATGAAATTTGAGGAGAGAAGAGTCAAAACTCTACGTCAGGAGGCCTCACCAGAGCGACGAAGGGACTGAGGAGTAAAAAGAATCCTACTCTCCGATATATATATAATGCTAACACTCAAAACAATTTGTTCTAGACTCAACAACGTCAACGATTCGATCAAGCAGGGGGCTCCTAAGTCGGGGATGGCTCTGATTACCAACTTGTCACACCCACAATGCGGCTATATCTCCCACGTGTCGGGGCACGACTTAGAGGCATAGCCTTATAGTAGGTTTGTCGCAAGAGGGGTAATCTTCACACAATCCCATGTACTGAATAAGAAAGGGATAAAGAGTTGGCTTACAATCGCCACTTCACACAAATACAAGTTAAACATACATCATCCAGAATACAATCAAGGTCCGACTACGGAACCAAAATGAAAGAAGAAAACCCCAAATGCTAGATCCCCGATCGTCCCAACTGGGCTCCACTACTGATCAACCAGAAAAGACACAACACAAGGATCAAGATCTTCATCGAGCTCCCACTTGAGCTCGGTTGCGTCACCTGCACTAGTATCATTGGCACCTGCAACTGTTGGGAAGTATCTGTGAGTCACGAGGACTCAGCAATCTCACACCCGCGAGATCAAGACAATTTAAGCTTATGGGTAGGATAGGGTAATGAGGTGGAGCTGCAGCAAGCACTAAGCAAAAGGCTAACATACACAAATAAGAGCGAGAAGAGAAACAACGCAACGGTCGTGAAGCTAGAAGTGATCAAGAAGTGATCCTGAAACTACTTACGCACAACCATAACATAAGAACCGTGTTCACTTCCCGGACTCCGCCGGAAAGAGACCATCACGGCTACACACGCGGTTGATTCATTTTAATTAAGTTAAGTGTCAAGTTCTCTACAACCGGATATTAACAAATTCCCATCTGCCACATAACCACGGGCATGGCTCTCGAAAGTTTATACCTTGCAGGGGTGTCCCAACTTAGCCCATCACAAGCTCTCACGGTCAATGAAGGATATTCCTTCTCCCAGGAAGACCCGATCAGTCTCGAATCCTGGTTACAAGACATTTTGACAATGGTAAAACAAGACCAGCAAAGCCGCCCGATGTGCCGACAAATCCCGATAGGAGTCACACGTATCTCGTTCTCAGGGCACACCAGATGGGCAAGACGTCGGGTTGGCATAAACCCTGGTTGCCCAGGGGGCGCCGGACATCGCCCAGTTTGACCAACACTCGGAGGAGCACTGGCCCCGGGCTTTAAAATAAAGATGACCCTTGAGTCTGCAGAACCCAAGGGAAAAAGGCTTAGGTGGCAAATGTTAAAACCAAGGTTGGGCCTTGCTGGAGGAGGCGAACTGTCAAGGGGTTCCCATAACACCCAACAGCGTAAGGAACGCAAAATCAAGGAACATAACACCGGTATGACAGAAACTAGGGCAGCAAGATTGGAACAAAACACCAGGCATAAGGCCGAGCCTTCCACCCTTTACCAAGTATATAGGTGCATTAAAGTAAATAAGATATAGTAATGATATCCCAACAATATCCATGTTCCAACATGGAACAAGCTTCATCTTCACCTGCAACTAGCAACGCTATAAGAGGGGCTGAGCAAAAGCGGTAACATAGCCAAACAACAGTTTGCTAGGAAAGGTGGGTTAGAGGCTGGACATGGCAATATGGGAGGCATGATATAGCAAGTGGTAGGTAGCACAGCGTAGCAATAGAGCAAACAACTAGAAAGCAAAGATAAAAGTGATTTCGAGGGTATGGTCATCTTGCCTGAAATCCCGCAAGGAAGAAGAACGAGTCCTAGAAGTAGATGAACGGTCGTAGTCGAACAGTTCCTCACAACTCCGGAATGAAACCGAAGCTAACGAGAGAAGCAACCCGGAAAGAAGTAAGCAACATAGTAAACAACCATCACATAAACATGGCATGATGCACAACCAAGTATGATGCATGTCCGGTTTAAATATGCATGGCATGGCAAAGTGCAATAGACAGAACTACACATTAAATGGAGCTCAATATGCAACGAGTTGCATATTGATAGAACACCACATCAATTATTTAGTTCACTCCTGGTTAGGTACTCAACAATATTAAATGTTGGATAACATGGCAAGAGGTGAAGCATGAGTAAAATACACAGTTAGGCATTTATGATGAGGCTGAAAACATCAAACAACAATTCCGGTAAATCCTCATGTGCATTAGCAATTTAATGCAACAACAATTTAAACATTCTAAATGGTGTTAACATGATGCGGATGATATATGCAAGGTTTAAGCAATTTTTATGAAAATGTTGATAAGAGCATTATGAAGCATTTGTCACCGTGGTGGAAAGAAAGGGTGCCACGATGACGATAACGAAAACGGTGCCACGGCAACGTTCCGGTTCCGGTAACTCGATTGAGATGCGAGTGGAAAAGAACAAGTGTGCGGAACATGCAAGAGTGACGAGGAGTGATCCCGGTTACCGGGTTCCCACGAGACGATGGCATGGCAACGGGGAACATGCAAGAAACACGTCGGGCATGGTGCAAACGCGAGCATTTCATACATCACATGCATTCATCCACGGGCGTCATTCCAGCGGTTATACCTTCCAAGGGTGCATTCTCGGAGCGGTTCGGGTTCGTAGAGAAAGTAGTCGTTCTCGCGACGGTAGTAGAAGTACTGGTACATGTTCGTTTTCGGAGAGGTACTTGACAAATCCAAGGTTTCCGGGGGGCGACGGTAGTAGAACTGGGTGAATCCGAGTTCTTCGGAGGTCGTCATCGAACTTAGTCAAATACACGATGTGGGTAGACGTTCACTCGACGGCCTTCGGCAATGGTAGTTGTACATAGGTCTTCGGCCATGGTAGTAGTTGTACAATGTTTTCGTAGATGTTCAGGGTCATCATGGAGGTGCTTGGCGCAACATAGGGGGGTCGTCGGGTACACGTTCACGAAGTAGTCGTACACGTCGACGGTAGTTGTACACACGACGTTGGGGTACTTGTCGGTCCGGACTTGACGGAGTAGATGTACATGTTGTCGGGGTACTTGTCGCATCACAGGGCATATTCGTACATGTTCGGAGGGGAACTTGGCATATCCATGTACTTGGCATTCCGGTGCGGTACTTGGCGAATCCAACACTTAGGGGTACACTTGTTGAAGTGAAACTCGACGAAATCCATATGGAGGTAGCCATCCGTGGTTGTGCTCATGTTCGGGGACGTTGCGACAACAGCAGTAGCCGGAAGTGTTCACGGATGGGAGGGTCGGCCCTAGGCCTCATGCAGGGAGTAGTAGGGGAGGTCCGGCAGGGCGCAGGTCTCTAGGGTGGCGGGCCTGGCCGGAAGGGTGCAGGTCAGAGGGTATGGCGCGACGAAGCAGCGGCGCCATGGAAGAAAGAAGCAGGAGATCGGGCCTCTTGACTTGCCGGCGACGCGTGGTCCGGCGACGGGCGTGGTGCGGCAAGGCGACGAGGACGACGCACGTCAGGGCAGCAAGGCGGAGGGCGGAGCAGAGGCATGGCGCGGGAGCTGCTGGTCCGGCGGCTGGACTCCGGCGAGTCGCCCATGGACCGGGACGAGGAAGCCGCGGCCTCGGGCGCAGATGCAGGGGAGCACCAGGTCGGGAGGCGCGAGGAGGACCATGGCGGCACGGACGACGAAGCAGCAGCGGCGTTGGCGCCGGGCCATGCGACGGGAGGTGAGGAGGTGAAGAGGGATGGGGGCACCACGGAAGGAACCTAGAGGGTGCGGGATCGTAGCGCGAGCTCTTGCTCCTCTCCCTGGCGATGCAAGGAAGAAGGAGGGGATCGAGGGAGGGAGGAAAGATGGGACCGAGGGAGATGGCATCGGGCGCGGGCGCTCCTTCCTGGCGGCACGAGCAAGGAGACAAGGAGGAGGGGAATGAGAGTGATTAGTCTAGGGTTCGGGAGCCCGGCTGGGCCTAGAGGACTAGGGAGGCCGGCGGCTTGGCCTTGGGCCAATTAGGTGGGGAGAGGAAAAAGGTCAGGAGGCCTGCTGGGCTGTTGGGCTCCTCTCTCCTCTCTTTCTTCTTTAACCAAAAAGAATTAGAGAGAAAGGAAAAAGAAGGGGGGTAAGGGAAAAGAATTTGAGGAGGAGGATAATTTTCCTGGACTCATAAAAATAAGCATGATCATAGAAAAATAGAAGTGGCAAGATCGCAGGAATTAAATTCAAACACATTTGGATTTCATTCAAATGGTTTGAATAGGAATTGAGGGTTGGGAAGGTCCAAAAATGTTCGGCTTTTTTATGGAGCTCCAGAAAATGACGAAAGAAATATATGGCAAGGTTGGAGACCAATACTTGAGATAACAAAGGCATTGGGATAATTTTGCAAGTGTGTTCCAATTAATTCCAAACAAATATAATATTTATAATAGCTCCATAATTATTAGGAGGATATGTTATAAAGAGAAATCACCATGTGAATTCCCTCGATTTAAATGGGCCAAAGATCCATACGATTTATTCAAGTGAGTTTTAGTTAGTTTTGAGAAAAAAATGGCATGATGACATGATGCAAAGCAAATGATGACATGATGCAAGCAACAAACAAACGAAACACATGACAACAACGAAAAACATGGGAGCCGTCTGGAGCGTTAGTCTTGGGGTGTCTTTCATTGTCATTGCGACTGTTGTTTTTGCTTCCTCATGGCTTGTCGTTCCCGTCTCGGATTTCGAGGTGCCCTGGTTGCTGGCACTATTGCTTCTACGAGCAAGCCAGATGTCTTCTCCCGTGCAAAAGCGGGTCATCAGAGTAGTGAGGGTTGTCATGGATTTAGGTCCTTCTTGGCCGAGGTGGCGTGCAAGCCATTCGTCCCGGACACCGTGTCTAAAAGCCGCAAGGGCTTCCGCGTCCAGAAAGTCGACGATTTGGTTCTTTTTGACTAAGAACCAAGTCCAGAGCTCCCTGGCTGTTTCTCCGGGCTATTGGAAAATTTGACTTAGGTCATCGGCATCCGGTGGACGGACATATGTTCCTCGGAAGTTATCGAGGAAGGCTTCTTCCAAGTCCTGCCAGCTGCCTATGGAATTTTTCGGCAGGCTGTTTAACCAGTACCGAGCTGGCCCTTTTAGTTTTAGTGGGAGGTATTTAATGGCGTGGAGGTGGAGGTGGAGGATGAAATCTTCTTTCCACACCACAAGATCGGTTGCCCCGTCGTATGATTCAATATTGACTGGTTTGAATCCTTCGGGGAATTCATGATCCATTACTTCATCAGTGAAGCAAAGCGGGTGTGCGGCGCCTCTATGCTGGGCCACACTATGACGTAACTCCGAAGGAGTCCCTTTGCGGTTTTCGGCTCGGGCGTGGCGAGGTTTGACACGTCCGAATAGGTAGCCGTCGTCGCGTGTCGAAGCATGCTTTCGCGATCCGTGGATCGGTCTTGCGTGTCCTGCTCTATTGTCCAAGTCTCTCTGCAGGTTGTTTGGGTAATTGTGACCTGCGTTGTTCCTTCCTTTACGGTGAGGTGGGGCTGTCTGGTGTTCGGCTTGAGTTGCCTCTTTATCCGGACAGAGTTGCTGGCGACTTGTCGCATTGTGTGACAATAGTATGGGCTCCAACGCCCCTTCATCGGACTGGTATAGCAATCTGTGCTTTGGGTAGCCTTTGGCTAGGCTACTAAGGTCGTATTCTTCGGCGACCAGGACTTTGGTCCATCTGTCGTTGAGTAGGTCTTGGTCAGCTTGAAGCTGATGCTGCTTCTTTTTCAGGCTCCTTGCCATAGCTATCAGCCTGCGCTTGAAGCGCTCCTGTTCGAGGGGCTCTTCGGGTACGATGAAGTCTTCGTCGCCGAGGCTTACCTCATCTTCGGAGAGCGGGAGGCAGTTGTCATCCTCCGAACCGTCGTTGGGCAGGGCCTGTTTGTCGGGGCTGGCTTGCCTGTTTTCCTGTTCTTCCTGCTCGGATGTTGCTCCCACAGGGTCTTCCTTGCTTTCGGCGCCGTCCGGAGTACTATTTTCTCCAGTGCCATTGTTGCTGCGGCGTGACTTAGGGCGGCATTTGGGGCACCGAGACTTAGACTGTGACTCAGGAGTTTTAACTAGATCTCCCTTGTCTTTGTCGCGAGGCTTTTTAAGTGTATCGATCATGTACACTTCATGTGAAGAGGTGGCCGTCCAACTTCCCATGAGTTGCGGGTCTTGGCCTTGCTCCTTATCAGCATCGTCGTCTATACCGTCGATGTCTTCGGAGTCATAATCCAGCACGTCGATTAAGTCATCGGCAGTGGCTATGAAGTGGGTGGCGGATGGGAAGCAAAATTCTCCGTCGTCATCCCCTAGTTCGAGCCAGACATAGTTCGGTTGTGAGTCCTTATCCAAGGACAAGTTCTTTAAAGAGTTTAGTACATCACCCAAAGGTGAGTGCTGGAAGATGTCTGCGGCGCTTAATTTGAAAATCGATAACCAATCCAGCTCGGTGTCCACAGGCGTACCCAGTCCGGAACTTATAGCCGGAGACAAATCCGGAGTTCCATTGACGCAAATATTGCGGGGTGCCAAGTCCGTGTGCGCCTCCAACGCCGCGGACTCTATGGCCTTGGATGGAACGATCTGCTCTAGTTCTAAGGCCGTTGCAGCAACAGAGACCATCTCCTGGATGTGATCCGATGACAGATTTAAGTCATGTTCATCGGGGCGAATGGGAGCAATCGCTGCGGTCTCAAATACATTGAAGATCAAGTCTCCACGGATATCCGCGACATAGTTCAATCTTCCAAATCTGACCTGGTGGCTAGGGGCATAGCTATCGATCTGCTCCAGATGGCCAAGCGAGTTGGCCCGCAGTATGAAGCCGCCGAACACGAAAATCTATCCGGGGAGGAAGGTTTCTCCTTGGACAGCATCGCTATAGATGATTGAAGGGGCCATCGATCCTTTCGTCGACGGCACAGTGGAACTCTCAATGAAAGCACCAATGTCGGTGTCAAAACCGGCGGATCTCGGGTAGGGGGTCCTGAACTGTGCGTCTAGGATCGATGGTAACAGGAGACGGGGGATACAATGTTTACCCAGGTTCGGGCCCTCTCTATGGAGGTAATACCCTACGTCCTGCTTGATTGATCTTGATGAATATGAGTGTTACAAGAGTTGATCTACCACGAGATCATAATGGCTAAACCCTAGAAGTCTCACTTGTATGACTATGGTAATGAATATGTCCTTTCTGGACTAACCCCTCTGGTTTATATAGACACCGGGGGGATCTAGGGTTTACATAGAGTCGGTTACATGAGAAGGAATATTCATAATCGGTTGCCAATCTTGCCTTCCACGCCAAGGAGAGTCCAATCCCGACACAGGTACAGTCGTCGGCCTTCATGTCTTCACAGCCCATCAGTCCGGCCAATGGATAATAGGTCGGACGCCTGAGGACCCCTTAGTCCTGGACTCCCTCAATTAGCATGATGATGTTCATGTGAGGACTTTGATCCTTTTGAGGAATTTGATCCATATGAAGAATTTGATCTGGGGTTCCTATTCTTCACAGGTGGTGTCATGATGATATTCACCTGAAGATTTTCAAGGCACCTTTGGGAACCCAAATTTTCTTCATAGGGGAACTATTCCTGCAGTTAGTGCCAACATATCTAGCAAATACTTCACCATTCTGATGTTTGAACAGTTTATAGTTGGTGTCAAATGACTCATCGGAAGAATATGAAGATTCACATGTAAAGCTAGATAAAGTAGATGGATCCATTGAAGGTCCCTTTGCAGCAACCCATGAGGTTTTGGGATACTGCTCAGGTTTCCAGTAGGTCTCATCAGCATTGAGTCTCCTCTCAAAGGCAATACCCTTTTTCCTAGGGTTCCTGTTGAGGATCTGCTTCTTAAGCACATCACAAAGAGCCTGCTACCCTTTGAGGCTTTTGTACATGCATGTCACATACAATTCCTTCAGCCCTGCATGGTCAGTGACATTAACAGCATCCTCAGATGAGGAATTAGTGATAGCAGAGACAGTTGAAGAATTTGCAGAAATAGAAGCATTTGAACATTCAGGTGAAGAATTAGTAGTTTCATGTTCAATGCATTGCAAACATGGAGGAACAAATTCTTCTTGAGTAGCGTTGATTTGTTGAGCAAGTAATGAATCGCGCTCCTTCTGAAGATCTTCATAACTCACTCTTAATTGTTCAAGATCTTGCTTTCTTTGAAAAAACATAAGATAGCTTCTCATGATCAGATAAGAGAGTGTTATGATGACTCTAAAGGTTATCAAACTTTGTCTGAAGTCTCTGAAGATTTTCAGTCAAAGTTTTAGTGCGATCCATTTCATCACCCAACATATCATCGCTTTTGTCTAGCGAGCCTTTTGTTGTTTCACAGCAATTTTAGCAAGTTTAGAATAACTAGGCTTGAGATTTTCATTAGATTCATCCTCACTTGATTCAGAGGAGGGATATTTGAGTACCTTTGCACCTTTTGCCATTGATGGAGTCCTGGATTAGGGGGTGTTCGGGTAGCCGGACTATACCTTCAGCCAGACTCCAGGACTATGAAGATACAAGATTGAACACTTCGTCCCGTGTCCGGATGGGACTTTCCTTGGCGTGGAAGGCAAGCTTGGCGATGCGGATATTCAAGATCTCCTACCATTGTAACTGACTCTGTGTCACCCTAACCCTATCCGGTGCCTATATAAACCGGAGGGTTCTAGTCCATAGGACAACTTCATCATACAACAATCATACCATAGGCTAGCTTCTAGGGTTTAGCCTCCTTGATCTCGTGGTAGATCTACTCTTATACTACCCATATCATCAATATTAATCAAGCAGGAGTAGGGTTTTACCTCCATCGAGAGGGCCCGAACCTGGGTAAAAACATCGTGTCCCTTGTCTCCTGTTACCATCCGCCTAGACGCACAGTTCGGAACCCCCTACCCGAGATCTGCCGGTTTTGACGCTGACATTGGTGCTTTCATTGAGAGTTCCTCTGTGTCGTCACTTTTACGCCCGATGGCTCCTTTGATCATCAACGACGATGCGGTCCAGGCTGAGACTTTTCTCCCCGGACAGATCTTCGTCTTCGGCGGCTTCGCACTGCGGGCTAACTCGCTTGGCCACCTGGAGCAGATCGAAAGCTACGCCCCTGGCCATCAGATCAGGTTTGGAAGCTTAAACTACACGACAGACATCCACGGGGATTTGATCTTCGACGGATTCGAGCCACAGCCAAGCGCGCCGCACTGTTTTGAGAGGCATGATCTTGCTCTGCCGCCGAACAGTGCCCTGGAGGCCGCACGCGCACCGGTTCCTACCCTTAATCCGGAGCCTATTGCGCCAATCGAGGATGAGCGCTGGACGTCACCTCAGGGGCTACGATATCAAAGGCGATCGAGCCGAACGTCAGCCCCGCGTTCTGCGTGACCCGTGGCTCCCAGGATCTAGATTCCTCTCCAGACTCCGAACCCCCCGCGCCCCTACCGATTGAATCCGATTAGGCGCCGATAATGGAGTTCACCGCAGCGGACATCTTTCAGCACTCGCCCTTCGACGACATCCGTAACTCACTAAAGTCTCTCTCTTTATCAGGAGAGGCATGGCCGGACTACGGTTAGCAAGGATGGGATGCGGACAACGAAGAAATTCGAAGCCCACCCACCACCCACTTTGTAGCCACTGTCGACGATTTAACCGACATGCTTGACTTCGACTCCGAAGACATCGACGGTATGGACGACGATGCAGGAGACGAACAGGAACCAGCACCTGTAGGGCGCTGGAAGGCCACCTCGTCATATGATATATACATGGTGGATACTCCAAAAGATGGAGATGGCGATGGAACAGCGGAGGATGACACCTCCAAGAAATAGCCAAAGCGCCGGCGTCAGCGGCGCCGCTCTAAATCCCGCCAAAGCAAAAACGGTGATTCCGGCACAGGAGATAATACTACCCCGAATAGCGCCGAAGAACACTCCCTACAGCAAGATTTGGCATAGGAAGATGGAGAAGCCAGCCCTCATGAGAGAGCGGCGGACCGAGAGGTTGAGGATGATAACTATATGCCTCCCTCCGAAGACGAGGCAAGCCTCGACGACGACGAATTCGTCGTACCGTCGGACCCCGCCGAACAAGAGCATTTCAAACGTAGGCTTTTAGCCACGGCAAGCAGCCTCAAGAAAAAGCAGCATCAGCTTAGAGCTGATCAAGATTTGCTAGCTGACAGATGGACCGAAGCCCTTGCAGCCGAAGAGTTTGAACTCGAACGCCCCTCCAAGAGTTACCCAAAGCGCATGCCGCTACCCCGATCAGAGGAGGAAGCACCTACATCACCAGCGCACGACATGGCCGACCGGCCACCTCGCGGCTGCGACAGAGAGGCCTCTCGGCCCTCCACCCAAGCCATGCCCCGGCGCCGTTCAACCAAGGCACGGGAAAATGCACCAGACCTGCGAGACGTACTGGAGGACAAGGCAAGACAAACAAGATCGATCTACGGATCGCGCAGGCGCCCCGCGGCACGTGACGATGATCTTCATTCCGGATACAACAAATCCGGCCGGGCCGAACACAACAGACATAGCTCCTTCGAGCTGCGTCATGATATAGCCCAGTATAGAGGCGCCGCACACCCATTATGCTTCACAGACGAAGTAATGGATCATAAAATCCCAAAGGGTTTCAAACCCGTAAACATCGAATCATATGATGGAACAACAGATCCTGCGGTATGGATTGAGGATTATCTCCTCCATATCCACATGGCCCGCGGCGATGATCTACACGCCATCAAATACCTCCTGCTCAAACTTAAGGGACCGGCCCGGCATTGGCTTAACAGCTTGCCAGCAAACTCAATCGGTTCTTGGGAGGACCTGGAAGCCGCATTCCTCGACAACTTCCAGGGCACTTATGTGCGACCACCGGATGCCGATGACTTAAGCCACATAATTCAGTAGCCAGAGGAATCAGCCAGGCAATTCTGGACACGGTTCCTAACAAAGAAAAACCAGATAGTCGACTGTCCGGACACAGAGGCCCTAGCAGCCTTCAAGCATAATATCCCTCACGACACTCATGACCCGCTTTTGCATGGGAGAAGACAGCTGGCTAGCTCGCAGTAACAACTTAGCAAAGAACCCTGGTAATTCAGATACCAAGGACAAAAGTGGCAGGACACGTTGGAATAAGCAAAAGCGCCGCGTTAGCAGCGACAACAACGGAGACACGGCAGTTAATGCCGGATTCAGAGGCTATAAATCCAGTCAGCGGAAAAAGACATTCAAAAAGAATACTCAGGGCCCGTCCAGTTTGGACCGAATACTCGACCGCTTGTGCCAGATACATGGCACCCCCGAAAGGCCAGCCAATCACACCAACAGGGATTGTTGGGTGTTCAAGCAGGCAGGCAAGCTAAGAGCCGAAAATAAAAAAGACAAGGGGCTGCATAGCGATGACGAGGAGGAGCCCAGGCCGCCGAACAATAGTGGACAGAAGGTTTTTCCCCCACAAGTGCGGACGGTGAACATGATATGCGCAACCCACATTCCCAAGAGGGAGCGGAAGCGTGCGCTACAGGATGTATACGCGATGGAGCCAGTCGCCCCAAAGTTCAACCCATGGTCCTCCTGCCCGATCACTTTTGATCGAAGGGACCACCCCACTAGCATTCATCACGGCGGCTTCGCCGCATTGGTTCTCGACCCAATTATCGACGGATTTCATCTCACAAGAGTCCTCATGGACGGCGGAAGTAGCCTGAACCTGCTTTACCAGGATACAGCGCGGAAAATGGGCATAGATCCCTCGAAGATTAAGCCCACAAAAACGACCTTTAAAGGCGTTATACCAGGTGTAGAGGCCAACTGTACAGGCTCAGTAACACTTGAAGTGGTCTTCGGATCTCTGGAAAATTTCCGAAGCGAAGAGTTAATCTTCGATATAGTCCCGTTTCGCAGTGGCTATCACGCCCTGCTCGGGCGAACCGCATTTGCAAAGTTCAATGCGGTGCCGCACTACGCATATCTCAAGCTCAAGATGCCATGCCCTCGAGGAGTAATCACGGTCAACGGAAATACCGAACGCTCCCTCCGTACGGAGGAGCACACGAAGGCCCTCGCAACGGAAGTACAAAGCAGCCTTCTTAGGCAATTCTCCAGTCCGGCCGTTAAAAAGCCAGACACTGCCAAGCGCGCCCGGAGTAACCTACAACAAGACCGCCTGGCATGTTCTGAGCAGGCGTAGCAATGCGGCCCCAACCCCAGCCCTCACGACATAGCGAAACCAGTGCCTCGCGTACATAACTACGCTCTTGAAATACCATGGGCACAAGGGAAGGGGCACAATAACGGCAAACCCAAAATACGGCTTAAAACGTACTAGGGGCTGCCGAATTTTTTTTCTCTTACTTTCAGGACTCCATACTTCGGACGACCTGTTCGGCAATTCAACTGCCGCACAAATGATGCAAGATCCAGGGAAGCAGACAAGCCATGCCACATTATGGAACTCCCAGGTGGTCTCTGTTACGAGCAGTATACCTGTTTTGGCATACAATTCCGCGGCCTGCTCCTGGCCAAGACATGTTAAATAGCCCAATATCTTTTGCTTATCGCACTACTTGTATCGTTCTGCTTTGATAGCAGCCTTTCTATAAACAATGCATAGTTTTTTGTCTATTTTTTGCATTATCCTCCTTTCATATATATGTTTATTAAATGACATGTTGCACCCGTACACCATGGTACGGCAAACATGCCAGGGGCTTTAGTACCCCTCAATATGGTGTGAGAAGCCCGTACACTTTCACAAGTGCGGCACCCCAAACTTATAGCACTATATGCATCGGCTCCGAATCATGATTTGGGTCAATAGTTGGGTTTGCCCGGCTCCTATGTTTTGGTGCCTTACGTTCCGCTATATCGGCTAAGGTAGCACTAGGAGAACCACTGTGATTGTGCCCCAGTTGAGCTGGGTTAAGCACCTCAGTGGAGAAACCTAAAACTGACTGTCATGATGAGGCGAGAGACCAGTCGCTGTTCGAGAGGTTTTTCCAGTCCCTAAAGACTTATGCCGCTTCGAGCGAGGAGCCGGCTTTGTCCGGCCAAGGCGTGGATAGCGCCCCGAACTAGGGGCTTCACCGAAATTTAAAATTATAGAGTTCTATGGCTAAGTGAGAGTGTTCAAGCATTATAGTCCGATTGCCTGGTTCGTTGTGCTGAGCGCCTCCCTCGAAGGACCCAACTATGGGAAAAAGAGCGCTCAGGTTTATCCCGAACACCCCAGCACTAGTGGCATGGGGGTAGAAGCCGACGACTGTCCATCTCTCAATTTTTTGGTAAACGGCCGCACAGAAAGTAATATTTTAAATTCAACAAGCATTGCTTAGCGCATATGAACAAGTTTTCAGCGCACAGGATAAACACGAGCGAGTTCATTCAAAAATTACATCCTTGGTACACTCATCCGCCACAAGGCGGGCACCCGCAAGAACATCCTTATAGTAGTTCTCGGGCTTGCGATGCTCCTTCCCCGGCGGCAGCCCGCCCCTCACAAGCTTCTCACCGTCCAGCTTACCCCAGTGCACCTTTGCACGGGCAAGGGTCCTACGGGCACCTTCGATGCAGACGAAGCGCTTGATGACCTTGAGCCTTGGACAGGCCTCCACCAGCCGCCGCACCGGCCCGAATTAGCTCCCAGGCAGGGCCTCTCTGGGCCACAGCCGAACTATGAAGCCCTTCATGGCCTGTTCGGCCACCTTGTGGAGCTCGACCAGCTGTTTCAGCTGGTCGCTCAAGGGCACAGGGTGTCTGGCCTCAGCATACTGAGACCAGAACACCTTCTCCGTCGAGCTGCCCTCTTCAGCTCGGTAGAATGGGCGGCGGCGGATACGCTGCGGGGAAGATCTGCGAATGCCCCTGGAGAGCTCCGGATTCGGGTAAGTAACAAGTAGTTTACTTTTATATTTCTGCTTTGCATAAAGAATGCCTTACCCGTTGCTATCTTTTTCATCTCCTCCAACTCTTGGAGGGCCTTTTGGGCTTCGGCCTTGGCAGACTTGGCAGTCTCAAGGGCCGCCGCGAGCTCGGACGCTTGCGTCTTTGACTCAAGCTCCAAACTCTCATGTTTTTTCATGAGAGCCTGAAGCTCTTGCTGCACCTCGCCGACCTGGGCCCCAAGTTTCTCTCGCTCGGTGCGCTCCGCGGCCGCTTTCTTTTCGGCCTCGGACAGCGCCTGCTTGAGGGTCGCCACCTCAGTCGTGGCCCCTACAATAAGCAGTACAATCCTGTTATTTTTTGCAATCACATCTTTTTATAGGCACCTTTTTCTGTAAGGTATTTCTTACCTTCTTTCTCCTCGAGCTGCCGCTTGGCAAGGCCGAGCTCTTGCTCGGTCCGCTCGAGTCCCTGTTTCAGGGCTCCCACCTCCGTAGTCAGTGCGGTGGTGGCTAGCAGCGAAGCCTACATACGCATATTGACTCTTTGTTGTTAGACTCCTGCGAAATTTAATAGATCCTCTATTCGGATTTTCTTTCCGAACGCCAAACAGAGCATCAGGGGCTACTGTCTATGCGGTTATATTCTTACATATTTTTTACTTACCTCGAAGCCTGTTAGAAGGCTAGCGCAAGCTTCACTCAGTCCGCTCTTGGCGGACTGAACCTTCTGGATCACCGTACTCATAATAGTACGGTGCTCCTCGTAGATGGAGGCGCCGTCAAGCACCTCCAGCAGATTGCCCGGCACCTCCGGTTGGACGGAGGCTGCCGGCTCAGAAGGCTTGCTCCTCTTGGAAGGAGTTCGCCTACCGCCGTCCGGAACTGTTGAAGATTCCGGCGCGGTGTCCGGCACAAAGCCGGACTTGGAGCCCTGGGGGGTCTTGTCCCCTTTACTCCTGGGGTCCGGGAGGTCGCCTTGCGGCTCCTCCAGGACCACCTCCTCTTGCCCCGGAGCTTGTTGCGACGCCACTTCGGCGTCATCCGCAGTGCGGGGGGAGACAGCGGGCGGAACTGAGTTCACGTCCGATGAATCCAGGGAGCCGCTCGACGACTCATTGAGTTCGACCCGGGGCGGTCTGCATAATTATGTTCGACATTAGGGAAAGCTGTGCGACAAAGGAACGTCATGAGTTACTCTGATATCCGAATACTCACGATTTCTCCGGACGCTTGGCCCTATCTGGCCACTCCTCTTCGTCCTCTTCGGCATCGGGGGAGTAGTTCGGCGGAGGGGTCTTCCTCTTCCTGGACCCTTCGGCCTCCCCCGTTGGGGCGGCCTTCCTTTTCTTTCCTCCCCCCGCTGTAGGGGGAGAGTTTTCTTCTTCCTCCTCCTCGTTCTCACGGGAGGAGAGCGTCTCGGACTCGTCGGATGACGAGTCCGACACCACCACATTACGGGCACTCTTTCGAGTCCCCGTGGTCTTCTTCTTCTTGGCCTTCTTCTCCAGCACCACATAAGGCGCCGGAACCAGCAGCTTCACTAGGAGAGTAGGGGCTGGGTCTTCGGGCAAGGGAGCCGGACAGTTAATCGATCCGGACTGCGCCCGCCAAGCCTGTCAAAGGTGAGGGAGTTTAGATCCCGCATAGAGTCAAACTATGAAAAAACTTAACATCCTGTAAAAGGTGAAAATAGCTTACCTCGCTAGCGTGCCGCTGCGAGCTGTATCCGCGGTCCTCGGAAGCGGATGTGGGAGCCTCGGCGCCTTTGGTTAGCACCTTCCAGACATCTTCATACGTCGTGTCGAAGAGCCTATTAAGGGTTTGGTGCTGCGCTGGGTTGAACTCCCATAGAGTAAAGTCCCGTTGTTGACACGGGAGGATCCGGCAGACGAGCATGACTTGGACTACATTGACAAGCTTGATCGGCTTGCTCACCAGGGACTGGATGCATGTCTGCAATCCGGTCACCTCTTTTTCATCGCCCCACGACAGGCCCGTCTCTTTCCAGGACATAAGCCGCGTGGGGGGTCCGGATCGGAACTTGGGGGCTGCGATCCATTTTGGATCGCGCGGCTCGGTGATGTAAAACCACCACGATTGCCACCCCTTCAGGGTCTCCATGAAGGAGCCCTCGAGCCATAGGATGTTGGCCATCTTGCCCGCCATGGCGCCTCCGCACTCCGCTTGGCTGCCGCGCACCACCTTGGGCTTGACGTTGAAGGTCTTGAGCCAGAGGCCGAAATGGGGGCGGATGCGGAGGAAAGCCTCGCACACGACGATAAACGCCAAGATGTTGAGGACGAAGTTCGGGGCCAGATCATGGAAATCCAGGCTATAGTAGAACATGAGCCCCCGGACAAATGGGTGGAGTGGGAAACCCAGTCCGCGGAGGAAGTGGGGAAGGAATACTACCCTCTCATGGGGCCTTGGGGTGGGGAGAAGCTGCCCTTCCTCGGGAAGCCGGTGCGCGATGTCCTTGGACAAGTATCCGGCCTTCCTTAGCTTTTTGACATGGCCCTCCGTGACGGAGGAGACCATCCACTTGCCTCCCGCTCTGAACATTGCTAGAGGAGGTTGAGGTAGGAAGTGCAGGCTTGGGCGCTGGAGCTTGAGTGCGCAGGAAATGGATAGGCAAAGGAGGAAGAAGGCGTAGGTAAAAAGGGTGGATCCCTATCCCCTTATATGGGCGGATGCGGTTGTGCGTCCCCACCAGCCTAGTGAAACTCGCTTGCCTCCCAAGCGCCGTCATAAATTGCGCAGTTGGGTTACCCACGTCCGTATTGATGAGAATCCCGTAAAAGGGGGGACACGATCTCTGCTTTGACAAGACGTGCCAAGGAAACCGCCTCGCAAAACGTGCTGAGGTGGAAAAGTAAAAACGATTCGAGTAAAGGACTTGGCCGTAGTGTGGTGTCATGCTGTGGAATACGTCAGCAGATTAGATTTGTGTTGATATTATTCTCTCTATGGCAATGTGTGGAAACTTATTTTGCAGAGCCGGACACTATCCTTGGTGTTTAAAATCTTCTTGAAGAACTTGGAGGAGGAACCTGCCTTGCAATGCCGAAGACAATCTGCGCGCCGGACTCGTCGTCATTGAAGCCTGGTTCAGGGGCTACTGAGGGAGTCCTGGATTAGGGGGTGTTCGGGTAACCGGACTATACCTTCAGCCGGACTCCAGGACTATGAATATACAAGATTGAAGACTTCATCCCGTGTCCGGATGGGACTTTCCTTGGCGTGGAAGGCAAGCTTGGCGATGCGGATATTCAAGATCTCCTACCATTGTAACCGACTCTGTGTAACCCTAACCCTATCCTGTGCCTATATAAACCGGAGGGTTCTAGTCCATAGGACAACTTCATCATACAACAATCATACCATAGGCTAGCTTCTAGGGTTTAGCCTCCTTGATCTCGTGGTAGATCTACTCTTGTACTACCCATATCATCAATATTAATCAAGCAGGAGTAGGGTTTTACCTACATCGAGAGGGCCCGAACCTGGGTAAAAACATCGTGTCCCTTGTCTCCTGTTACCATCCGCCTAGACACACAGTTCGGGACCCCCTACCCGAGATCCGCCAGTTTTGACACCGACAGCCATGAAGTAATAGGTGGGAGCATAGTCATTATCGTCGTCATCAGTGGTGTTGGGGAGGTCATTTTCCTCAGAGTTGAATATGGACTTACTGACGAACGCGGTAGTGAGGGCTAGGCTCGCCACACCAGAGTCTGACTCCTCAGATTCCTCATTTTCCTCAGATTCAGCCTCAGAGTCCATTTCCTTGCCAATGAATGCCCGAGCCTTCTTGGAGCTGCTCTTCTTGTCAGATGAAGACCTTGAAGGTTTTGATGAAGAAGACTTTGAAGATTTCTTCTTCTTCTTTGAATCATCAGAACTATAGTCCTTTTACTTCTTCTTCTTCTTTGATTCCTTTTCCCACTGAGGACAATCTTCAATGTAGTGATCGGGTTTCTTGCATTTGTGGCAGAGTCTCTTCTTGTAATCGCAGCATGAAGAATATGATCTTAAGTCATAACTTCTTGAGGATTTTCCAAAACGACCACGTCTTGAGAACTTCTGGAATTTCCTCATGATCATTGCTAGATCCTGGCTCAGTTCTTCAGGATCACCAAGGCTACTACCAGAATCTTCACCTTCAGATTCAAACACTGCCTTGGCCTTCAGAGCTCGTGATCTACCATAGCTTGGTCCATAGAGATCTCTCTTCTCAGCAAGCTGGAACTCACGAGTGTTTAGCCTCTCAAGGATATCAGCGGGATCAAGTGACTTATAGTCTCCATGTTCTTGTATCATCAATGCCAGAGTATCAAATGAGGAATCAAGCGATCTCAGCAATTTCTTCAGCACCTCATGGTCGGCGATGTCAGTGGCACCAAGTGCTTGAAGATCATTTGAGATGTCAGTGAGGCGATCGAAGGTTTGCTGAACATTTTCATTGTTGAGTCTTTTGAAGCGGTTGAAGAGACTGCGAAGAACGTCAACTCGAGAGTCATGTTGTGTTGAGACTCCTTCATTGACCTTGGACATCCTGTCCCAGATAAGATTTGCTATCTCCAAAGCACTCACTCTGCCATACTGCCCTTTGCTCAGATGACCACATATGATGTTCTTCGCTTGAGAATCAAGTTGCTTGAATCTCTTCACATCAGCAGCGTTGATGGTAGGAGTGATAGAGGGAACGCCATTTTCCACAACGTACCAGAGATCATTGTCAATTGCCTCAAGATGCATGCGCATCTTATTCTTCCAGTAGGGATAGTCCGTCCCATCAAAGGTAGGACACCCAGCAGAAACTTTGATCATACCTGCGGTCGACATAACTAAAACTCTAGGCGGTTAAACCAAAATCACAAAGAACAAGGGAGTACCTTGCTCTGATACCAATTGAAAGTGCGTTAAGTCAACTAGAGGGGGGTGAATAGGTGATTTTTATGAATTCTTCACTGAGGAATTTCAGGGTGAGGAAATTCCTAAGAGAAGAACTACTTGCAGCGGAATAAGTACTCAGATGCAAACATAACAGAACATAAGCATGATCATCATGATGAAATGAATACAAGCACAGAGTACAGAAAGTATAAACACAGGATAAAATAGGATGAAGACAAACAGACTGAAGAAATTGAACTGAGAAAATTGAGAAAGTCTTTAGTCAAAGTCTTCGAATAGATATGAACAAGCTCACAACACAGTAATGAGGAAAATGGAAGGGTTGAGGAAATGGAACCAGTTAGCTCGGTGAAGAAAATGATTTGGTAGACCCGTTCCAACTGTTGTGACAGTTGTACGTCCGGTTAGGGCGGCTAGGTATTCAAACCTGAGGACACACAGTCCCCGACACCCAGTCCTGAACATGCAGTTCAGGACACTTAGTCCTCACCGTATTCCCCTTGAGCTAAGGTCACACAGACCTCGCTCAATCACTCGTGGTTAGTCTTCAGGTGACTTCTAAACCTTCACAAACTCGGTCACTCGGTGATCCACAATTTCCTCTTGGATGCTCTAGACCATGATGCCTAACCGTCTGGAAGATGCACAGTCTTCAAAGGTAACAAGTGTTGGATCCACGCAGGATCAATCTCTTCAGTGATGCTCAATCACTTTGGGTTTGTAGGTGTTTGGGTTTGGGTTTTCCTCACTTGATGATTTTCACTCAAAGTCCTCAAAGGATGGGATGCTCTCAAATGACAAGTGTCAATTTCTCTCGGAGCAGCCAACCAGCTAGTGGTTGTAGGGGGCAGCTATTTATAGCCTAGGGAGTAGTCTGACATGATAAGACATAAATGCACTTCAATGATATGACCATTAGGTGGGAGGATATTTTGGGACAGCTGGCGCGTAGCACAGCAACGGTCGGAAATTTGACTATCAAATTCCTCAGGGCTATCATGTTCCTCACTTGTAGGCAATCCGTGCAAGCGAATTCCTAACTCCTCAGTCAGAACAAATTCCTCAGAGACCAGAAGAACTTCGTCTCTGTCACTGAAGAAATTGACTGAACTACATGAGATTTCCAATGTCTTCACTCGAAGGGATTGGTAGGTGTAGGAATTTGGGTTGAGCATCACTTGGAAACTTTTCCTTAGTATATCCCCGACCCCCTTTAACAGTAGGGTGTTTCCTATGACTCAAGAAAGAGGATAAAGAAACTACGAAAACAAAAGTCTTCACACTTCATGTTCCTCGAATGAATACCAAGTCTTCACGGTCACACCAATTTGTTCACTTTCAAAGTCTTCAGGAAGTCTTCAGAAATCCAAAGTCTTCAATCGAAGAACTTCATTTTTAGGGCTCGACTTTCTCTGTAAATATCAAACTCCTCATAGACTTATAGACCTGTGTACACACCCAAACGCATTAGTCCCTTAACCTGTAAGTCTTCAATGCACCAAAATCACTAAGGGGCACTAGATGCACTTATAGAGGACCTGGTGTGTTGATGTCGCTGATGATTTTCTCAATCTGCACTTCATTAGCAACGCGAGGATGAGCTGGTTGACGATGAGGAATTTTCTCAGCATTTTCTTCAGAGCCATTTTCTTCAGGTGCACCAGTATGATGTTCTTCACGTTCTAGAATGACTTCTTCAGCAGATTCTTCGGTAGGAATGACATCTTCAGTAGCCTTGAACTTAATGGGTTCCTCAGGTGGTATTTCATCTAGCATAGGAGGTAGGTGCTCTCTTTGCGAGCCATTAGTTTCATCGAACTGCACATCTTCAGTTTTAATAACCTTGTGGTGATAGGTGTTGAAGACTCTGTAGGTGTGCGAGTCCTTACCATAACCAAGCATAAAACCTTCATGTGCTATTGGTGCAAATTTAGAATTGTGATGTGGATCTCTAATCCAACATTTAGCACCGAAGACTCTGAAATAACTCACATTGGGTTTCTTGTTCATGAGGAGTTCATATGAGGTCTTTCTGAAGAATTTGTGAAGATATACCCTGTTGATGATGTGGCATGCAGTATCAATTGCCTCAGGCCAGAAGCGAGGAGGCGTCTTGTACTCGTCAATCATAGTGCAGGCCATCTCAACAAGAGTTCTGTTCTTGTGCTCCATGACGCCATTCTGCTGAGGAGTATAAGGAGCAGATAACTCATGAGTAACATCCAAGTTCATCAAGATAGTCATCAAGACCAGTGTTCTTGAACTCAGTTCCATTGTCACTTCTGATGTGCTTGATCTTCACACCAAAGTTGGTTGAAGCCCTCGAGGAAAATCATTTGAAGACTTCCTGCACTTCAGTTTTATAAGTGATGATATGCACCCATGTATATCGAGAATAATCATCAACAATGACAAAGCCATATAAAGATGCAGCATTAGTAAACGTGGCATAGTGAGTAGGGCCAAAGAGATCCATGTGAAGCAATTCAAATGGACGAGTGGTAGTCATGATGGTCTTTGAGGGATGCTTGGACTTGGTCATCTTTATGGCTTCACAAGCTCCACACAAATGGTCCTTGAGGAATTTGACACCCTCGATGCCAATGACATGCTTCTTCTTCACGAGCGTGTGCAAGTTCCTCATCCCAGCATGACCAAGTCGTCAATGCCATAGCCAGCCTTCTGAAGCTTTTGCAAGTAGACATGTAGCAGGTTGTGGTCCTGTAGAGAAATCAACAATATACAAATCTCCTCTCCTAAAGCCTTCAAAGACTTTGGAATTGTCAGCTTCCATGATCACAACAGAACGATACTTGCCAAAGACAACAACGATATCAAGATCACAAAGCATTGAGACAGACATGAGGTTGAACCCTAAGGACTCGACAAGCATGACTTTGTCCATGTGTCGATCCTTTGAGATTGCAACCTTACCTAGACCCAATACATTGCTTTTGCCTTTTCCAGCGTAGCTGATATACTTTAGATGTGATGGAGATAAAGGAGAGTCCATCAATAAGCTCATGTCACCAGTCATGTGATTTGTATGTCCACTATCGAGGACCCACTTAGTGGCTTTGGGTTGATCATCCTACACATGAATTAGTGCAGCTTACGAACTCATATACTTCATTAGTGAATAATATGTCATCAAATTCATCGGATCAGTTTCATCAAGCGATAGAACAGGTAAAGTAATGTGAGGACGTGAGAAACGAAGATTCATTTCTTCATGATTAGCTTGCGTCCTTTCAAGAATATTCAGGTCTCCAGCAAATTCTTTAGATGTTTAAGTTCGTTTGGAGACCTGACCCTGCATAAGAGGTTAGTTCTTTTTCTTCACCACCCACATCTGAAGGGGCGGCAAAGAGTTCATCATTCTACGAACTCCATAAGAGAAAGGTGGCATAGATGCCAATCCACTTCGTTTCACATAAGAGGGGTTAGGGTAAGCATATGAGTAAGCAGAGAAATTCTTCAAGGATTTCTGAACATAATGATTTGAAGAATAATGCACAAATCCATAACCCTTAGCCTTTCCCTGCGAAACAGAGGTGTTAGCAGATGATGTTCATATGAGGACTTTGATCCATGTGAAGACTTTGGTCCATATGAAGAATTTGATCTGGGATTCCTATTCTTCATAGGTGGTGTCATGATGACAATCACCTGAAGACTTTCAAGGCACCTTTTGGGAACCCAGATTTTCTTCATAGGAGGACCGTTCCTGCGGTTAGTGCCAACATATCTAGCAAATACTTCACCATTCTGATTTTTGAATAGTTTATAATTGGAGTCAAATGACTCATCAGAAGAATATGAAGATTCACATGTAAAGCCAGATAAAGTAGATGGATCCACTGAAGGTCCCTTTGCAGCAACCCATGAGGTTTTGTGATACTGCTCAGGCTTCTAGTAGGTCCCATCAGCATTAAGTTTCCTCTCAAAGGCAATACCCTCTTTCCTAGTATTCCTATTGAGGATTTGCTTCTTAAGCACATCACAAAGAGCATGATTCCCTTTGAGGCTTTTGTACATGCCTGTCACATACAGTCCTTCAGCCCTGCATGGTCAGTGATACTAGCAGCATCCTTAGATGAGGAATTAGTGACATCATAGTCAGGTGAAGAATTTGCGGCAATATAAGCATTTGAACTTTCAGTGAAGAATTAGCAGATTCATGTTCAATTCACTTCAAACATGGAGGATTAAATTCTTCCTGAGTAGCGCTGATTAGTTGAGCAAGTAATGAATCATGCTCCTTCTGAAGATCTACATAACTCACTCTTAGCTTCTCAAGATCTTGCTTTCTTTGAAGAAATTCGTAAGAAAGCTTCTCATGATCAGATAAGAGAGTGTTATGATGACTCTGAAGATTATCAAACTTATTCTGAAGTTTGTGAAGATTTTCAGTCAAAGTTTTAGTGTGATCCATTTCTTCACCCAACATATCATCGCTTTTGTCTAGCATATTTTGAACCTTTTCAAGAGCCTTTTGTTGTTTCACAACAATCTTAGCAAGTTTAGAATAGCTAGGCTTGAGGTTTTCATCAGATTCATCCTCACTTGATTTAGAGGAGGGATATTTGAGTACCTTTGCACCTTTTGCAACGAAGCAATAGGTGGGAGCGTAGTCATCATTGTCGTTGTCAGTGATGTTGGGGAGGTCCTTTTCTTCAGAGTTGAAGATGGACTTGCTGATGAACGCAGTAGCGAGGGCTAGGCTCGCCACACCAGAGTCTGACTCCTCAGATGCCTCCTCTTCCTCATTTTCCTCAGATTCAGCCTCAGAGTCCATTTCCTTGCCAATAAATGCATGATCCTTCTTGGAGCTGCTCTTCTTGTGAGATGAAGACCTTGAAGGTTTTGATGAAGAGGACTTTGAAGATTTCTTCTTCTTCTTTGAATCATCAGAACTGTAGTCCTTGTACTTCTTCTTCTTTGATTCCTTTTCCCACTGAGGACAATCTTGAATGTAGTGACCTGGTTTCTTGCATTTGTGGCAAAGTCTCTTCTTGTGATCACGGGATGAGGAATATGATCTTAAGTCATCGCTTCTTGAGGATTTTGCAAAATGACCACGTCTTGAGAACTTCTAGAATTTCCTCACGATCACCAAGGCTGCTACCAAAATCTTCACCTTCAGATTCAGACACTGCCTTGGCCTTCAGAGCACGTGATCTGCCATAGCTTGGTCCATAGAGATCTCTCTTCTCAGCAAGCTGGAACTCATGAGTGTTTAGCCTCTTGAGGATATTAGCAGGATCAAGTGACTTGTAGTCTCCACATTCTTGTATCATTAGTGCAAGGGTGTTAAATGAGGCATCAAGCGATCGAAGCAATTTCTTCACCATCTCGTGCTAGGAGATGTCAGAGGCACCAAGTGCTTGAAGCTCATTAGAAATGTCAGTGAGGCGATCGAAGGTTTGCTGAACATTTTCATTGTCAAGTCTTTTAAAGTGGTTGAAGAGATGGCGAAGAACGTCAACTCGAGAATCACGCTGGATTGAGACTCCTTCATTGACCTTGGACAGCCTGTCCTAGATAAGTTTTGGTGTCTTGAAAGCACTCACTCTGCCATACCGCCCTTTGCTTAGATGGCCACATATGATGTTCTTCGCTTGAGAGTCAAGTTGCTTGAATCTCTTCACATCAGCAGCATTGATGGTAGGAGTGATAGAGGGAACGCCATTTTCCATAGTGTACCAGAGATCGTTGTCAATTGCCTCAAGATGCATTCGCATCTTATACTTCCAGTAGGGGTAGTTCGTCCCATCGAAGGTAGGACACCCAGCAGAGACCTTGATCATACTTGCGGTCAACATAACTAAAACTCCAGGCGGTTAAACCAAAATCACATAGAACAAGGGAGTACCCTGCTCTGATATCAATTGAGAGTGCGTTAAGTCGACTAGAGGGGGTGAATAGGCAATTTTTATAAATTATTCACTGAGGAATTTCAGGGTGAGGAAATTCCTAAGCGAAGAACTACTTGCAGCGGAATAAGTACTCAGATGCAGGCATGACATAACATAAGCATGGACATCATGATGAATTGGAAACACAACACAGAGTACAGAAAGCGTAAGCACAGGATAAAACAGAATGAAGACAAACAGACTGAAGAAATTGAACTGAGGAAATTGAGAATGTCTTCAGTCGAAGTATTCAAACAGATATGAACAGGTACACAACACAGTAATGAAGAAGTGAAAGGGTTGAGGAAATAGAACCCGTTAGCTCGGTGAAGACAATAATTTGGTAGACCAGTTCCAACTACTATGACAGTTGTACGTATGGTTAGAGCGGCTAGGTATTTAAACCTGTGGATACACAGTCCTCTCCATATTCTCCTTGAACTAAGATCACACAGACCTCGTCCAATCACTCGTGGTAAGTCTTTAGGTGACTTCCAAACCTACACAAACTAGGTAACTCGGCGATCCACAATTTCCTCTTAGATGCTTTAGACCATGACGCCTAACCATCTGGAGGATGCACAGTCCTCAAAGGTAACAAGCGTCAGTTCCACAAAGGAACAATCTCTTCAGTGATGCTCAATCACTTTGGGTTTGTAGGTGTTTGGTTTGGAGTTTTGGGTTTTTCCTCACTTGATGATTTTCACTCAAAGTCCTCGGAGGATGGGATGCTCTCAATGACTAGTGTCAATTTCTCACGGAGCAGCCAACCAGCTAGTGGTTGTAGGGGGCGGCTATTTATAGCCTAGGGAACAGCCCGACATGATAAGACATAAATGTCCTTCAATGATATGACCGTTAGGTGGATAAGATATTTTGGGACAGCTAGCGCATAGCACAGCAATGGTCGGAAATTTGAGGTTCAAATTCCTCAGGGCTATCATGTTCCTCACTTGTAGGCAATCCGCATTGGCGAATTCCTAACTCCTCAGTCAGAACAAATACCTCAGACACCAGAAGAAATTCGTCTCTGTCACTGAAGAAATTGACTGAACTGTATGAGATTTCCAATGGCTTCACTCGAAGGTATTGGTAGGTGTAGGATTTTGAGTTGAGCATCACCTGGAAACCTTTTCCTTAGTTTTACCTCGACCCCCTTTAACAGTACGGTGTTTCCTATGACTCAAGAAAGAGAAAATGAAACTACGAAAACAAAAGTCTTCACGCTTCATGTTCCTCGCATGAATATCAAGTCTTCACGGTTACACCAATTTCTTCACTTTCAAAGTCTTCGGAAAGTTTTCAGAGATCCAAAGTCTTCAATTGAAGACATTCATTTTTAGGGGTCGACTTTCTCTGTAATATCAAACTCCTCATAGACTTATAGACCTGTGTACACTCACAAACGCATTAGTCCATTAACCTATAAGTCTTCAATACAGCAAAATCACTATGGGGAACTAGATGCACTTACACAACTAGTCTTTGTTCATTTTGTAACTTCTGTTTCAAGTTACTAATCATAACAACTGAACCAGTATCAAATACCCAGGGGTTACTATGAACACTAGTAAATTACACATCAATAACATGTATATCATATATACTTTTGTTTACTTTTCCATCCTTCTTATCCGCCAAGTATTGGGGGCAGTTCCGCTTCTAGTGACCATTTCCTTTGCAGTAGAAGCACTCGGTTTCAGGCTTGGGTCTAGCTTTGGGCTTCTTCATGGGAGCGGCAACTTGCTTGCCATTCTTCTTGAAGTTCCCTTTCATTCCCTTGCCCTTTCACTTGAAACTACTGGTCTTGTCAACCATCAACATTTGATGCTTTTCTTGATTTCTACCTTCATTGATTTCAGCATCACGAAGAGCTCGGGAATCGTTTTCGTCATCCCTTGCATATTATAGTTCATCACAAAGTTCCAGTAACTTGGTAATAGTGACTAGAGAACTCTGTCAATCACTATCTTATCTGGAAGATTAACTCCCACTTGATTCAAGCGATTATAGTACTCAGACATTCTGAGCACATGCTCACTGGTTGAGCTATTATCCTCCATCTTGTAGGCAAAATACTTGTCAGAGGTCTCATACCTCTTGACTCGGTGAAAGCACAAGTGCTCCCTGGGTGATTTTGGTAATTAATGTCAACATATCTCTTGTTGGACTAATGCTTTCATCTAGTATGCTTCAGATAAGTTAAACAATGGAGTGGCATGGACTAGAGGATGTGCAACCCCTTCGAGATGATAAGGACAAAGGATTGGCTCAAGCTCAAAGCTCGGGACTCTACATTTTTCATTTTAGTGATCCAAGATCACATTGAGTCCATAGGAAAGCCAATACTATTAAGAGGGGATGAGGTGTTGCTTAATGGCTTGCTTGCTCAAAGTGCTTAGTGATATGCTTCAAAGCACTCAACCACTTTCTCACATCCACATTTGTCCCAAACCAAAAGTCAAACTCGGCCTCACCGAAACTTTCTATCTGGCGCCACCGAGTTCTCTTGACATAGCCACTGCTAGAAACCCTGATAAATTCGGTCTCACCGATGGGATCTCGGTCTCACCGAGATGGGCTTGCAAACTCTCTGTTGCCTATTGCATTAATTTCGGTCTCACGGAAATATGAAATCGGTCCCATCGAGTTTTCTTGGCCAACTCTCTGTTTAGCTTATTACCAAAGTCGGTCCCACCGAGTTTGTGTAATCGGTCCAACTGAGATAAGGCTTTACCCTAACCCTAGCACATCGGTCCCACCGAGTTGATCATGTCGGTCCCACTGAAATGCCTAACGGTCACATTATGAACCAAATCGGTCTGACCGAGTTGTATAATTCGGTCCCACCGAGTTTGGAGATTTGTGTGTAACAGTTAGATTTTGTGTGGAGGCTATATATACCCCCTCCACCCACTCTTCATTCATGGAGAGAGTCATCAGAACATGCCTACACTTCCAACATACATTTTCTGAGAGAGAACCACCTACACTTCTGTTAAGGTCAAGATATTCCATTCGAACCACATAAATCTTGATCTCTAGCCTTCCTCAAGTTGCTTTCCACTCAAATCATCTTTCAACCAAATCCAATCCTATGAGAGAGAGTTGAGTGTTGGGGAGACTATCATTTGAAGCACAAGAGCAAGGAGTTCATCATCAACACACCATCTATTACCTTTTGGAGAGTGGTGTCTCCTAGATTGGTTAGGTGTCACTTGGGATCCTCTATCAAGATTGTGGAGTTGAACCAAGGAATTTGTACGGGCAAGGAGATCACTTACTTCGTGAAGATCTACCCTAGTGAGGCCAGTCCTTTGTGGGCGATGGCCATGGTGGGATAGACAAGGTTGCTTCTTCGTGGACCCTTCGTGGGTGGAGCACTTCGTGGACTCGCGCAACTATTACCCTTCGTGAGTTGAAGTCTCCATCAACGTGGATATACGATAGCACCACCTATCAGAACCACGCCAAAAATCTCTGTGTCTCCAATTGCGTTTGCACACTCAAATCCCATCCTTTACATTCTTGCAACTTGCATGATTTACTTTTTGCTGCTCATATACTCGTATCATGCTTGCTTGATATGTATTGTGAATGTTTGAACTTGTGCTAAAACTCCACTTCAACTTAAAGAATTTAAAAACTGCAACTTTTCTTGCTAAGAGTCTATTCACCCCCTCTAGACACCTCTTCTCGATCCTTTCAATTGGTATCAAAGCTAATGGTCTCCATTGCTTTGGTTTAAACACCTTTGGAGGAAGATGGATGAGTCTATGTTGGGGAGTCTTAGACATAGAGTGCCTATATGAAAGTGCGTTATATCGACTAGAGGGGGTGAATAGGCGATTTTTATGAATTCTTCACTATGGAATTTGCAGGTGAGGAAATTCCTTAGCGAAGAACTACTAGCATCGGAATAAGTACTCAAAAGTAAACATAACAGAGCACAAGCATAGTCATCATGATGAAATGAAAACAAGCACAAAGTACAGAAAACGTAAACACGGGATAACACAGGATGAAGACAAACAGACTAAAGAAATTGAACTGAGGAAATTGAGAAAGTCTTCAGTCAAAGTCTTCAAACACAGATATGAACAAGCACTCAACACGGTTATGAGGAAATGAAAGAGTTGAGGAAATAGAACCAGTAAGCTTGGTGAAGACAATGATTTGGTAGACCAGTTCCAACTGCTGTCTCAGTTGTACGTCTGGTTGGAGCGGCTAGGTATTTAAACCTGAGGACACACAGTCCCGGACACACAGTCCTCACCGTGTTCTCCTTCAGCTAAGGTCACACAGACCTCGCCCAATCACTCATGGTAAGTCTTCAGGTGACTTCTGAACCTTCACAAACTTTGTCACTCGGCGATCCATAATTCCTCTTGGATGCCCTAGACCTTGACGCCTAACCGTCTGGAAGAAGCACAGTCTTCAAAGGTAACAAGCGTCGGATCCACGCAGGATCAATCTCTTTAGTGATGCTCAATCACTTGGGGTTTGTAGGTGTTTGGGTTTGGGTTTTCCTCACTTGATGATTTTCGCTCAAAGTCCTCGGAGGATGGGATGCTCTCAAATGACAAGTGTCAGTTTCTCTCGGAGCAGCCAACCAGCTAGTGGTTGTAGGGGGCGGCTATTTATAGCCTAGGGAGCAGCCCGACATGATAAGACATAAATGCCCTTCAATGATATGACCGTTAGGTGGGTACATATTTTAGGGACAGCTGGTGCATAGCACAACAATGGTCGGAATTTTGAGTAGCAAAATCCTCAGGGCTATCATGTTCCTCACTGTGTAGGCAATCTGCACTGGCGAATTCCTAACTCCTCAGTCAGAACAAATTCCTCAGAGACCAGAAGAACTTTGTCTCTGTCACTAAAGAATATGACTGAACTATATGAGATTTCCAATGGCTTCACTCGAAGGGATTGGTAGGTGTAGGATTTTGAGTTGAGCATCACATGGAAATTTTTCCTTAGTATTTCCTTGACCCCCTTTAACAGTATGGTGTTTCCTAAGACTCAAGAAAGAGAAAATGAAACTACAAAAACAAAAGTCTTCATGCTTCATGTTCCTCAAATGAATACCAGGTCTTCAAGATCACACCAATTTCTTCACTTTCAGAGTCTTCAAAAAGTCTTCAGAAATTCAAAGTCTTCAGTCGAAGAACTTCATTTTTAGGGGTCAACTTTCTCTGTAAATATCAAACTCCTCATAGACTTATAGACGTGTGTACACTCACAAACGCATTAGTCCCTTAACCTATAAGTCTTCAATACACCAAAATCACTAAGGGGCACTAGATGCACTTACAATCTCCCCCTTTTTGGTGATTGATGACAATATAGGTTAAGTTTTCAACGGGGATAAACATATGAAGTGTAAATACTGATATTGAGGAATTTGATTGCAAGATATAGAAGAACTCCCCCTGAAGATGTGCATGGTGAGGAATTTGCTTTTGAAGCATTGCACACTTGAAGAGTAGAATCATGGAGATCTCCCCCTATATCTTGTAATTCATACACGCATTTGACATATCATAATGAGGAATTTGAAATGCATGATGAAATATGGTGACTGATGTAATTCAGCATGCGTGCATTAGCATATATGAGGAATAAGCATGCAGAAAAACACATCAAAAGTATCAGAGCACCATCGGGTTTAAGTTTACAACTCGATCCAATAAAGTTTCAGAAGAACAAGAGTTGTAACTTAGCAAAAAAACAACGCCCATATAGATAGACCCGCTTGAAGACTAACTCAAAATTCTCCCCTTTGTCATTGAATGACCAAAAGGATCGAAAATGAGGACTAACGCCCCTGAAGAATATCAAGTTGATGATGGAGCGCTAGAGTTGTCGGGGTCGTTTGTCATGGAAGGGCCTGCTGCAGTGTCGTCCAAGTCTTCATGCTCATCGGTGTCGCACGATGAAGAATAGCAGCTGGACACCAAAGGAGGAACCTTGACCTTCTTGTATTTCTTCGATGGAGGTGCAGACCAGTCAAAATCTTCCTTGAGACCCATTGCCTTGAGATCTTCTTCGCCATACAGATGTGACAGAGTGGCCTAGGTGCGACCGAAGACTTCATGGAGGTAGTAATGGTTTTTCTTCACTGCATTATGTGTAGCAGTCATGTTGTGAAGAAATGAACCAAACTGACGCTTAACCCATTTATGGTTTCGATCCACCTTCTAGTGAAGACTAAGCAGAAGCTTATGGTCAATAATCACACAAGGAGCAGTCGCTTGAGGAGTAGACTTGGGTGCAGAGTCATGTGTGGCAGAGTCATCATTGGTGGAATAAGATGCAGCTTTGCGAAATTGACCATCCAATGGACGAATGCCTTCACTAAAGACAGCAGGAGCCTTGCCCTTTTCATCAGTTGAAGCAAAAGCCTGCTTGAGGACTTCAATCGGGGGTAGATAGCTAAGGTGATTCTGAAAATCAGCCTTGTAGTTGAGTGAAGACCTTGTCCTGAGGAATCTCATAATCCAAGGTGCATAAGGTTTCAGCTCAAACGGAGAAAGTGCAGCATTTGCCAGAGTCCTCATGAAGAAATCGTGATAGTTGATAGGAATGCTATGTATGATGTTGAATAGCAGATTCTTCATGATGCCAACTATTTCCTCATCAGATGAGTCGTGGCCTTTGATGGGACTCATTGTCCTCGTCAGAATGCGATAGACAGTCCGAGGCACATATAGTAATTCCTTCACAAGGAATTTGGTTTGTGGGGCCTGACCTGGCTTCAAAGGCTTCATCAGAACTTGCATGTAGTGATTTGTAAGCTCAGGTTCACTATAGATGCAACGAGCAGCTTCAAGGGGAGGACTGAGTGGTAAAGCACGAAGCAATTCAGTAGCTGGTGCCCTGTAGTGAGTGTTTTCAGACATCCAGTCCAGCACCCATGAATTCACATCTTCAGAATCTCCTGTGATGTGCAGCGTCTTATAAAATTGAAGAATGAGTTCTTCATTCTAATCACATATGTCAGTGCAGAAATTTAACAGTCCAGCGTCATGAAGAACACTGAGGATGGCTCGAAGCATGGCAGAGATTCCATATCCACGTGAGGAATGTGCTCATGGTAGAAGATTTTGTCTTTGTTAAACAACACTGAGGAATAGAAAGTAGCCTGGCTGGTAGTCCAGAAACGCCTTTTCCTAATGCGAGCAGAGTCATAGGGGTCATAGTCTGTGAAGAATACGTGCTCGCCGAAGAAATCATGAGCCTTGAATTTTTGCTTCCTGGAGAATGGATCCTTTGGCTTGGGTAGAGTAGTGTCAGTGAGTTGCATCACAACCTCGGGAATCGCAATCTCAGGTTCTTCAGGCTGAGGAATTTCTGGTTCCTCTTCAGTGGCAGTCTGCATCTTCAGATGTTCAGCAGTAGTAGTTGCTTCAGCACTAGTGGATGGAATTTCTTCACGTACAGACGAAGTGAGGTGAGTTTCTTCAGAGCCCATTTGAATAGTTTGTGCAGGGGACTGAGGTATTTGCTATAAAGGTGTGAACAGTGGAGAGTTGGGGTTCTGAGTCTCCCAAAATTCATCACTTAGCACAGGTGTGGTGCAGCCAATGTCCACATCTTCATCTTCCATTTCTTCAACGCCAGCCTCTTCAGCTGTGAACTGAGGCATAGACGAGGAAATAACTGGTGTTGAAGGGATTGTATCCACTTCAATTTCTTCATCCATCTGCCCTGATGAAGCAGTAGAGGGATTCTCTTCATCAGATTCACTTGGAATCACATATTCTTCATCAAAAGGAACAAGGTCCTTTGATGGCATGATTGAGATCGGAACAACATCAATGGGATTTACGAATGAACTTGTCATAGACTTCATTTTCTTCAGAGCTGAAGAATTTGAAGTAGCTGATGCTTTCCTTTTCTTCACAGCTGCACGCTCTGTAGCCTTGGTCTTCTTCACATCTGATGCAGATGGAAGGATCGGAGTTGGTGTAGGCGCAGGAGGAGCAGAGGAATCTGGTTGATTTTCTTCAGGCACAACTGATGCAGTTGCCCTGACTTCTTCATTTTCTTCAGGCGCACCACTAGTGGATGCCCTGAAAATTTCTTCAGCGGCTGGAATGCAGTCATCATCCCTGGAACTCACATTTTCTTCAGCAGCCTGAAAGTCATCAGCGGTGCTAGCATGTTCTTCAGTTGGCTGAGCAGATGCTTCAGCTTGAGGAATTTCCTGTTGCGATGGAGCTGCAACATTGGAGGTGAACTTCTCAGTCAGTTTAACAAAACTGACCTTGGCTCCTTGCCAATCAGCATAGTAGGCTTTGAAGTCATCGCTGAGGGTTTTGATTTCAGACTGGATTTTTACAAGTTCATCAGTTGTCATAGTGACAATGGTGTTCTTCATAAATTTCTCCTTCTTATATTGCGCTTTCTTGATCTGCCTGGCCTTCTCATATTTCCATTTTTCTTCTTGGATGAAATGGGTTAGCATGTGTGAGGGAGTCCTGGATTAGGGGGTCTCCAGACAGCCGGATTATCTCCATTGGCCGGACTGTTAGACTATGAAGATACAAGATTGAAGACTTCGTCTCGTGTCCGGATGGGACTCTAATTGGCGTGGAAGGCAAGCTAAGCAATACGGATATGAATATCTCCTCCTTTATAACCAACCTTGTGTAACCCTAACCCTCTCCGGTGTCTATATAAACCGGACGGTTTTAGTCCGTAGGACAACAACCATAACATAAAATCATACCATAGGCTAGCTTCTAGGGTTTAGCCTAGGGGTGGAAATTGGTAGCGGATAATCCGAAATATCCGATATTCGTATTCGAGAAAATGCCTATTCGTATTCGAAGCATCCGCATCCGAACAAAAATGGAAATGGAAATTATTCGTATCCGAATTTATTGAACAAATAAAAAATAAAATATGGTACGAGATTTTGAGACAAATATGGATATGGAAGTGGATATATCCGTATCTGAATAAGATTATGGGAGGTAATTTTCAAAATTCTAGACCCAATATTCCAATTATCCAACATAAAAGCCAAATAAGTGGTCAAATTTTACTCTTTATATGATTAAACTTATAAATTATTATGCATTACAATAGTATTTATTCATAAACCTATTTATCATTGACTTATTGTATGTCACAAGTTGATTATTTCAGGTCGCATAGCTATTGACTAATTTACTTAAGCAATATGTTGATATTATTCGTATCCGTTCCGAATCAAGAAAATATCCGATACGTATCCGTATTCGAATAATATCCGAGCCGCATCCGTATCTGATAACATCCGTATTCGAATTCATATTCATTTTGAAAATATGAAAATGGAAGTGGCAAGAGCACTATCCGATCCGCATCCGATCCGTTTCCACCCCTAGTTTAGCCTCTCTGGTCTCGTGGTAGATCTACTCTTGTACTACCCATATCATCAATATTAATCAAGCAGGACGTAGGGTTTTACCTCCATCAAGAGGGCCCGGACCTGGGTAAAACATCGTGTCCCCTGCCTCCTGTTACCATCCGGCCTAGACGCACAGTTCGGGAACCCCTACCCGAGATCCACCGGTTTTGACACCGACATTCGTGCTTTCATTGAGAGTTCCGCTGTGCCGTCGCCACCACGAAGGATGTCTCATCCCGTCTTTAAAGACGACACTATCGCTGAGGGAGCCTTGGCTATTGGCCAAACTCTCCGGCTAGGTGGTTTTCTTATGACCGCCTGTTCGGCCGCTGCACCGACGATGACTTCTCGGGTCATCGAAAGCAATCTTCACGTCAACTCGGAACTCGCTAAGAAGTTAGATCCAATGGAGCTCTCTTCCCTGAACGAGCTCTTGGATCGCATCGCCGCCCTGGGAGTCGCTACAGACTACGATCAGATTGGGCCTAAACCCGATCTAAGAGAGATCAACTCTCCCTAGGTCACCCATCACATTGCAGTGGTGGAGGAACAATGCGGTAACCCTTCATCTATCTTAAGGACTAGCTATGTACGGATTCCCGATCCCTCCAAGCCGGATACCCGTGGAGGGGAGGACGTCACTCAAGGCCTGAACCTAGAATCAGGCAGCGGGCTAGATTTATCGAAAAACATCCAAGAATCCAAACTTTCGAGTTCGGAAACTCCTTGGCCCCTGAGTCTCAGATGGGGTGAGGATTCGGATTCAATTCCACCCACCCACCCAAACATACGTGATCTATCCCAAATTAGGCAAGAGCCCGAAGAAACAGTACACCGTTGCCGGGCCAGATTCCTCCTGGTCATGAACAGGATAAAGGACTGCCGCGAGGAAGACACAATTTCATTCTTCTGCAATAATTGCATGGACAAGGGAATCCTCAACGCCATAAGTCGTCGCGAAATCACACGCTTTGCCGACTTGGTGTCCACAGTACGAAAGTACTGTTCGATGGAAAGCGCCTGGAAAACCGAAATAAAATTTTGGGATAATCCGGCCCTGAATACAAACCCAGTCTGAAATAAAAGGGTGCATTATCACAATACACTTGGGTTAACTACCAAAAAGCAAAATCCCTCTACGGGGCAAGGAACCGTACTGGAGGGATGGCTCAACGGACCCTGCAAAATTCATAGTACAGCGGATGCAATACCAACGCACAACCTTAGAGCATGTTGGATACTCCGGTAGGTGGCCAAAAGTGGTGAGGATCTACTCCTACCAAAGACCACAGAACACCATCCCATGGACAACAATACGGTGTTAACAGTCTTTGAGACCTTCGCATCAAATAATAGACACAAGCGAACACTCTGCAGCATGGCCAAAATCTGCCACATAGCAGAAATAAATCCTTGGAGTGACATGGCTATTACCTTCAATGCCAGTGACGAACCTAAATTCCGAACAGCCCGAGCAGCAGCCGCACTGGTCCTCAGTCCAATCGTGGACGGCTTTCGACTCACCAAAGTACTCATGGACGGCGGCAGCGGATTAAACCTCATCTATGAGGAAACTCTTCAAAAGATGGAAATAGACTGGAGCCGCATTGAGCAAAGTAGCACAACCTTTAGAGGAATCATCCCCAGTCGGGAAGCACGTTGTGCTGGAAAAATCACACTAGACGTGGTATTCGGCACGCCAGATAATTACAGGTCCGAAGAAATTACATTCCAAGTGGCCCCGTTCAGCAGCGGATACCACGCTCTATTAGGGCGGGAGGCGTTTACAATCTTCCAAGCCATACCCCGTTACAGGTACATGAAGCTCAAAATGCCCGGGCCCAACGGAATCATCACTTTTGTTAGTGATCCGGACATAGCACTCCGCGCCGAAAATAAGACAGCTGCACTGGCCCTTGAGGCACTACCCGAAGCCCTAGCGGCCGAAGAACTAACTGCACTGCGCTCCACGGTGAACAGGGACGACGTGATAGTCGATAAAAGATCCAAGTCCACCTCCTTTAAACCGGCGGACGAAATAGTCAAATTCCAAGTCCATCCAACAGACCCTACAAAAATAGCTTCCATCGAGGCACAATTAAACCCTGAAGTCGACGCCGCACTGCGAGAGTTCCTACACAAGAACTGGGACATTTTTGCCTGGCAACCTTCAGACATGCCAGGAATCCCACGCAGGCTGGCTGAGCACAGCCTAAATATCCTAAAAGGATTCAAGCCAGTCAAGCAGGCTCTTCGACATTTCTCCGAGCCTAAAAGACAAGCCATGGGAGAGGAACTAGCCAAGCTATTGGAGGCCGGATTCAACAAAGACATAAAACATCCGGACTGGCTAGCAAACCTGGTGGTACCAAAGAAGGACAAATCCTGGCGCTTGTGCGTCGATTTTAAGGACCTTAACAAGGCCTGCCCAAAGGATCCCTTCCCCCTCCCCCGCATCGATCAAATCATCGATACTACCACAGGACACGAGTCATTGTGTTTCCTCGACGCATACTCCAGATACCATCAAATTAAAATGGCAGAGCCAGACCAAGCCACAATGGAATTCATCACACCATACGGCCCATTCTTCTTCAACACAATGCCCTTCGGGCTAAAAAACGCCGGCGCAACATATCAGCGCATGATTCAGACATGTCTGGCAAACCAGATCGGCAAAAGGCATACGTGGATGACGTGGTTGTTAAAACCAAGCATGTCGAAACTCTAGTAGACGACTTGAGGCTCACATTCGACAACCTCCGAACATATGACATCAAGCTCAATCTGGAAAAATGCGTTTTCGGCGTACCAGCCGGAAAGCTCCTAGGATTCATTGTCTCCAGTAGAGGTATTGAAGCTAATCCGGCCAAAATCTGAGCGTTGTCACAGTTGACTACCCCAACAGACCTCAAACAAATACAAAAATTGACTGGATGCGTGGCGGCTCTAAGCCGCTTTATCTCCCGCTTGGGAGAAAAGGCATTACCCCTTTATCGCCTCCTCCGGCGCACCGAACACTTCGAGTGGACGGACGCCGCCACGGCCGGACTCAACAAAATAAAAGCCATATTGGCAACAAACCCAGTCCTAGCCGCGCCAAACATTGGCGAACCAATGCTATTATACATTGCGGCAACTCATCAAGTAGTAAGCGCAGTGCTCGTCGTTGAGCGAGAAGCGGGCGGACACAAATTCCCCCTTCAAAAGCCGGTTTACTATGTGTCCATTGTCCTTACTCCATGCAAATCACGGCACCCGCATTATCAAAAGATAGCGTACACGGTATTTATGGCATCCCAGAAGCTGCGACACTACTTTCAAGAGTGTTCGATAATGGTAGCCTCGGAAGTACCACTTAACAATATTTTAAACAACCGCGACGCGACGGGCCGGATTGCCAAATGGGCCATTGAGCTCCTCCCGTTCGACATAACTTACAAGCCGCGGTGAGCTATTAAGTCGCAAGTTTTGGCTGACTTCCTTGCTGAATGGACGGAAGCCGAACTCCCTAAGGAGTACGACACATATTCAAACTGGATCATGCACTTCGATGACTCCAAAATGTTGGCTGGTCTGGGGGCTGGCGACGTTTTGACATCCCCAACAGGAGACACCATTCAATACGTACTACATATAATGTATACGGACTCCAACAACGCAGCCGAATATGAGGCCCTTCTACATGGTCTCTGGATGGCAGTATCCATGGGCATTCAACGCCTAGAGGTGCGCGGGGATTCGAACCTCGCGATATCCCAAATAAATGGAGACTTTGATACCAAGGATCCGAAAATGGTAGCTTATCACAATGCCGTCCTAAAAATGTCAGCTCGGTTCGAGGGGCTCGAATTTCACCATGTGGCTCGGGAAAACAATCAGGCGGCGGATATCCTCGCCCGCATCGGCGCAAAACGTGACGCGGTCCCTCCCAACATATTTCTGGAAAGGCTTTTCAAGCCATCCATAGCATGGGAAGGGGACACCGGTAACAACAGTCCGGACCCAGCCAAAATACCCGATACCGAACTCTCTGACACAATCAGAGGCTCCGCCATCGAAATAACATAACCAACCCACGAAATAATGGCCATTATTGCCCCGTGGACAGAACCATTCCTGGCCAACCTGACTAGACAGGAACTTCCGGAGGACCAAAATGAGGCACGCTGCATAGTGCGGCGATCCAAGGCCTACAGGGTCCATGAGGGAGAATTGTACAAAAAAGCGCTACCGGAGTCCTTCAAAGGTGCATCTCCGAAGAGGAAGGGCGGAACCTTTTGGCAGAAATTCATGCTGGACTCGGCGGTCATCACGCCACAGCCCGGGATCTTGTAAGCAAGGCCTTCCGTACAGGATTCTATTGGCCAATGGCCCGGGCAGATGCACAGGACTTGGTCCAACGTTGTGCCGGTTGCCAGCTCTTTGCAAATCAAATCCATATGCCACCCACCGCCCTCCAAACAATCCCCATTACATGGACCTTCGCGGTCTGGGGGCTTGACATGGTTGGACCCCTTATAGGGGGAACCCACAAGAAAAAATACTTATTGGTCATGGTGGATAAATTCACCAAATGGATAGAGGCTAAACCGGTTAAAACAGCCGAATCCGGACCGGTGATAGATTTCATATCCGGGGTTGTACACCATTACGGCGTCCCCCATAGCATCATCACTGATAACGGCACGAACTTCACGGCCCACGAGGTAAAACTCTGGTGCAGCAAAATGGGCATCAAGCTTGACCATGCTTCAGTCTATCACCCACAAACCAACGGTCAAGTCGAACGAGAAAATGGTCTTATAATGAGCGGCATTAAACCCAGATTAGTGCGCTCCTTAACAGAGTCCGACACGCACTGGGTAGAGGATCTCGACTCCGTACTCTAGGGGCGGTGGACCACGCCGAATCGTAGTACCAGATATACACCGTTTTTTATGGTGTACGGCGCAGAGGCAGTCCTGCCCTGCGACATAATTCATGACTCACCTCGAGTGCGCATGTACAAAGAGAGAGAAGCCGAGCTCGATCGGCAGGACAGTCTGGACACCTTGGAGGAAGAGCGCGATGTAGCCAAAGCCCGTTCCGCATTTTACCAGCAACAGGCTCGCAGATACCAAAGCAGAGAAGTATGGGCCAAAACTTATAACGTTGGCGAACTATTTCTACGACTGCCAGATAAGAAGAAGAACAAGCTCGAGCCCAAATGGGAAGGTGTAACGCCCTCGATGCGGCTATATCTCCCACGTGTCGAAGCACGACTTAGAGGCATAACCGCATTGAAAGCAATGTAGCAAGTGAGGTAATCTTCACACAACCCATGTAATACATAAGGGAAAGAGATACATAGTTGGCTTACAATCGCCACTTCACACAAATACATGAATAAAACATTACATCAATCAGATACAATCAAGTTCCGACTACGGAACCAAAATAAAAGAAGACTACCCCAAAAGCTACACAGATCCCTGATCGACCCGACTGGGCTCCACTACTGACCAACTGGAAACGGAACAACCCAAAGAACATGACTTCATCGAGCTCCTCCTTGAGCTTGGTTGCGTCACCTGCTCGGTATCATCGGCAACTGCAAACTGGTTTTGGAAGTATCTGTGAGTCACGGGGACTCAGCAATCTCACACCCTCGCGATCAAGACTATTTAAGCTTGTGGGTAAGGTAAAAGGTATGAGGTGGAGCTGCAGCAAGCGACTAGCATATATAGTGGCTAACATACGCAAATGAGAGCGAGAAGAGAAGGCAGAGCACGGCCGATAAAATTATCATCAAGAAGTGATCCTAGAACAACCTACGTCAAGCATAACTCCAACAACGTGTTCACTTCCCGGACTCCGCCGGAAAGAGACTATCACGGTAACACACGCGGTTGATGTATTTTAGTTAAGGTCAACTTCAGGTTTTCTAAAACCGGACGTTAACAAATTCCCATCTGCCCATAACCACGGGCACGGCTTTCGAAAGTTCAAATCCCTGCAGGGGTGTCCCAACTTATCCCATCACAAGCTCTCACGGTCAACGAAGGATATTCCTTCTAGCAGGAAGACCCGTTTAGGCTCGGAATCCTGGTTACAAGACATTTCGACGGGTAAAACAAGACCAGCAAGACCGCCCGATGCGCCGACATCCTGATAGGAGCTGCACATATCTCGTTCTCAGGGCAACACCGGATCAGCGCTCCATACAACTAATACCAGCCCTCAAGTTTCCCCGAGGTGGCGCTGCAAAGGACTCTAGTTCGGACCAACACTTAGACAAGCACTGGCCTGGAGGGGGGTTAAAATAAAGATGACCCTCGGGATGCGTGACTTCCAAGGGAAAAAGGCTAGGTGGCGAATGGTAAAACCAAGGTTGGGCCTTGCTGGAGGAGTTTTATTCAAGGCGAACTATCAAGGGGTTCCCATAATAACCCAACCGTGTAAGGAATGCAAAATCCGGGAACATAACACCGATATGACGGAAACTAGGGCGGCAAGAGTGGAACAAAACACCAGGCATAAGGTCGAGCCTTCCATCCTTTACCAAGTATATAGATGCATTAATTAAATAAGAGATATTGTGATATCCCAACAAGTAAACATGTTTCAACAAGGAACAACATCTCCTTGTTCCAACAAGGAACAAACTTCAATCTTCACCTGCAACTAACAATGCTATAAGAGGGGCTGAGCAAGCGGTAACATAGCCAAACAACGGTTTGCTAGGACAAGGTGGGTTAGAGGCATGGCTTAACAATATGGGAGGCATGATAATCATGTGGTAGGTATCGTAGCATAGGCATAGCAAAAGAGCGAGCAACTAGCAAGCAAAGATAGAAGTGATTTCGAGGGTATGGTCATCTTGCCTGAGATCCCGCAAGGAAGATGAACGAGTCCATGAAGAAGGCAAACAGACGTAGTCGAACGGATCCTCACAAAGACGACGTTCTCGGAACCAACCCGAAGAAGCAACACCGGAAAGAAGCACACAACATAGTAAACAATCATCACATAAGCATGGCACGATGCGCAAACAAGTATGTTGCATGTCCGGTTTAATGACGCATGGCATGGCAAAATGCACAAACAATCCCTACAAATTAAGTGGAGCTCAATATGCAACTCCGTTGCACATTAACGAAACACCACGTGAGTTATTTAGTTCGATCTTGTTTATGTACCCAACAATATTAAATGTTGTTAAACATGGCAAGAGGGTGAAGCAAATGAAAACTACCTATCTAGGCAAGTTTAAATGAGGCCGGAACAACAAGCAACAAGTCCGGAAAAATCCTCATGTGCATATTTTGGTTATGGTATTGTTCTGCCCTAAACCATATTTTAGAGTTGTTTAACATGCAAAGTGATGCCACCAAGTTAAACTAGGCATTTTTTTACCCCATTTACATCTAAAGTTTATTTAATTCGGAGCTATGGTTATTTAGTTATGAAATAAAGCATTTTAGCATGTTATTTAAGCAAGTTTAAACAAACAACATTTTAAACATAGATGAAAATGGCATATTATTAATCTACACATAATTTTAAACAAGTTTCATATATAAATTAATTTAATCTGGTGCATGGATGATGAGTTATCAAATGCATGAAACTAGGGGGGTAATCTGTAAATATGCAGTTTTTCTGGAAATAGAAAAATTCGTTCATAGCAGAAAAAATATACATCGGGTCGAATCTGGCCGGCCCAACAAGCTCAGGAGAGGGCTGGGCGCATCCTCACCATGGGTTGAGGCCCAGTCAAAGCAGTGGTGGGGCAGGCTGGATCTGTAGGGAAGCAGCGGGGGCCGGCGTGTAGTGCGGGCGACTTGGCCTTGGCACCGGGGTCAAACAACAGTGGCAGGCCAGCTCTCGCGGAGCGCTGGGCCTGGCGCTGGAGAGGCAGGCTGGGCCTTGGGCGGTTGACAACAGAGGGAACCGGGCCTTGGGGGTCGCGACCCATGGCGATCGACGGGGAGGGCGCGGTTGATCTGGAGTCGGTCAACGCGAGCGCGGCGCTGGGCCAATTCCAGATCGAAGTGAGGTGGCGGTCCAGGCGCGGGGTCGAGGCGCTTGAGCGGGACGAGCGAAGCTCCTCTGCTTTCGAGCAGAGCAAGCAGAGGCCGGCGACGATGGACTTGGCGAGAGCGGCGCAGAGGCTTGGCGGACGATGGCGAGCTCGGTGCGTCGTCTCGCTGGAAGACGAACGGGACGGCGACGGCCGACGCTGGTTCACGAATCCGTGTGAGGTAGAGGCCCCGGACGAGATGCGGCAAGGGAACGAGCCCACGGCGCGGCGGCGGAAGCTCCTGCACATGCCTGGTACAGTGACATGGAGGGGGTTTAGAGAGAGTTGGAGAAGGGAAGGAGAAGGAGGAAGGGTAGGGGCGACGGGGATGGCCTGGCATGGTCAGGGTCGCCGGTGTGCTGGAGAGGAGCTCCGGCGAGTTGCTGCGGGGCTGAGGGGAGTGGGCGCCTTGGATCGGGAGGAGGGGGTTGTGGAGCTCAGGGATCGACGCAGAGAAGCCCGAAGGGATTTTGGATCAGGGGAAGGTAGAGGCTTGACTGGGTGAATCGGGTAGGGGAGATCCCGACGGGGATTTGGTGGAATGGCGGCGGCGGCTGGGAGGATGGGACATCTCTCCTCACATTTAGGGTTGGACTATATATTTATAGCATATGGGTGTTTGGCTAGGGGCTAATCTAGATCCTTCGATCGAAATCGAGCGGTTGAGAAAAAATAGGTTAGGAAGTCTAATAAACAAAACGGAGATGTTTTGTAGACGTTTGGGGATGATCCAGACACAGCGGTAACGACTGTCCGGGTCGGGTCCGGGACAGATTTCGGACGCGCGCGGGAGGAGGTCCGCGGGCTGACAAGAGAGGCTAGGTAGGTCCTGGCGGTGAGAGGTAGTGCAGAAGGCAAAGGTTTGAGAAGAGAGAAGAGGAGAGGCCCGGCGACTGTTTTCGGAGACCGAAAACGTCCGACGTCAGACCGACTATAATGTCGCTATAGTTATCCGTTGGGCTATCAAACGAACTCCGAATGCGATGAAATTTGACAGGCGGTCTTCCTACACTAAAATTAGACCGCACGCCAACTTTCAACCCATTCCGAGAACATTTTCCGGCCACTTATAAAATACTATTTCGGACATGTCGCGGGCGCGTGCAAGTGAGTCTGGCCTCAAAACGGACCACAGAAGGAACTGGGAGACCCGGACGAATGCAAGTTTTGAAAACATGATGATGCAATGCACATGATGACATGATATGCAATGCATGACACGCAAGCAATGACAACACAACAACAACGAATAACTGGAGGACACCTGGCACATCGGTCTCGGGGAGTTACAACACTCCACCACTACGAGAGGATCTCGTCCCGAGATCTAGAATGGCACCAGAGGGACAACGGAAGAGAAAGAGGAGAGGTAAAGCTAAGTTGCTTCTTTGACAAACAAGTGAAACCACGAACCTTGCAAAGATTAAACTATATAAAGAAAGAATGCAACGAAGAAGAACAAAGTTGAAAGCACTCCGGTGGGGAAGAGGAACAATGAAATACAAATTCGGACAACACTTCAGTTGAAAAGAGATGAAAGACTTGATAAAATGAAAGAGCTTGAGCAAAGGGGCACAACACTCCGGTTAAATGGATAAACCAAGAAAAGAACAGGATCCTGACAAGAACAAGAAGAAGGTTTGAAGAGAGCCGCAACACAATGCCTCCGGAACAAAAGTAAGAATTTAATGAACGAACGGAAAAAACAAGAGCACACTTACAACAATGCTAGAACGGAGTTGTTGGAAAACCAACAACGAAAAGAATAGGATTGATATGGTCTTATGGAATACATCTCAAATTATGAGGTGACAACCTGCCACTCACAGGAAAAAGAATTGGATTGATAAGAACAAGGAGACGAGAAACTTATTTCACCGGGAGGATAAAGAAGAACTTGGGTCCTTTATAAGCACCATAGATAGCAACAATCCTTAGGGACAGCTTTAGGTGAAATATAACCCAAGATAACTCCAACGAAGGGATTGATGGATTTAAAATACATCATTCTTAACAACATATGAATCATGAAACATGAACTCAAATTATCAAGAATGGCATAATACCACCTTCAATGATATGGAAGAAAGAATTGCACTCCGGATTGCAAGATGAAGAAACTTAAGCTCCTTAGAAAAGAATCTTCATGAATGCTTCGAGAAGGAAATAAATCCTTGATGAACCATCATGTATAGCCTCCAAGAAGAAACTCCGGTAACAAAAGAATAAAAAGAAAGAGAAATTGAAAACACAAGGTGAATCCTTGCAATGATTTAGATGGATCTCCGTGATAATTAGAGCTTGGAACTCCGGGAAAGAAAAGATAAATCATCTCGAATTGAGAATATGATATGATGAACCACTCCGGAAAAAGGAATTAATCACTTGGATGGAATAAGAATAAGAATTATGTTATGCGTATCCTTCAACAATTTAATTGCTGACAAGCAACGGATTTGGCATACTACCTATCCTCGTAGAAAGATTAAGATAGATATAGCGCAAACTTGAGAAAGGTCTTCGACGGTCCACCAAAAGGGTTGAAACAACGAATAAATTGATATGATAAAGAAAGAAGAGGAATCTTGCATGAACCACCGTAAGAATTTAAAATGAACGAAGAGAAGATAAAGAAACACCGGGAAGAATTATAAAATGAACGAAGATGCTTGAGAGAGTTCAGATACAAAAGAACGAAGAGATCATGAACTGATTAGAGGATATTTGATCGACGCACCAGTAAGATTGGAGGATGATAACTGAAAGCTGAGAATGAAAAAAATCCTGAATTGATGGACTCCGGATAACAAACTGAGAAGACTCTTGAATTGCTCCGATAGGTGAAAAGAATTCCCACAATCGAAAATAATTATGAGAGGATGGCAACCAAACTAGAATCATGAATCTTGAAGAGAATGGAGCAAGATTGAGAGAGAAAATCTTCTTCGGTCTTCAAAATCTAAGAATTACGGTGAGAAACACCATCAATAATTGTAGAGGCACTCCGGAAGAATCAAAAGCGAAGAGATTGAGCCAACGATGAAAAGGATTTAAACCGATCTTGGAGAAAGACATTTGACCGATGATAATTCATTCTTACGTCAAACTTAAAAAGATTTGATAATCGCTCCAGGAAAATAAGAAGAGTCATGTAAGATCCTGGAAAAAGACCTGTGGGTTAGGGCCCATTGAGAAGAAACACCTTAGAAGGATTACTTGAAAGGGAGAATACACCAGTTAGAAAAAAATGGCTTGAATGAGATAACAACCTCTGAATAGGTTTGAACGGATCTTGAAGGAAAAGACGAGGCTTCCGAGATATCTTCAGCACTCCGGAATAATTGAATAGCGAGAAATGAATGAATATGATGAGCACCGGTATGATAAACTTCTGAAACGAGGAAAGGATATGATCAACACCAAAAGCTTGAATTGAATCCATCGGAGAAGAAAGAAAACTGAGAATGATGAGCTTGAAGCTCCATTAGAATCTTCATGAGAATCACTGGATAGAACATTGACGGAAAAGGAACGGAGAGACTTCACAAGAACAAAAGGATACTTGATTAAGACATCGAATTCCTTGAAGAAACAAGGGTGGGAGGGAGGGAAAACAAAGGCAACTTGGAGACGGATGAAAACAAACACCGTTGAGAAGAACTGATAAATTATCTTACTGATGTTGACATGATCGGAACCACTTGAAGAGAAAACACGCCGGTTGAAAAGGATTTACATGACAATCTCGATTATCATGAAGGATTAGTATTCACATATGAGTATGAGAACACCGTTTGGAAAAGGTATGGAATCAACATTTGACTTCGAAGCAACTCGAATACCACAACTCAAAGCAAAACAAAGGATTGGCTTGCAGAATAAGCCGGAACAAACATATGATAGAGATTTCGCCCGAAGTTTTCGTGGTGGGGCCTACATGGGCTCGATCGTATAGCACCATCATGTACAAGGCAGTGCACATGACATACGAAGCGTACCCGAGTCGGCATAGCCAAGGATTCTTTAAGAAACAACGAGACCACTGTAAAACCGACCGTGGATAGGCGGACCACTAGACGTCGAACCCCAATTTCATATCATACATCTGACGGAAAGATATCCTAGGAGCTACTTGAATTCCCACTTATAAACTCCCGAAACTTTCCAGTTATGCAATCAGGTGTTGGGGATACAGGGGAAGCATAATATCTCACCCAAAACTAACAAATCCTACATCCAGCTGTATCCATCCTTCAACACATAACCAAGAAACCTTCGGAAATCATCTACCTCAACCTTCGAAAAGCATCCGTTATACGAGTTATGGCAATACTCCCGAACTCCCGCCCCAGTACTGGGTGGCGTCGAGGTTATCTCACCAACAACTGCATAAAAGAGATTTTCGATGTCGACGAAACTAAACTCAGGTATTCCAGAACTGCAACGATAAAATTGTGACGACAACACCTCGGAGCTCAACTCCCCGGGACACTGCCACAACCCCTAAATGACAGGAGGCACCAAGAACAATGTTCTCGTCACAAAACTATCGGAACGATTCCAAGATACCCGCATGATCCTAAAATTTTTTTTAGTGAAATTTGAGAAGAGAAGAGTCAAAACTCTACGTCAAGATGCCTCACCAGGGCGACGAAGGGACTGAGGAGTAAAAAGAAGTCCTAACTCTCCGATATATATAATTCCTAAATGACTCAAAACATTTTTTCTAGACTCAACAACGCCAGCTATTCGATCAAGCAGGGGGCTCCTAAGGTAGGGGAAGGCTCTGATACCAACTTGTAACGCCCTCGATGCGGCTATATCTCCCACGTGTCGAAGCACGACTTAGAGGCATAACCGCATTGAAAGCAATGTAGCAAGTGAGGTAATCTTCACACAACCCATGTAATACATAAGGGAAAGAGATACATAGTTGGCTTACAATCGCCACTTCACACAAATACATGAATAAAACATTACATCAATCAGATACAATCAAGGTCCGACTATGGAACCAAAATAAAAGAAGACTAGCCCAAAAGCTACACAGATCCCCGATCGACCCGACTAGGCTCCACTACTGACCAACTGGAAACGGAACAACCCAAAGAACACGACTTCATCGAGCTCCTCCTTGAGCTTGGTTGCGTCACCTGCTCGGTATCATCGGCACCTGCAAACTGGTTTTGGAAGTATCTGTGAGTCACGGGGACTCAGCAATCTCACACCCTCGCGATTAAGACTATTTAAGCTTATGGGTAAGGTAAAAGGTATGAGGTGGAGCTGCAGCAAGCGACTAGCATATATGGTGGCTAACATACGCAAATGAGAGCGAGAAGAGAAGGTAAAGCACGGTCGATAAAAGTATGATCAAGAAGTGATCCTAGAACAACCTACATCAAGCATAACTCCAACACCGTGTTCACTTCCTGGACTCCGCCGAAAAGAGACTATCACGGTAACACACATGGTTGATGTATTTTAGTTAAGGTCAACTTCAGGTTTTCTACAACCGGACGTTAACAAATTCCCATCTACCCATAACCGCGGGCACGGCTTTTGAAAGTTCAAATCCCTGCAGGGGTGTCCCAACTTAGCCCATCACAAGCTCTCACAGTCAACGAAGGATATTCCTTCTAGCGGGAAGCCCCGATCAGGCTCGGAATCCCGGTTACAAGACATTTCGACAGGTAAAACAAGACCAGCAAGACCGCCTGATGCGCCGACATCCTGATAGGAGCTGCACATATCTTGTTCTCAGGGCAACACCGGATGAGCGCTCCGTACAACTAAAACCGGCCCTCAAGTTTCCCCGAGGTGGCGCTGCAAAGGACTCTAGTTCAGACCAACACTTAGACAAGCACTGGCCCGGGGGGGTTAAAAAAAGATGACCCTCGGGATGTGCGACTCCCAAGGGAAAAAGGCTAGGTGGCGAATGGTAAAACCAAGGTTGGGCCTTGCTGGAGGAGTTTTATTCAAGGCGAACTATCAAGGGGTTCCCATAATAACCCAACCGCGTAAGGAACGCAAAATCCGGGAACATAACACCGATATGACGGAAACTAGGGCGGCAAGAGTGGAACAAAACACCAGGCATAAGGCCGAGCCTTCCACCCTTTACCAAGTATATAGATGCATTAATTAAATAAGAGATATTGTGATATCCCAACAAGTAAACATGTTCCAACAAGGAACAACATCTCCATGTGCCAACAAGGAACAAACTTCAATCTTCACCTGCAAGTAACAATGCTATAAGAGGGGCTGAGCAAGCGGTAACATAGCCAAACAACGGTTTGCTAGGATAAGGTGGGTTAGAGGCTTGGCTTAACAATATGGGAGGCATGATAAGCAAGTGGTAGGTATCGCAGCATAGGCATAGCAAAAGAGCGAGCAACTAGCAAGCAAAAATAGAAGTTATTTTGAGGGTATGGTCATCTTGCTTGAGATCCCGGAAGGAAGAAGAACGAGTCCATGAAGAAGGCAAACGGACGTAGTCGAACGGATCCTCACAAACACGACGTTCTCGGAACCAACCCGAAGAAGCAACACCGAAAAGAAGCACACAACATAGTAAACAATCATCACATAAGCATGGCACGATGCGCAAACAAGTATGTTGCATGTCCGGTTTAATGAGGCATGGCATGGCAAAATGCACAAACAATCCCTACAAATTTACTGGAGCTCAATATGCAACTTTGTTGCACATTGACGAAACACCACGTGACTTATTTAGTTCGATCTTGTTTATGTACCCAACAATATTAAATGTTGTTAAACATGGCAAGAGGGTGAAGCAAATGAAAACTACCTATCTAGGCAAGTTTAAATGAGGCCGGAACAACAAGTAACAAGTCCGGAAAAATCCTCATGTGCATATTTTGGTTATGGTACTGTTCTGCCCTAAACCATATTTTAGAGTTGATTAACATGCAAAGTGCTGCCACCAAGTTAAACTAGGCATTTTTCTACCCCATTTACATATAAAGTTTATTTAATTCAGAGCTACGGTTATTTAGTTATGAAATAAAGCATTTTAGGATGTTATTTAAGCAAGTTTAAACAAACAACATTTTAAACATAGATGAAAATGGCATATTATTAATCTACACTTAATTTTAAACAAGTTTCATATATAAATTAATTTAATCCGGTGCATGGATGATGAGTTATCAAATGCATGAAACTAGGGGGTAATCTGTAAATATGCAGTTTTTCTGGAAATAGCAAAATTCGTTCATAGCAGAAAAAATATACATCGGGCCGAATCTGGCCGGCCCAACAAGCTCAGGAGAGGGTTGGGCGCATCCTCACCATGGGCTGAGGCCCAGTCAAAGCAGTGGTGGGGCAGGCTGGATCTGTAGGGAAGCAGCAGGGGCCGACGTGTAGTGCGGGCGACTTGGCCTTGGCGTCGGGGTCAAACAGTAGTGGCAGGCCAGCTCTCGCGGAGCGTTGGGCCTGGCGCTGGAGAGGCAGGCTGGGCCTTCGGCGGTTGACAGCAGAGGCAACCGGGCCTTGGGGGTTGCGGCCCATGGCGATCGACGGGGAGGGCGCGGTCAATCTGGAGTCGGTCAACGCGAGCGCGGCGCTGGGCCAATTCCAGATCGAAGCGAGGCGGCGGTCCAGGCGCGGGGTCGAGGCGCTTGAGCGGGACGAGCGAAGCTCCTCTGCTTTCGAGCAGAGCGAGCAGAGGCCGGCGACGATGGACTTGGCGAGGGTGGCGCAGAGGCTTGGCGGGCGGTGGCGAGCTCGGTGCGTCGTCTCGCTGGAAGACGAACGGGACGGCGACGGCCGACGCTGGTTCACGAATCTGCGTGAGGTAGAGGCCTCGGATGAGATGCAGCAGGGGAACGAGCCCACGGCGTGGCGGCGGAAGCTCCTGCACGTGCCTGGTACAGAGACATGGAGGGGGTTTAGAGAGAGGAGGAGAAGGGAACGAGAAGGAGGAAGGGTAGGGGCGACGGGGATGGCCTGGCATGGTCAGGGTGGCCGATGTGCTGGAGAGGAGCTCCGGCGAGTTGCTGCGGGGCTGAGGGGAGAGGGCACCTTGGATCGGGAGGAGGGGGCTGTGGAGCTCAGGGATCGACGCAGAGAAGCCCGAATGGATTTTGGATCAGGGGAAGGTGGAGGCTTGACTAGGTGAATCGGGCAGGGGAGATCCCGAGGGGGATTTGGTGGAATGGCGGCGGCTAGGAGGATGGGACATCTCCCCTCAAATTTAGGGTTGGACTATATATTTATAGCATATGGGTGTTTGGCTAGGGGCTAATCTGGATCCTTCGATCGAAATCGAGCGGTTGAGAAAAAATAGGTTAGGAAGTCTAATAAACAAAACGGAGATGTTTTGTAGACGTTTGGGGATGATCCGGACACAGCGGTAACGACTGTCCGGGTCGGGTCCGGGACAGATTTCGGACACGCGCGGGAGGAGGTCCGCAGGCTGACGAGAGAGGTTAGGTAGGGCTTGGCGGTGAGAGGTAGTGCAGAAGGCAAAGGTCTGAGAAGAGAGAAGAGGAGAGGCCCGACGACTGTTTCCGGAGACCGAAAACGTCCGATGTCAGACCGACTATAATGTCGCTATAGTTATCCGTTGGGCTATCAAACGAACTCCGAATGCGATGAAATTTGACAGGCGGTCTTCCTACACTAAAATAAGACCGCACGCCAACTTTCAACCCATTTCGAGAACATTTTTCAGCCACTTATAAAATACTATTTCGGACATGCCGCGGGCGCGTGCAAGTGAGTCTGGCCTCAGAACGGGCCACGGAAGGAACTGGGAGACCCGGACGAATGCAAGTTTTGAAAACATGATGATGCAATGCACATGATGACATGATATGCAATGCATGACACGCAAGCAATGACAACACAACAACAGCGAATAACTGGAGGACACCTGGCACATTGGTCTCGGGGCGTTACAGAAGGTCCCTTCATTATCAACCAAGTTCTAACCGGTGGAGCATACCGACTGCGGGATGCATCGACTAGTCGACTCGAACCGAACCCATGGAACGCAGCCAGGCTTCGAAGATTCTACGCCTAGCACCGGACTCTATGTTAGTCCCCTCCCTTTGTCCATTTTCTGCATATGCATCATCTGTCTTGTTTCCCTTTCTTTCTTTTATTTGTTTAGGCCTTCAAGGGTCACCTTGTGCCTCACTTGTACATTACAGATGTGCTAGCCGCACTCTCCACACATGGGGGGCTTCTTTCACAGAAGCTTAAATTATTTACCTGGGCCTCACACCCAACACATGCGTTATACTTCCGCATGTACCTTTTTTCACCATTATATGCATCGATATGACTTAAGTTTTGGCCAAGCTGGGTTGCCTGGCTCTTGTATTTATGCCCTACATTCCCATTAATTCGGCTAGGGCATAAGGGGAGCACCTCTGCGATTGTTACCACCGGGTCAGCCGGACATGTACCTCAGACTGGGTGAAGCCGAAAGCTAGCGTTCTTAAGAGAATATTCGGTCGGTGAACAAAAGATGACTTTTATTTATTATCCATATTTGCCCCCAGATGCTTTTTATGCGCTTCTTATCGCAGTCCGGACATGCACTTTAGGGCATGCTTACCCAGGGAAAGGAACTCTTAACGGAACTATTCTCTCTGGAAGATGTTTCTTACTACCCATGTAATATAACATAACTAGTTGGGCACTTGTCTGATAAAGCACTAATGACCCCTATGCCTGGTCTCCACGCATGCCTCGGCTCTTACATAACCGAGAGGGTATTCGGATACACTCCGGACTGTCGGGTCCGGAGGTTGAAGCGAAAAGGTTCGCCACGACAAACGATCTACAATCCGGCTAGAAGGCATTATACATGTCACTTTAAAATTACATAGTCAATTTGACTGGTTGAATTCCTCTTCAATGCCATCCAATAGGCTGTCTAATCTACAGTCCTGTTGGGAATACTTTGTGGCCAATTCTACTTGGCCGTACACTAAGCTCACAGGGATCTGCTTCCTGTCAGGCCCCACAGGTCCGACTTCGGCCATGTGGTTCAGGTCAGCCTTCGTGTACCATGTCTTCACCATTGCCCAGGCTTCCCTGGCACCCTGACGGCAGGCCGATATCTTCCATAATCGGAAGTGCCGTCGTGCTCCCTTCAGCTTTTCTGCAAGCTCTCCAAGGCCTTCGGGTATGGAGACGGATGGCCACAAGGCCTGGGCGACGCCTTGCATCACCTGCCGAACTCGTTCGTGCAACTGTGAGAGCTCGGGAAGAAGATCACCCGTTGAACCAGGCATCTCCTCGGCAGGATGACCTGTTAGCATACCTACAGACATAACTCTGTCAGCCAGCTTCCTCACCGTACTCTTTTTCAAAGTTCGTTCAAGCACTTACTAAATATGCTGCGTTGAAGCCGCCGATTCTCCTTAACAGAGTCCGACAATTGGGCACGAACATCTTTTAGTTCCACGCCCAGCTTGGTGTTGGCATCTAGGAGATCATTCTTCTCCTGCCTCACCCTCGTAAGCACGCTCTCACCGGCCTTCAACTGGCGTATGAGCTGTTGCTTATCCGAATTTACTCCAGCGTCATCTGCAATTTTATCGTCAGATCTGCATATACGATGCATTCTAATATGATACTTATCATTCGAAGATATGTTACCAGAGGGGGTCTCTTTGGGCTCCCCTGCTGCGGCCAGTGTGGCCTGAAGTTGGGCTTTGCACTCTTCCAGGTCTTGGGACAGTTGAGTATTCTTTTCTGTAAGAACCCGCATAACAAATGATCCTTAAATCAGTAATCCTAACTGTTTCAAGTCTCAGGGGCTACTGATATATATAATCATCAAATTTTCTCACCCGTATGTCTTTTACATACTGCTCCGTGGCTCTGGCTAGACCATTTTGAGCGGCACGGAGGTGTGCGTCTCCCGAGTTGAAGGCATCCAATGCCTCTTGGGAGAAACAAGCGTCACGAAGAACAGTCCGGCGACGCCTCTGGTTCATGGCACTTTCCACCTCGGAATGGGTGGCGGACAGTTTATCCGCATCCTCTGTCGGAGGAGCACCCGGCGCACGCCTTGTATTCATTCCCGCCTCCGAATCCGGCCTTGGAGCCTGGCTTGTGAAGGCGCGATTGGTAGCCTCTCCGAGTATAGTCCGGCGAGCGCTCTTTTTCCTGAAAAGAAGGCATGGGCGTTAATATGCCTCTGAAAATAATGTCTTGCAATAAAGACGGCGCGCCGTACCGCTGCACCGGTGTCTCAATCCGGACTGCGGATCTTTTCAGCCTGCCTGGCCTCATGGCCCCTTGTTGGCTAGTTGCCACAGGCTCGGCCTTCTGCCCCGAGGACCTCCCCTGCAAAACACGGTTGTTATACGACAATCAAAAAAGCACAAGGACGGATCCCTTTTTAAGTGTTGGGACTTCGGTCATAGTCACCTGTGAGGCTGGAACTAGCCCAGGGTAATCGGCCGTAATGGCCACCAAAGCGTTGTCATTACTCCATTGGTAAAATACCCCATCGATCAGCTCCACAGATATGCCCAGATCCTCCTGGGAGGCTGGGTCAAGGGACCGTCCAGGATCCTCGGGTTGTGGAGGAGGGCTGTTTATCTCCTTTACTGCCTGGCGCAGCTCCTACGATGAAATCGCTAGAATGAATACTTAACTACGGGAATACAAAATGGATGGGCGATAAAAAGTCTCCGCTTACCTAGCTCGGAGGATTGTACATAGGAAATCCGCCCTGCGGGTTGACACGAAGGAATTCCTCCTCTTCTCCCTTGTACAAAGTGGATAAGATCTTTATTAGATCGGCAGCCGATCCCAGCCCTTTGCGGCCATGGCGGGTGGCGTCATCCTCCTCGTTGAAATCCCACATGGGGTGGCCTCTATACTGAAGCGGCTGCACCCCCCGCATGATGCATGTGGCCATAACCTAGATCATGGTCAATCTGGATCGAGCTAAAAAACTTATCCGTCTCATCAGGTAAAGAATGTCCCTGTCATCTTCCTCCAGGGAGCTCCGTGGACGCCAGCTCCGGCGCTTCTTCAAAGGGGCGTTGTCGAACTCAGGAAGGCCGATCCGAATAGGATCCGGGAGGGGGACATCTTCTATATAAAACCATTCTGAAGGCCAGTCTTCGGACGTCTTCTTTGGGGTCCCAGACAGGTATCCGGTCCCGGCAATACGCCACACTTCGGCTCTGCCCACTTGATATATTGATCCTTTCTGAGAAAGGGGCACAAGGCAGAACAGCTTCTTCCACAGAGCGAAATGAGCCTCACGGCCCAAAAACAACTCGCAAAGGGCTACGAATCCCGAGATATGCAGCAGGGAGGCAGGCGTAAGGTTGTGCAACTGGACGCCATAGAACTCCAGGAGCCCCCGGAGAAACGGATGAATTGGGAATCCGAGTCCTCTTACCAAATAAGGGACAAGGCATACCCGCCCTGTAACGCCCTCGATGCGGCTATATCTCCCACGTGTCGATGCACGACTTAGAGGCATAACCGCATTGAAAGCAATGTCGCAAGTGAGGTAATCTTCACAAACCCATGTAATACATAAGGGAAAGAGATACATAGTTGGCTTACAATCGCCACTTCACACAATTACATGAATAAAGCATTACATCAACCAGATACAATCAAGGTTCGACTACGGAACCAAAATAAAAGAAGACTACCCCAAATGCTACACAGATCCCCGATCGACCCCAACTGGGCTCCACTACTGATCAACTAGAACGAAACAACACAAAGGATAAGATCTTCAACGAGCTCCTCCTTGAGCTTGGTTGCGTCACCTGCACGGTATCATCGGCACCTGCAAACTGGTTTTGGAAGTATCTGTGAGTCACGGGGACTCAGCAATCTCACACCCTCGCGGTCAAGACTATTTAAGTTTAAAGGTAAGGCAAAGGTATGATGTGGAGCTGCAGCAAGCGACTAGCATATATGGTGGCTAACTTATTCGCAAAAGAGAGCGAGAAGAGAAGGCAAAAGCACGGTCGAACAACTATGATCAAGAAGTGATCCTAGAACAACCTACGTCAAGCATAACTCCAACACCGTGTTCACTTCCCGGACTCCGACGAGAAGAGACCATCACGGTTACACACGCGGTTGATGTATTTTAATTAAGATCAACTTCAGGTTTTCTACAACCGGACATTAACAAATTCCCATCTGCCCATAACCGCGGGCACGGCTTTCGAAAGTTCAAAACCCTGCAGGGGTGTCCCAACTTAGCCCATCACAAGCTCTCACGGTCAACGAAGGATATTCCTTCTCCCAAGACAATCTGATCAGACTCGGCATCCCGGTTACAAGACATCCTTGACAATGGTAAAACAAGTCCAGCAACACCGCCCGAATGTGCCGACAAATCCCGATAGGAGTTGCACATATCTCATTCTCAGGGCACACTCAGATGAGACATCCTATGAGTAAAACCAACCCTCAAGTTGCCCCGAGGTGGCCCTGCAGTCTACTCGGTCGGACCAACACTCAGAGGAGCATTGGCCCAGGGGGTTAAAATAATGATGACCCTCGGGAGCGCGACTCCCAAGGGAAAAAGAGGCTAGGTGGTGAATGGTAAAACCAATGTTGGGCATTGCCGGAGGAGTTTTATTCAAGGCGAACTATCAAGGGGTTCCCATTATAACCCAACCGCGTAAGGAACGCAAAATCCAGGAACATAACACCGATATGACGGAAACTAGGGTGGCAAGAGTGGAACAAAACACCAGACATAAGGCCAAGCCTTCCACCCTTTACCAAGTATAATGATGCATTAATTAAATAAGAGATATTGTGATATCCCAACAAAATATCCATGTTCGAAACATGGAACAAGCTCCAATCTTCACCTGCAACTAACAACGCTATAAGAGGGGCTGAGCAAAGCAGTAACCTAGCCAAACAACGTTTTGCTAGGACAAGGTGGGTTAGAGGCTTGGCTTAACAATATGGGAGGCATGATAAGCAAGTGGTAGGTATCACAGCATAGGCATAGCAATAGAGCGAGCAACTAGCAAGAAAAGATAGAAGTGATTTCGAGGGTATGGTCATCTTGCTTGAAATCCCGCAAGGAAGAAGAACGGGTCCATGAAAAGAAGAAAAACGGGCGTAGCCAACGGATCCTCACAAACGCAACGTTATCGGAACCAACCCGAAGAAGCAACACCGGAAAGAAGCACACAACACAGTAAACAACCATCACATAAGCATGGCACGACGCGCAAACAAGTATGATGCATGTCCGGTTTAATGAGGCATGGCATGGCAAAGTGCACAAACAACCCTACAAATTAAGTGGAGCTCAATATGCAACGGAGTTGCATATTGAAGAAAACACCACATGACTTATTTAGTTCGATCTCGTTTATGTACTCAACAATATTAAATGTTTTTAGCATGGCAAGAGGGTGAAGCAAAGTAGACTACCTATCTAGTCAAGTTTTAAATGAGGCCGGAAACAACAACCAAAAATTCCGATAAATTCCCATATGCATATATTAGGTTTGGTACTAATCTGCCCTAAACACAATTTTAGAGTTGTTAAACATGCAAATCAATGTCACCATGACAAACTAGGCAAAATTCTACCCCATTTACATATAAAGTTTGTTAAGTTTGGAGCTACAGTTATTAAGTTATGAAATAAAGCATTTTAGCATGGCATATGGGCAAAATTACACAAACAACATTTTAAACATGGATGAAAATGGCATATTATGAAACTAGATAAAATTCTAGGCATCTTTCATATTAAGTTTGTTTAGTTTGGATGCACGGTTTGAGTTATTAAATGCATGAACAGCATGGGCTTTTCTGTAAAATAGTAATTCGCTAGATAAATGGACAAATCGTTTAGGGGGAAAAGACCTATCGGGTCGAAACTGGGCGTACAGAGCCTGGCCCAACAGCAGGGGAGGCAGAAAAAAAGGTGCTCAGGGGTGTGACCTCACATTGGGCCTGGCCTGGTCGGAAGGGGGCGCTGGGCCTCGCTAGAGGAGGCTGACCCGCGGTTGCAGCCCACATGAGCAGCTGAATCGGTCACGGGCGAAGGGGCGGGCGAAACTGCTCGTTTCTGAAGAACAGAAACAATGGCGTCCATGGCGGCAGGAAGCAGGAGGTCGCCGCGGCGGGGCTCCTTCCGCTGGATCACGCCAGATCCCGCGGGAAAGGAGCGAGGGTGAACGGATCCACGCACGAGGAGCCGAGGCAGGGACTCGAGGCAGCAAAGACGAAGGAGCTCTGACGTTGCTGCTGCCCAGAGAGAAACAGAGGGAGTTTCAGAGAGAGAAGTGACTCGGGGAAGGGAACGGGGATGTCACGAGGGGACCTTGCTGAACGGTGGCAACTCACCGGCGACGAGGTAGGCGGGAAAGGTTCGAGGAGCTCGAGGACGATGACTTCCGGGCATGGGAGGCGAGGATGGCTGGCGCAAACTCCTTGGGGCTCCCTGTTGCACGAATAGAGAGAGCTGGTGAGAGAGGGAGGAGAGAAGAACAGAAGGAGGGACAAGAGAAGAGATGGGTGCGAGGCTCATCTGTTGGTCCACGGCGACGGCGCAGGACAGCGTCGGGCACGGGAGGCAGCGCAGGGGAGGCAGTGGTGCTGACTGGAGAATCTGCGCGAGGCCGAGCGCCATGGTGCTTGCGGCGGCGTCGGTCTCCATGCAAAGGACGACAGAGCTCGACGAGGGGGTGCAGAGAGGAGTCATGCGAGGCAGGGGATGGAGTGGACGTAGAGGGAATGGAGCTCCGGCGGCTTGGCTGCTCCGGTCGGGGCTCAAGGAGTTCGAGCGCATTGTCACCCATGGCGTTAGTCCTGGTTGACGAGGAAGACGGGGCCCAGTCCAAGGGGGTTGGGTTCGCCGGCGGCGACGGCACCACGAAGGGAGGAGCAAACAGGGGGAGCCTCCTATCAATCCTAGATCGAGCGAGCGAGCAGGGAGGTTCTCAGGCACGGGCACGCTGAAGCGAGGGTTGCAGGACTCTGTTGCGGCTTGCTGGGGATCAAGCAATCGAGGGGAGGCACTGCTGTGGCTAGCTAGATGGAATTGATCGGGGGGATTCCAAGGAGGGTGGCGGCTGCTGGTTGGATTGGACCAGGCAAGATCCCGGTGGGGATTTGGTGTAGTGGCGGCGGCGGCGATGGGACAAGAGGCCTAAAATTTAGGGTTAGGTCCTAAATTAGACTAGGGAGTCTATATATATAGGGAAAGAGAGGAGTTTGGATCATCTGATTGAAATCCGACGGTCGAGAATAAATGGGTTAGGAAATCCAAATGAGAAAACGGTGATGTTTTGTAGATGTTTGGGGATGATCCGGACACAACGGTGGCGACAGTCCGGGTCGGGTTCGGGACAACTTTCGGACGCGCGAGAGGGGGGCTGCGGGCTGACGAGAGAGGTGAGGTTGGACCTGGCGGTAGGTAGTGGGCTGTTTAGACGGTCTCGCGCTGAGAGAAGAGAAGAGAGGGAGGCCCGGTGACTGTTTTCGGAGACCGAAAACGTCCGACGAAAAGACCGGCTACTATTGCCGCTATATTTATCCGTTGGGGCATCAAACGATCTCCGAATGCGATGAAATTTGGCAGGCCGTCTATCTACACTATAATAAGACCGCATGCCAACTTTCATCCCATTCCGAGAACATTTTCCGACCACTTCTAAAATAATATTCGAACGTGCCGCGGGCGCGTGCAAGTGTGTCTGGACTCAGAACGGACAACGGACAGAACTGGGGAACCCGGACGGATGCAAGTTTTGAAAAACATGATGATGTAATGCACATGATGACATGACAAGATGCAACACGCAAGCGAAAGACAAGGAAACAACAACAAATAACTGGAGGACACCTGGCACATCGGTCTCGGGGCATCACAACACTCCACCACTACGAGAGGATCTCGACCCGAGATCCTAGGGATGGCACCGGAGGGGAAAGGAAGAGGAAGAGGTGAAGTGAAACTAGGTTGCTTCTTTGACAAACGAGTGAAACCAAAGAACCTTGCGAGGTTGAACAAATTCGAGAAAAGAATACAACGAAGGTGAACAAAGTCGAAAACACTCCGTTAGAAAAGAGAGACAAAGAACATTATGGAAACCTTGAGATTGCAAGGCTAAGAATGACGAGCGCAAAAGACAAGAAGGAATTGAAACCACTCTGGTTGAAATGAGATAAACAAAGATCAAAGAAGAATAATCTCGGGCAGAACTCCGGTTGAAAAGTGATATGAAGCTTGATAAGATGAAAAGAACATGAGCAACGGACACACACTCCGGTTAAACGAGATAAGCAAGGAAAAGAATATGTACTTTGATAAAATGGGATGATGGTTGAAGAAAGCAATATCACAATGTCTCTGGAATGAAAGAATAGAAGTTGGATCGTCGGAACACAAGAACGGTGAAGAAAACAACATCTTCTACCTCCGATGAGTTTGAAAAGCATCTTAAAGAGAAGGGTCGCACAGAGTTATTGGAGAAAAAACCACCAACGAAAAGGATAAACTTGATATGGACTTATAGAAGACATCTAAAATTATGAGGTGACAACTTGCCATACACGGAAAAATGGATTGGATTGATATCAACAAGGAGATGGGAAACTTATTCCACCGGGAGGATAAATGAAGAACTTGGGTCATTTATAAGCACCATAAATAGCAACGGTCCTTAGGGAAATCTTTAGGTGAAATATAACCCAAGATAAATCCAAAGAAGAAATTGATGGGTTTAAATATCTCATTCCTGACAACTTTTGAATCATGAAACATGAAGGGAAATTGTCAAGAAAGACATAACACAATCTCAAAAGAAAAGTTAAAAAGAATTGCACTCCGGAATGCAAGAAGAAGAATGATTGAGCTCCTTAGAAAAGAATCTCAATGAACACTTGGAGAAGGGATTATTTCCTTGATGAACCTTCGTGTAGAACATCCATGAAGAACTCCGGTAACAAAAAGGATGATGAAGACGGAAGGAAAAAAAGTTGAGAACACAAGGTGAAGCCTTGAAATGATTTAGATGGATCTTCGTGACGAAAAATAATAATGAGAGAGCTTGGAACTCCAGGAAAAGAAAGATGAACAAATGAGATCAAGAATTTTGATGAACCTCCGGAATAAGGAATTAATCACTTGGATGAACAAGAATAAGAATTACGTTATGCGTATCCTTCACCAATTTAAATTGATGACAAGCAACGGATTTTACATATTACTTATTCTTGACGAAAGGATTAAGATAGATATTGCGCAACCTTGGAAAGGTCTTCGATGGTCCATCGGAAGGGTTGAGACAACGAATAAATTGATATGATAACCCAAGAATAGATCTCTTGGACAAACCACCGTATGAATTGAAAAATGAACAAAGTAAAGGGATTAATCACCGGGTAAGAATTAGCAAATGAACGAACATACTTGAGACAATCTAGATACATGAGAACGAAGGGCTCACGAACTGATTAGATATCACTTGAACGATGCACCGGTAAAAATTTGGAGAACGAGAGCTGAAAGCTGAGAATGAATAAATTCTGAGATGATGGGCTCCGGAGAAACAAACTGGAAAGAATCTTGAATTGCTCCGGATAGGTGAAAAGAATTCTCACAATCCAAAAACAACTATGAGAGGATGGCAACAAGCTAGAATGACGAATCTTTGAGAGAACGGATAAGATATGGAGGAAAAACTCTTCTTCGGTCTTCAAAATCTGAGAATGACGACGGGAAACACCACCGTGAATTGTTGAGATACTCCGAAATGATAAATAGAAAGGTTGAACCAATGATGAAAAGGTTTTGACAGATCTTGGAGAAGACATTTGACTAATGATAATTCATTCTTATGTCAAACTTTAAAAGATTTGAGAATAGCTCCGGTAAAAATTGGAAGAGTCAGGTAAGATCCTGGGAAAAGACCCGTGGGTTAGGGCCCACTCAAAAGATACACCGTTGAACGATTGCTTGAAAAGAGAGATAGCGCCGGTTGGATTAAATGGCTTGAATGAGATTACAACCTCGAAAGAGCTTGAACGAATGCAGAGTGGAAACATGAATCTTCGAGATATCTTCAGCACTCCGGAACAAATGAATAGTGAGAGATGAATGATAACAAGGCGCACCGGCATGAGAAAACATTTGAAACGGGGAAAAGGATATGATCAACACCAAAGCTTGAATTGAATCCACCGGAGAAGGAAAAGAACGAAGAATGATGAACTTGTAGAGCATCTTCATGAGAATCACCGGATAAGAACATTGAAAGAAAAGAATGGAGAGACTTACCATCAATGAAAGGGTACTTGAAAAAGAAATCTGAGTCCTTGAAGAAAAAGGGGGTGGGTGGGCAGGGAAAACAAAGGCAACTTGGGGACAGATGAAACGAACAATGTTGGGAAAGCCGAGAGGTGATCTTGCAGATGTTGAAATGATCAAATCCACTTGAAGAGAAACACGCCGGTTGAAAACGATTGACATGACAATCTCGATTATCCTGAAGGATTAGTATTCCCATGGAAATATGAGAACACCATTTAGGAAAGGTATGGAATCAACATTTTACATTGAAGCAACTCGAATACCACAACTCAAAACAAAACAAAGGATTGGCTTGCAAAATAAGCCGGAACAAACATATGATAGAGATTTCGTCCGAAGTTTTCGTGGTGGGGCCTACACGGGCTCGATCGTACAACACCATCATGTACAAGGCAGTGCACATGACATACGAAGCGTCCCCGAGTCGGCATAGCCAAGGACTCTTTAAGACACAACGAGACCACTGTAAAACCAACCGTGGATAGGCGGACCACTAGACGTCGAACTCCAATTTCATATCATACATCTGTCGGAAACATATCCTACGAGCTACTAGAATTCCCACTTATAAACTCCCGAAACTTTCCCAGTTATGCAAACAGGTGTTGGGGATACAGGGGAAGCATAATATCTCACCCAAAACTAGCAAATCCTACATCCAACTGTATCCATCCTTCAACACATAACCAAGAAACCTTCGGAAATCGTTTACCTCAACCTTTGAAAAGCATCCGTTATACGGGTTATGGCAATACTCCCGAACTCCCGCCCCAGTACTGGGTGGCGTCGAGGTTATCTCACCAAGAACTGCATAAAAGAGATTTTTGATGTCGGTGAAACTAAACTCAGATATTCTAGAACTGCAACGATAAAATTGTGACGACAACACCTCGGAGCTCAACTCCCCGGGACACTGACACAACCCCTAAATGACAGGAGGCACCAAGAACAATGTTCTCATCACAAAACCATCGGAACGATTCCAAGATACCCGCGTGATCCTAAAATAATTGAAATTTAAGAAGAGAAGAGTCAAAACTCTACGTCAGGATGCCTCACCAGAGCGACGAAGGGACTGAGGAGTAAAAAGAAGTCCTAACTCTCCGATATATATAATTCCTAAATGACTCAAAACATTTCTAGACTCAATAACGCCAGCGATTCGATCAAGCAGGGGGCTCCTAAGGTCGGGGAAGGCTTTGATTACCAACTTGTAATGCTCTCGATGCGGCTATATCTCCCACGTGTCGATGCACAACTTAGAGGCATAACCGCAATGAAAGCAATGTCGCAAGTGAGGTAATCTTCACAAACCCATGTAATACATAAGGGAAAGAGATACATAGTTGGCTTACAATCGCCACTTCACACAATTGCATGAATAAAGCATTACATCAACCTGATACAATCAAGGTCCAACTACGGAACCAAAATAAAAGAAGACTACCCCAAATGCTACACAGATCCCCGATCGACCCCAACTGGGCTCCACTACTGATCAACTAGAACGAAACAACACAAAGGATAAGATCTTCAACGAGCTCCTCCTTGAGCTTGGTTGCGTCACCTGCACGGTATCATCGGCACCTGCAAACTGGTTTTGGAAGTATCTATGAGTCACGGGGACTCAGCAATCTCACACCCTCGCGATCAAGACTATTTAAGCTTAAAGGTAAGGCAAAGGAATGATGTGGAGCTGCAGCAAGTGACTAGCATATATGGTGGCTAACTTATTCGCAAAATAGAGCGAGAAGAGAAGGCAAAAGCATGGTCGAACAACTATGATCAAGAAGTGATCCTGGAACAACCTATGTCAAGCATAACTCCAACCCCGTGTTCACTTCCTGGACTCCGCCGAGAAGAGACCATCATGGTTACACACGCGGTTGATGTATTTTAATTAAGATCAACTTCAGGTTTTCTACAACCGGACATTAACAAATTCCCATCTGCCCATAACCGCGGGCACGGCTTTCGAAAGTTCCAAACCCTGCAGGGGTGTCCCAACTTAGCCCATCACAAGCTCTCACGGTCAACGAAGGATATTCCTTCTCCCAAGACAATCTGATCAGACTCAGCATCCCGGTTACAAGACATCCTCGACAATGGTAAAACAAGTCCAGCAACACCGCCCGAATGTGCCGACAAATCCCGATAGGAGCTGCACATATCTTGTTCTCAGGGTACACTCAGATGAGACATCCTACGAGTAAAACCAACCCTCAAGTTGCCCCAAGGTGGCCCCGCAGTCTACTCGGTCGGACCAACACTCAGAGGAGCACTGGCCCGGGGGGGTTAAAATAATGATGACCCTTGGGAGCATGACTCCGAAGGGAAACAGAGGCTAGGTGGCGAATGGTAAAACCAATGTTGGGCATTGCTGGAGGAGTTTTATTCAAGGCAAACTGTCAAGGGGTTCCCGTTATAACCCAACCGTGTAAGGAACGCAAAATCCGGGAACATAACACCGATATGACGGAAACTAGGGCGGCAAGAGTGGAACAAAACACCAAGCATAAGGCTGAGCCTTCCACCCTTTACCAAGTAAATAGATGCATTAATTAAATAAGAGATATTGTGATATCCCAACAAAATATCCATGTTCGAAACATGGAACAAGCTCCAATCTTCACCTGCAACTAACAATGCTATAAGAGGGGCTGAGCAAAGCGGTAACCTAGCCAAACAACGTTTTGCTAGGACAAGGTGGGTTAGAGGCTTGGCTTAACAATATGGGAGGCATGATAAGCAAGTGGTAGGTATCGCAGCATAGGCATAGCAATAGAGCGAGCAACTAGCAAGCAAAGATAGAAGTGATTTCGAGGGTATGGTCATCTTGCCTGAAATCCCGCAAGGAAGAAGAACGAGTCCATGAAGAAGAAAAACGGACGTAGCCAACGGATCCTCACAAACACAACGTTACCGGATCCAACCCGAAGGAGCAACACTGGAAAGAAGCACACAACATAGTAAACAACCATCACATAAGCATGGCACGACGTGCAAACAAGTATGATGCATGTCCGGTTTAATGAGGCATGGCATGGCAAAGTGCACAAACAACCCTACAAATTAAGTGGAGCTCAATATGCAACGGAGTTGCATATTGAAGAAAACACCACATGACTTATTTAGTTCGATCTCGTTTATGTACTCGACAATATTAAATGTTGTTAGCGTGGCAAGAGGGTGAAGCAAAGTAAACTACCTATCTAGTCAGTTTTAAATGAGGCCGGAAACAACAAGCAACAATTCCGGTAAATTCCCATATGCATATATTAGGTTTGGTACTGATCTGCCCTGAACACAATTTTAGAGTTGTTAAGCATGCAAAGCAATGTCACCATGATAAACTAGGCAAAATTCTACCCCATTTATATATAAAGTTTGTTAAGTTTAGAGGTACGGTTATTAAGTTATGAAATAAAGCATTTTAGCATGGCATATGGGCGAAATTACACAAACAACATTTTAAACATGGATGAAATAGGCATATTATGAAACTAGATAAAATTCTAAGCACCTTTCATATTAAGTTTGTTTAGTTTGGATGCACGGTTTGAGAGTTATTAAATGCATGAATAGCAGGGGCTTTTCTGTAAAACAGTAATTCACTGGATAAATGGACAAATCGTTCAGGGGGAAAAAACCTATCGGGCCGAAACTGGGCGTACAGAGCCTGGCCCAACAGCAGGGGAGAGAGAAAAAAAGGCGCTCAGGGGTGTGGCCTCACATTGGGCCCGGCCCGGTCGGAAGGGGGCGATGGGCCTCGCTAGAGGAGGCTGACCCGCGGTTGCAGCCCACATGAGCAGTCGAATCGGTCACGGGCGAAGGGGCGGGTGAAACTGCTCGTTTTTGAAGAACAGAAACAATGGCATCCATGGCGGCAGGAAGCAGGAGGTCGCCGCGGTAGGGCTCCTTCCGCCGGATCACGTCGGATCCCGCGGGAAAGTAGCAAGGGCGAACGGATCCACGCATGAGGAGCCGCGGCAGGGACTCGAGTCAGCAAAGACGAAGGAGCTCTGACGTTGCTGCTGCCCAGAGAGAAACAGAGGGAGTTTCAGAGAGAGAAGCGAATCGGGGAAGGGAACGGGGATGTCACGAGGGGACCTTGCTGAACGGCGGCAACTCATCGGCGACGAGGTAGGCGGGAAAGGTTCGAGGAGCTCGAGGACGACGACTTCCGGGCGTGGGAGGGGAGGATGGCCGGCTTAAACTCCTCGGGGCTCCCTGTTGCACGAACAGAGAGAGCCGGTGAGAGAGGGAGGAGAGAAGAACAGAAGGAGGGACAAGAGAAGAGATGGGTGTGAGGCTCATCTATTGGTCCACGGCGACGGCGCAGGACAGCGTCGGGCACTGGAGGCAGCGCAGGGGAGGCAGCAGTGCTGACTGGAGAATATGCGCGAGGCCGAGCGCCATGGTGCTTGCAGCGGCGTCGGTCTCCACGCGAAGGACGACAGAGCTCGACGAGGGGGTGCAGAGAGGAGTCATGCGAGGCAGGGGATGGAGTGGACGCGGAGGGAATGGAGCTCCGGCGGCTTGGCTGCTCCGACCGGGGCTCAAGGAGTTCGAGCGCGTTGTCACCCATGGCGTTACTCCTGGTTGACGAGGAAGATAGGGCCCAGTCCAAGGGGGCTGGATTCGCCGGCGGCGATGGCACCACGGAGGGAGGAGCAAACAGGGGGAGCCTCCTATCGATCCCAGATTGAGCGAGCGAGCAGGGAGGTTCTCGGGCACGGGCACGCTGAAGCGAGGGTTGCAGGAATCTGTTATGGCTTGCTGGGGATCAAGCAATCGAGGGGAGGCACTACTGCGGCTGGCTAGATGGAATTGATCGGGGGGATTCCAAGGAGGGTGGCGGCTGCTGGTTGGATTGGACCGGGCAAGATCCCGATGGGGATTTGGTGTAGTGGTGGCGGCGGCGATGGGACAAGAGGCCTAAAATTCAGGGTTAGGTCCTAAATTAGACTAGGGAGTCTATATATATAGGGAAAGAGGGGAGTTTGTATCATCTGATTGAAATCCGACGGTCGAGAATAAATGGGTTAGGAAATCCAAATGAGAAAACGGTGATGTTTTGTAGATGTTTGGGGATGATCCGGACACAATGGTGGTGACAGTCCGGGTCGGGTTCGGGACAACTTTCGGACGCGCGCGAGGGGAGGCTGCAGGCTGACGAGAGAGGTTAGGTTGGACCTGGTGGTAGGTAGTGGGCTGTGTAGACAGTCTCGCACTGAGAGAAGAGAAGAGAGGGAGGCCCGGTGACTGTTTTCGGAGACCGAAAACGTCCGACAAAAAGACCGGCTACTATTGCCGCTATATTTATCCATTGGGGCATCAAACGATCTCCGAATGCGAGCAGGCGATCTATCTACACTATAATAAGACCGCATGCCAACTTTCATCCCATTCCGAGAACATTTTCCGGCCACTTCTAAAATAATATTCGGACGTGCCGCGGGCACATGCAAGTGTGTCTGGACTCAGGACGGACAACGGACGGAACTGGGGAACCCGGACGGATGCAAGTTTTGAAAAACATGATGATGTAATGCACATGATGACATGACAAGATGCAACACGCAAAGAAAGACAAGGCAACAACAGCGAATAACTAGAGGACACCTGGCACATCGGTCTCGGGGCGTCACACACTCTCCCTTGGAGGGATTGGGAAGGATCTCCGCTTGCTCTCCGCCATTATAGGTGGCAAGCCCGGCTCGAACCGAGACCAGGTATGCTGGGGGAAGAAATCCTTTGGTCTGAAGCATCACTAATTTGCTGTGCGGGACGAAACATCTCTCCCAATCTCCAGGCTTGGAGCTAGGGGCGCGAGAGGAGGAGCTGCGCCGACCGGCCATGATGGAATGGATCTCTGTCGGGTGCGCTCTGATGAAGGCTCGCCGAGGGAGGATGGTGTGATTTGGATCTGAATCCTCGTCTTTTTAAATAGCCGGCTCATTTGCACAGCTAGGGGGGTAAATGTGAAAACACCCTGGCTCTTCACATTCGCTCGACACGTGGAAAGCGGCCATTATTGGGCGTGGAAGCCAAGGAGTGCAACATTCACAAGAAACCGGACACTATTTCGACAGGTACACAGAATTTGAAGAGGAACCCGCCTTGCAATGCCGAAGACAATACTGCACGCCAGACTCATCATAATTGAAGCCTGGTTCGGGGGCTACTAAGGGAGTCCTGGATTAGGGGGTCTCCGGACAGCCGGACTATCTCCATTGGCCGGACTGTTAGACTATGAAGATACAAGATTGAAGACTTCGTCTTGTGTCCGGATGGGACTCTACTTGGCGTGGAAGGCAAGCTAGGCAATACGGATATGAATATCTCCTCCTTTGTAACCGACCTTGTGTAACCCTAACCCTCTCTGGTGTCTATATAAACCAGAGGGTTTTAGTCCGTAGGACAACAACCATAACATACAATCATACCATAGGCTAGCTTCTAGGGTTTAGCCTCTCTCATCTCGTGGTAGATCTACTCTTGTACTACCCATATCATCAATATTAATCAAGCAGGACGTAGGATTTTACCTCCATCAAGAGGGCCCGAACCTAGGTAAAACATCATGTCCCCTGCCTCCTGTTACCATCCGGCCTAGACGCATAGTTCGGGACCCCCTACCCGAGATCCGCTGGTTTTGACACCGACAATGTGACTCTGGCCAGGAGTCAACTTGAAATCAGGCATAGGAGTGTTTGGGTCCTTGTGCCAGAGATCAATATAGTCGAGTATCAACCTTGGATCCAAAAGAAGTAGCACATTTGTGCCTTTGGCTCTAGCGGCCCTGACTTGCCTATCTCTGATGATCTCAGCAAGTTCTTCATCATCAGCTTCGTCTTCTTCAGACGACACTTGGGAGGCGACCTGCTTCTTCTAAGGACTAGGGCGAGGACCTCGTCCAGCAGTGGCCTTTGTCTTCAACAGAGAGGGTCCCGTTGAAGAATTGGGTGCAGCTGAGGAACTAGCTGAAGCTCCTGAGGCAATAGAGATGCTTGTAGTCCTTTGGCACATGGCAAGATGCACAGGTGCAGAGGACTTTGTCGGAGCAGCTGAAGACTTTTGAGGAGCTGAGGATTTTGGAGGAGCAGGAGCAGCATGAGGAATTGGACGTGAAGGCTTTGAAGATTCTGGCCGTGAGATCATTGCTGATGAACTTGGTCTTGAGGGCACTGAAGGCGAAGCACTTGGCTTGTGCGTAGGCTTCTTTGACATGGCCTTCTTAGGCTTGACAGAGGCCTCAGTGGCAGCAGCAGAGTCTTCGTTGAATTTCCTCACAGCTTCTCTGGCTTGTCTAGCCAACTTGGCCTGGCGCATGGCCTCCTCACCATGCTTGATGCTGGTGGGATCAGCTATTTGGCCAGGTGCCAATGGAGGTCTTGGGCATGGAGGATTGAGTGCGAATTTCTTCATGTATTTGGGAGTAACATATCTGTATTCCCTCCACTCTCTTGCCCATATCCTCTCTATCCTCTCTATGCGCACCTTGCGCTGATTTTTGTCCTCTTTTCCAAACTTGGCCTCATCAGGAGTGCAATAATCTTTGTATATGTCATCAGGGATTTCAATCATTGTGTTGACCTCAGGCCTCTTTCCTCCTTTCTGTGGCTTCTTACCATCAGCCATTTTCTTCAGTTGAGGAATTTGAACAATTGAATTCTCTGAAGAAGTATGCAACTTTTCTTCGAGGAACGCTGCAAATGAGTTAAGTTGATGAGAACCTAGTGATTCAGCAGCGGACATGAGTACCTGTGAACAAAGTATAGTTGCGAGGAATTTGGAGAGGTCAGATGCGTTCTAAGAAGGTTTTGTAAAAATAACAAGTTTGAGGAATTTGACCAGACGAGTCTTGAAGAATTTCACTGAGCGTTCTTAGTCTTAGGTTCCAGAACTGTACAGATCAGAAATATGCACAATTGAGGAATCTTGAAGAGAAATTTGCAGCTTAGAGAAATTAATTAAGAATAGATGACATGTGAGGTGTTTTAGTGTGTGAAGATTTGAAGAAAAACACCTTTGAAGATTTTTTAGATAATCATTTGAATCACAGAGGGCAGTAAAAGTATCTTTTAATTACCCTAAACGAAGAACACGACGAACTGTGGGGTGGAGAAGTGAAGTTCGTCTGTGTAGATCTTCCACTCCCTAACTCGGCGGAGGAAGACGGCTACGGCGGCGGCGGAGTGAAGATTTCCGCGGCCGGCGCGAGTACGGCGGCGACGAGGTCGAGGCAGTGAAGCTCTTCCTCACCAGCGATGATGAAGTAGCGGCGGCACTAGGGTTTGAGAAGCTCGAGCTGGAGAAGGAGGTCGAGCGGAGTGAAGGAAGTGAGGAAGGGGAGGGGGTATTTAGAGCCATGGTGAAAAACGGTTCGCCCGAAGAATTTGGACGAACGTGCCCCTGACCCTTCTCATTCGCATGACATGTGTCACCCACGTACTAAGAAGTGGAGATCGTGGGTGAATAGATAAGTATATCGTGGGATGCGGGACGGTTTGAGCGGCAAAGCCGAAAATTTAGATAAGATAGGTTTTAAAGTTCCGTTCGCAATTTCTTCAGCTGACAAGGACACAGTGAAGATTTTGAACGAGTTTCAAATAGAACGCACATGAAGAATTTGTGAACAGATTGGGCTGAGTATAGCATAGAGGGGGAAGGGTCCGATCACATTCACTTAGCAGAAAAACCAACTTGAAGAAATAGCCATAAGTGAATGTTGTAGAGGAAATAAACTCATATATATATAGCCAATGAAGAAAAACGATGGAAACAGTGAAGACAATGCAAAGTTGAAGAATTTGAACAACTAAGGAATTTCAACTTTTGGTGGTGGCGTGACCCACCGTATAAGAATGATGATTTCAGACACCGCGTACAATTGTCGTAGGGTTCTGAGAATCAAATTCTTCATTAATTTCTTCACACTTAGAGTGTTAGTCTTCATTGATTGAAGAAAAATGTTTCTTCATGTGTTGCACATCTAAGTCATCAATTTTGCATAAGTGTTAGGATGAGTGTCCTTTTCAAAGAACATGCGAAGATTCTAAGATATTTAGCTCACACCGCAACTTCCTAAATCTCTTCTCATCCAAGGGCTTTGTGAAGATATCGGCTAGCTATTCTTCAGTCTTCACATGCTCAATATGAATGTCGCCCTTAAACACATGATCACGAAGAAAATGATGACAAATCTGAATGTGCTTTGTCTTCGAGTGCTGAACTGGGTTGTGAGCAATCTTGATGGCACTCTCATTGTCACAGAAGAGAGGCACATTCTTCATGTTGACGTCGTAGTCCTTGAGAGTTTGCTTCATCCATAGCAATTGAGCACATCAAGAACCAGCGGCAATGTACTCAGCTTCAGCAGTAGATAGTGATACGCAGTTCTGTTTCTTCGAGGACCAACAGACCAAAGATCGTCCGAGGAAATGACATGTACCAGATGTTGACTTGCGGTCCACACGATCACCAGCATAGTCAGAGTTAGAATATCCGATGAGATCAAAAGCCGAGCCCTTGGGGTACCATAATCCAAGTGTTCGTGTGTGAGCTAGATATCGAAGAATATGCTTCACAGCCTTATGGTGTGATTCCTTCGGTGTAGCTTGAAATCGGGCACACATGCAAACACTAAGCATTATATCTGGCCTAGATGCACATAAGTACAATAAAGAACCAATCATGGAGCGGTATACCTTATGATCGAAGTCAATACCATTTTCATCAGTGCACAGATGGCCATTTGTGGGCATAGGAATTTTGACGCCTTTGCAATCTTGCATGCTGAATTTCCTCAGTACATCCTTGAGGTATTTCTCCTGAGATATGAATATGCCATTGCGTTGTTGATGAATTTGAAGACCTAAGAAGAATTTCAATTCTCCCATCATAGACATTTGATATTCTTCACTCATCATATAGGCAAATTCATCACTATAACATTGGTCAGTACAGCCAAAGATAATATCATCAACATATATTTGGCACACAAGCAATTCACCATCATAAGATTTAGTGAAAAGAGTAGGGTCGAGTGAACCGGGTTTGAAGCCTTTCTTCATAAGGAATTCCTTCAAAGTATCATACCACGCTCGTGGGGCCTGCTTGAGGCCATAGAGGGCCTTATTGAGTCTGAAGACTTTGTCAGGATTCTTTGGATCTTCAAAACCTAGGGGTTGAGCAACATATACTTCTTCCTCAAGCTTACCATTGAGGAATGCACTTTTCACATCCATTTGATATAGAGTGATATCATGATGGTTAGCATAAGCAAGTAATATGCGAATAGCCTCAATTCTAGCAACAGGTGCAAAAGTTTCATCGAAATCAATTCCTTCAACCTGTGTGTAGCCTTGAGCTACAAGTGTAATAAATCTTCAGATCACACAAACAAGAAGACTTCAGTGATGCCTAACACTCTTTGGCTCTGGGTGTTTAGGGCTTTATCCTCGCAAGGAATTCTCTCTCAAAGGCTTCGAGGTGGGTTGCTCTCAAACGACAAAAGCCGTACACTAACTCTGAGCAGCCAACCATTTATGGTTGTAAGGGGTGGGCTATTTATAGCCACTAGGCAACCCGACCTGATTTGTCCGAAATGACCCTGGGTCACTAAGGAACTGACATGTGTTCCAACGGTCAGATTTCAAACACACACGGCAACTTTACTTGGGCTACAAGCAAAGCTGACTTATCCAACTCTGGATAAGATTTGCTCTCATTGTCCTCGCTCGAAGACATAGGATTTTGGTTAAGCATCACTTTAGTCATTCTGACTGGTTCACTTGGACCCCACTTAATAGTATGGTGGTTCCTATCACTCAACAAATAAGAAAACGAAACAACAAAACAACTAAGCCTTCGTGCTTCATAGTCTTCACGCGATGTCTTTTCTTGTCATAGTCTTCAATGTGAATGTCTTCACATACCACCTTTGACTTCAGTGTCTTCATACATTTTTAGGGGTCATCTCTGGTAGGAAAACCGAATCAATGAGGGACTTCTACCTGTGTTATCCTGCAATTCTCACAAACACATTAGTCCCTCAACCAGGTTTGTCGTCAATACTCCAAAACCAACTAGGGGTGGCACTAGATGCACTTACACCACCACTCGTCCATTTGAATTGCTTCACATGGATCTCTTTGGTCCTAACCATTATTCAGCAGTCTCAAATGAGGCATCTCAATATGGCTTTGTTATTGTTGATGATTACTCTCGATACACATGGGTACACATTGTTACTTACAAAAATGAAGTGCAGGACGTCTTCAAACGATTTTCCTCGAGGGCTTCAACCAACTTTGCTGTGAAGATCAAGCACATCAGAAGTGACAATGGACCTGAGTTCAAGAATTCTGGTCTTGATAACTATCTTGATGAACTTGGTATTACTCATGAGTTATCTGCTCCTTATACTCCTTAGTAGAACGGCATCGTGGAGCGCAAGAACATGACTCTTGCTGAGATGGCTCGCACTATGCTTGATGAATACAAAACGCCTCGCCGTTTATGGATTGAGGCAATTGATACCGCGTGCCACATCATCAATAGAGTATATCTTCACAAATTCTTTAAGAAGACTGCCTATAAACTCCTCACTGATAAGAAACCCAATGAAAGTTATTTCAAAGTCTTCGATGCTAAATGTTGGATTAGAGATCCTCATCACAACTCAAAATTTGCACCGAAAGCACATGAAGGTTTTATGCTTGGTTACGGAAAGGACTTGCACACCTACAGAGTCTTCAACAACGTTCTTCACAAGGTTGTTGAAACTGTAGATGTGCGATTCAATGAAACTAATGGCTCGCAAAGAGAGCACCTACCTACTGTGATAGATGAACCAGCACCTGAGGAAACTATCAAGTTCAAGGCTACTGAGGATGTCATTCCTACTGAAGAATCTGCTGAAGAATTCATTCCAGAACATGAAGAACGTCGAGCTAATGCACCTGAAGAAAATACTTAAGAAAATGGTGCTGAAGAAAATACTGATCAAATTCATCAACGACAACCAGCTCATTCTCGTGTTGCAAAAGAAGTGCAAGTTGAAAAGATCATCAATGACATTAAAGCGCCAGGTCCTGTCACACGCTCAAAAGCTTCACATTTATCTAACTTTTGTGGGCACTATGCTTTTGTCTCTATCACAGAGCCCACTAAGGTAGATGAAGCATTTCTGGAGCCTGAGTGGATTCAGGCCATGCAAGAAGAATTACATCAGTTCGAGCTCAACAACGTCTGGGAACTGGTCAAACCTTCAGATCCTTGCAAGCATAATATCATTGGCACAAAGTGGATCTATCGCAACAAGCAAGATGAAAATGGCCTTGTGGAACCCAGATTTTCTTCATAGGGGAACCGTTCCTGCAGTTAGTGCCAACATATCTAGCAAATACTTCACCATTCTGATTTTTGAACAGTTTATATTTGGAGTCAAATGACTCATCATCAGAACGAGGAGATTCACATGCAAAGCCAGATAAGTTAGATGGATCAACTGGAGGTCCCTTTGCAGCAACCCATGAGGTTTTGGGGTACTGCTCAGGCTTCCAATATGTACCATCAGCATCGAGTTTCCTCTCAAAGGCAATACCCTCTTTCCTAGGGTTCCTGTTGAGGATCTGCTTTTTAAGCACATCACAAAGAGTCTTATGCCCTTTGAGGCTTTTGTACATGCTTGTCATGTACAATTCCTTCAGCCCTGTATCGTCAGTGATACTAGCAGTGTCCTCGGATGAGGAATAAGTGATAGCAGAGGCAGGTGAAGAATTTAAAACATTAGCAGCATTTGAACATTCAGGTGAAGAATTAGGAGATTCACGTTCAATGCACTTCAAGCATGGAGGAACAAATTCTTCCTGAGAAGCGTTGATTTGTTGAGAAAGTAATGAATCGCGCTCCTTCTGAAGATCTTCATAACTCACTCTTAGCTTCTCAAGATCTTGCTTTCTTTGAAGAAGTTCATAAGAAAGCTTCTCATGATCAGATAAGAGAGTGTTATGATGATCTTGAAGGGTGTCATACTTAGTATGAAGTCTCTGAAGACTTTCAGCCAAAGCCTTTGACTGATCCATTTCTTCACCCAACATATCATCGCTCTTATTTAGCATGTGTTGAACTTTTTCCAAAGCTCTTTGTTATTTAGTGGCAAGGGAAGCAAGTTTGACATAGCTGGGTCCAAATTCATCACCAGATTCATCATCACTAGACTCGGATAGGTAGCATTCAGTTACCTTAGCATCTTTTTCCATAAGCATGATGCAGAAGATGATGATTCTGGTTCGAATGTCATCGCTTTGAGAGATTCTTTGAAGTCCTCAAACCAAGGATCATTACAGGTTCGATGACCTTCATAGACCTTAGAGAGACGGCCCCAGATAAGCTCCACATGATCGAGATGCATGATATTCCTAAAATGATTTTGAGACAGACAGGAGCAGATGACGTCCTTCGTTGTGAGGTTGAGAAGAGTGTACTTGCAAATGTCATCAGCTTCCGCCAACTTGCACAGATCGGTCAGACCAATCTCAGTGATGGTCCACAGCTCGCTGTTCATCGCCATGAGACGCTTCTTCATCATGGCCTTCCACTTGGGATACTCGTGACCGTCAAAGATGGGGCATGTCACTTTCTTCATACCTGCGGTTGACATAACTAAAACTCCAGGCGGTTAAACCAAAATCACACAGAACAAGGGAGTACCTTGCTCTGATACCAATTGAAAGTGTGTTATATCGACTAGAGGGGGGTGAATAGGCGATTTTTATGAATTCTTCACTGAGGAATTTGCAGGTAGGAAATTCCTTAGTGAAGAACTACTAGCAATGGAATAAGTACTCAGAAGTAAACATAACAGAGCACAAGCATAGTCATCATGATGAAATGAAAACAAGCACAGAGTACAGAAAACGTAAACACGGGATAACACAGGATGAAGACAAACATACTGAAGAAATTGAACTAAGGAAATTGAGAAAGTCTTCAGTCAAAGTCTTCAAACACAGATATGAACAAGCACTCAACAAAGTTATGAGGAAATGAAAGAGTTGAGGAAATAGAACCAGTAAGCTTGGTGAAGACAATGATTTGGTAGACCGGTTCCAACTGTTGTCTCAGTTGTACGTCTGGTTAGAGCGGCTAGGTATTTAAACCTAAGGACACACAGTCCTCACCGTATTCTCCTTGAGCTAAGGTCACACAGACCTCGCCCAATCACTCATGGTAAGTCTTTAGGTGACTTCCGAACCTTCACAAACTTGGTCACTCGATGATCCACAATTCCTCTTGGATGCTCTAGACCTTGACGCCTAACCGTCTGGAAGAAGCATAGTCTTCAAAGGTAACAAGCATCGGATCCACGCATGATCAATCTCTTCAGTGATGCTCAATCACTTGGGGTTTGTAGGTGTTTGGGTTTGGGTTTTCCTCACTTGATGATTTTCGCTCAAAGTCCTCGGAGGATGGGATGCTCTTAAATGACAAGTGTCAGTTTCTCTCGGAGCAGCCAACCAGCTAGTGGTTGTAGGGGGCAGCTATTTATAGCCTAGGGAGCAGCCCGACATGATAAGACATAAATGCCCTTCAATGATATGACCGTTAGGTGGGTAGATATTTTAGGGACAGCTGGCGCATAGCACAGCAACGGTCGGAATTTTGAGTAGCAAAATCCTCAGGGCTATCATGTTCCTCACTGTGTAGGCAATCCGCACTGGCGAATTCCTAACTCCTCAGTTAGAACAAATTCCTCAGAGACCAGAAGAAATTTGTCTTTATCACTAAAGAATATGACTGAACTGTATGAGATTTCCAATGGCTTCACTCAAAGGGATTGGTAGGTGTAGGATTTTGAGTTGAGCATCACATGGAAATTTTTCCTTAGTATTTCCTTGACCCCCTTTAATAGTACGGTGTTTCCTAAGACTCAAGAAAGAGAGAATGAAACTACAAAAACAAAAGTCTTCACGCTTCATGTTCCTCAAATGAATACCAGGTCTTCAAGGTCACACCAATTTCTTCACTTTCAGAGTCTTCAGAAAGTCTTCAGAAATTCAAAGTCTTCAGTCAAAGAACTTCATTTTTAGGGGGTCGACTTTCTCTGTAAATATCAAACTCCTCATAGACTTATAGACCTGTGTACACTCACAAACGCATTAGTCCCTTAACCTATAAGTCTTCAATACACCAAAATCACTAAGGGGCACTAGATGCACTTACACTATACTTGATGAAGAGTACTTTCATGAGTGAAAAATGAGATGTTGAGATTTTCAATGAATATCATTTGACCAAGTACATTACTACTCCTTGTGCTCGCATTGTTGATCCCTTGTATCCCACTCCCAATGAGGATCTTGACATGATTCACAATCTTAGAACTATCAATCTTATTGTGAAAGGATTTCCTAAAAAAATTATTGCTAGCTTACCTACTCTAGATTGTGCTTACACCATATGGAGATTTCTAGAGGAACGTTTTCCAAACTATTCCTTGAAAAACTTAGATGAGATTCTTCATAAGTCTATTGCCTTGAGTAAGATGAGTTCCAATTATCCCAAATTTGGTGATTTTTTATTTGAGCTCACAAATCTCACGAGTGCCAAAGGAGATGTTGGAATCATTAGCAATATCATTTCCGAAGTCATTAGAATTCATTGAGATGAACATTGTTACGGTCATACTTCTAATGAATCACTCTCTCTAGGAATTGATCCACCACATGACAATGTTGAACATGGATACTATGATGAGGATGATGATAGTGACTGTGATCTTGATGATGCGATGAGACACTTTGGTCTTATGGCTAATCTTCATGGCTACATGGCTAGAGGAAAGGAATGGGTCCTTGATAGTGGATGTACAGATCATATGACCGGAGACAAAGATATGTTTCGTGAGCTTGCTGAAAACGACGACCCTCGAAAGTATGTCACTTTCGGTGATAACTCAAAGGGTAAGGTGGTTGGCCTTGGTAAGGTGGCCATCTCACATGATAGCTTCATACAAAATGTTATGCTCGTTGAATCTCTTGGCTACAATTTACTTTCCGTGTCTAGACTTGCTGACTTTGGTTTCAATGTCCTATTTACTGAAGTTGATTGCCAAGTGTTTCGTAGAGATAATCATAAAATGGTCTTTACATGTACATGTAGAGGTGATCTTTACATTGTTGATTTCACGAAAAAGGCTCAACCTAGAACTTGCCTAATTGATAAATCCTCGAAAGGTTGGTTGTGGCATAGAAGGTTAGGTCATGTGGGCATGCGGAATCTTGATAAGGTTATTAAAGGTGATCATATACTTGGAGTAAAAGATGTTATATTTGACAAGGATAGACTTTGTAGTGCTTGTCAAGCAGGAAAACAAGTTGGAGGAAGTCACCCCGTGAAGAACATTATGACCACAAGAAGACCGCTCGAGCTACTTCATATGGATCTCTTTGGTCCCAATGCTTACAAGAGTCTCGGTGCTAACTCATTTGGCCTAGTTATAGTTGATGATTTTTCAAGATTTACGTGGGTGTTCTTTCTTGATGATAAATCGCAGGTCCAAAAGATCTTCAAGAACTTCGCTAGGAAGGCCCGAAATCAATTTGAAGTGAATATCAAGAAGGTTCACAGCGACAATGGAACGGACTTCAAGAACGCAAATGTGGACACCTTTCTTGATGAAGAAGGGATTTCACACGAGTTCTCAGCTACGTACACGCCTCAACAAAATGGAGTTGTTGAGAGGAAGAACTGAACCCTTATTGAGATGGAGAGAACGATGCTTGATGAGTACAAGACTCCAAAACACTTTTGGGCAGAAGCGGTTGAGATAGCTTGTCATGCAACAAATCGCTTATATCTTCACAAGATACTCGGCAAGACGGCATACGAGCTTCTGACCGGTAACAAAATCCAAGTTGGATACTTTCGAGTATTCGGCTCAAAATGCTACATTCTTGATAAGCATCGTCGTTCTAAATTTGCTCCTAAATCTCATGAAGGTTTCCTACTTGGTTATGGCTCAAACTCTCACACTTACCGTGTCTACAATAGTTTCACCCGAAAGGTTGAAGAGACGGTAGATGTGAAGTTTGATGAATCTAACGGCTCGCAAGTAGAGCAATTGCCAATTGATGTAGGGGATAAAGACCCTTCAGAAGCAATCCAAGACTTGTCTATTGGAAAGATTAGACCAAAGGAGGCGAAGGAGAGTACACCGTCCGTCCAAGTGGAGGCTTCCACCTCACGACAAGGTGAACCAAGAGTCGACATGGAAGCATCCACGAGTGGGACACACTAAGATGAAGAAAACAAGGAAGTACACCAAGATGAACCTCATCAACCTCCTTCTCCACCAGGACAAGAGAACAACGACGCCAATAATGAAGAAGGCCAAGAAGAAGAACGAGATGATGATGAAGATGCTCCACCCCAACCCAAACAAAAGCTCCCACGAGTTCGAGCAAGAGTCTCAAGAGATCATCCCGTCGAACAAATCTTCAATGATATTCAAACCGGGAGAATCACCCGCTCTAAAACTCGTTTAGCTAATTTTTGTGAACATTATTCATTCATCTCTAGTATTGAACCTATGAAGGTTGAAGAAGCATTGGAATATCCGAATTGGATAAACGCCATGCATGAAGAGCTACACAACTTTGAGAGAAATCAAGTATGGACATTGGTCGAGAAGCTTGACAACAACCACAACATCATTGGTACCAAATGGGTGTTTCGCAACAAGCAAGACGAAGATGGTCAAGTCGCCTGCAACAAAGCTTGTCTCGTCGCCCAAGGCTACACTCAAGTCGAAGGTATGGACTACGGTGAGACATATGCCCCCGTTGCTAGACTTGAGTCCATCCGCATCTTACTTTCCTATGCTAATCACCATGATATCACTTTACACCAAATGGACATTAAAAGTGCTTTTATAAATGGTGAAATTGAGGAGGAAGTTTATGTTAAACAACCTCCTGGCTTTGTCAATCCTAAGAAACCCGATCACGTTTACAAACTTCACAAAGCTCTTTATGGTCTTAAACAAGCTCCTAGAGCATGGTATAAATGCTTGACCAAGTTCCTTATTGAGAAAGGCTTTGAGATTGGAAAAATAGATTCTACTCTTTTTACTAAATGGGTTAATGGTGAATTATTTGTATGCCAAATTTATGTTGATGATATCATATTTGGCTCAACTAACCCTCATTTTAGTGAGAAGTTTGGAAAGCTAATGTCGGAGAAGTTTGAGATGTCTATGATGAGTGAACTCAAGTTCTTTCTTGGTTTGCAAATCAAGCAAAGGTACACCAAGGACTTATTCAAGAAGTTTAACATGCAAGAAAGCAAAGGTATGAAAACTCCCATGACAACTAGTGGACATCTTTATTTGACCAAGGACAGCAAATCGGTTGACCAAAAGGTTTACCGCTCTATGATTGGATTATTGTTATATCTATGTGCCTCCCATCCCGATATTATGCTAAGTGTGTGTATGTGTGCCTGATATCAAGCGCCCCCCAAAGAATGTCATCTTAAGGATGTGAAAAGGATAGTGAGATACTTAATACATACACTAAATTTTGGCATTTGGTATCCTAAGAGGCCTTCTTTTGATATTGTTGGCTATTCCGACTCGGACTATGCCGGAGACAAGGTTGATAGGAAGTCCACTTCGGGTACTTGTAAATTTCTTGGTAGATCTCTTGTGCCTTGGTCTTCCAGGAAACAAAACTAGGTATCCTTATCCACCGCTGAAGCGGAATACATTGCCGTCGGTCCATGTTGTGCTCAATTACTTTGGATGACCCAAACTCTTCAAGATTATGGAATCAATGTGAAACATGTTCCATTGCTTTGTGACAATGAAAGTGCTATTAAGATTGCTCACAACCCCGTGCAACATTCTCGAACTAAGCATATTGAAGTTCGTCATCATTTCATTCAAGATCATGTTGCTAAAGGGAACATTGATCTTAAGCATGTTCGTACCAATAAGCAATTGGCGGATATATTCACCAAACCGCTTGATGAGAAAGTTTTTTGCCATTTGAGAGGTGAATTGAACATCATTGATGCTTCAAACTTGGAGTAGGAACTCCATTTGGATACATGTAAGGCATAAGCCTTTGACTAATCCTTGACTTCTTCTCTTATGATGATGATCATATGTCTTGGATATATTTGCACCCTTGCATGCTATCTAACCCTTGTAGGTACTTGGATGAATCTAAATCTATGAGATTGCAACTCACTCACATCTTGAACAATCTCTACATCACCAAGTCTCTATACAATAGTGGTTGATGACAAGGAAGCATGAAACCCCTCAACATATCCTTTGACAAATTCTATATATCAAATTTCATTTGGTATCAAATTTCATGATTGTCATTTTGGATACACAAGTGCTCTTCCTTGCAAAACTAACCCATGTAGGTAGATGAACTCAACTCCAAGTGGTGCTCCCAACCATTCTTGTGCTACATCAACCTTGAGCACCCCGCGCAAGTTCAACTACATGATCAAGATCAACACCACCACCCAAGGTATGTCATTCCATCTTAGAGAAGCTTTACCTCAAGTCATAGATCAAAGCAACTCAACAAGATGTGAATACATCAAATGCTTAAACGAAAAATGGTAACCCCATTTTGAGCTTAAACGATGAGTATGACTTATGATCAAGTGTTCTCACTTGACTCCTAAGTCAATATACTCTAACATAGGTGACTTTGTCACCGCCTAATTCTAGATGAAGTTCTCTAGTGTTTCTTTGAGTTTTTGCATTTGTCCTTTGCATATTTATTCCCTTTCCTTTATCAAAAAAACTTCATCTAGATTTTCTTTTCTTTGTTTTGTTCTGCTTTCCCTACATCCAATTCATTGCAAATCCTTTAGTCAATTCCTTGCAAATATTTGTGAGATCGTATTTGCCTAGTGAGCTGAGGTGACAAGTGTTCTCTCTGTGTTGAACTCAGTAATACCGATCTTTTGCTTTCGGTCACACCGAACCAACTCGGCACCACCGAGGACTACAACTCGGTATCACCGATTTCACTGCGGAGAAGACAATTTGCCATATGTTCCAGTAGTTTTATTCCAGCTCCACTCGATGATTCTTGTCCTCTACCAGCATCACATTCTATATGATGCTTTGCTTTGTGACTCAAGGACCAAACCTCTTGACTCACACTCCAGAAGATCCCTTCTTGGAAATTGATGTCAAAGGGGGAGAGAGATCACATCAAAGCTTATTCTCTTCAAAGGGGGAGAGAGAGAAAAGGGGAGAGAGAGAGGTAATCTCATCAAAGGCCCCAGATGCTTGGTGTTCAAGAGGAGAGAAGTCACATGTCTTTAAGAGGGGAAAGACATGTCTATGTTATGTTTATATTTATATTTATGATTTGTCTTGCTCTGATTTTGTTTCCCTATGTTCTCCCATTATCCAATACAAGATTCAGGGGGAGAAAGACTGCTAGGGAAGGAAATCTTTGAATTCATTGCACATCCTTTTCCTTTTGGGGACATGTCTATATCCAATAGAGTACTCAATACTCACTCTCTACATGTCATCCCAGTCTTGGTACTCTTGTGGTTTCTTTTGTTTGCTCTGGCTAGTAGATGTATCTGTGTTATCTAACCTTGTTTACTCAGGTTCATTCCTTCCTAAGCCAACTCAAGACCACAAGGTAAGTATATGCATCACACTCATGTGCATGAGGATTTCTTGCTGATGTACATACTGTTTGCAAGAAGGACTCATGAGCATGTAGGTACATTTCCTATATTCACATCTTTTGCTCTGATGCATATAGCCAAGATACATGTAACACATTCCTTACTCTGTCATGCTTATGCATTCACATGCTCTTATATTCCATATTTACATGATTGCATACATATATGGGGAGCCTATGCATGTTACATGTCTTTCCAAAGCTTTACTAGCTATTCTCTATATCTTTATCTAAAGCTTTGATGTATGTTTTCATCAATTACCAAAAAGGGGGAGATTGAAAGCACAAGTGCTCCCTGAGTGATTTTGGTAATTAATGTCAACATATCTCTTGTTGGACTAATGCTTTCATCTAGTATGCTTCAGATAAGTTCAACAATGGATTGGCATGGACTAGAGGATGTGGAACCCCTTCGAGATGATAAGGACAAAGGATTGGCTCAAGCTCAAAGCTCAGGACTCTACATTTTTCATTTTAGTGATCCAAGATCACATTGAGTCCATATGAAAGCTGAAAGTGCTAGTGATCGACTAGAGGGTGGTGAATAGGCGATTTTTATGGAAGTCTTCAAAACATGGAAGTTTCGAAGACAGACGATAGAAATGAACCTATTATCATGCAGCGGAAGGTCTACACTAAGCAAGCCATAGTCAAGTATTCAATGAAGTGAAAGCACAACGACTAATAGCAGCTAGGCAGCATAGATCAGGTAGGAAGATAGTGTGAAGCCAATCAGAACAAGCGGTCACTCAGTGGAGACAAAAGATAATGCAATCATACAATGACTTCACTAGAGCCAACATGAAGTAAAGGGATGGGAAGGATGAAACCAGTGACTCGTTGAAGACAATGATTTGTTAGACCAGTTCAGTTGCTGTGACAACTGTACGTCTGGTTAGGGAGGCTGAGATTCAACTCAGAAGACCACGTCTTCACCTTATTCCCCTTGAGCTAAGGACACCCAGTCCTCGCCCAATCACTCTGGTAAGTCTTCAAGGTAGACTTCCAAACCTTCACAGACTTCGTTCACTGGCGATCCACAATGACTCTTGGATGCTCAGAACACGACGCCTAACCGGCTAGAGGATTCATAGTCCTCAAGTGTAATAAGTCTTCATATCACACAGACAGGAAGACTTCAGTGATGCCTAACACTCTTTGGCTCTTGGTGTTTAGGGCTTTGTCCTCGCAAGGAATTCTCTCTCAAAGGCTTTGAGGTGGGTTGCTCTCAAACGACAAAAGCCGTATACCAACTCTGAGCAGCCAACCGTTTATGGTTGTAGGGGGTGGGCTATTTATAGCCACTAGGCAACCCGACCTGATTTGTCTGAAATGACCCTGGGTCACTAAGGAACTGACACGTGTTCCAACAGTCAGATTTCAAACACACACGGCAACTTTACTTGGGCTACAAGCAAAGCTGACTTATCCAGCTCTGGATAAGATTTGCTCTCATTGTCTTTGCTTGAAGACATAGGATTTTTGGTTAAGCATCACCTCAGTCATTCTGACTGGTTCACTTGGACCCCACTTAACAGTACGGTGGTTCCTATGACTCAACAAAGAAGAAAAAGAACGACGAAACAACTAAGTCTTCTCTCTCCATAGTCTTCAAACGTTGTCTTCTCTTGTCATAGTCTTCAATGTGAATGTCTTCACATACCACCTTCGACTTCAATGTCTTCATACATTTTTAGGGGTCATCTCTGGTAGGAAAACCGAATCAATGAGGGACTTCTACTTGTGTTATCCTGCAATTCTCACAAACACGTTAGTCCCTCAACCAGGTTTGTCGTTAATACTCCAAAACCAACTAGGGGTGGAACTAGATGCACTTACAATCTCCCCCTTTTTGGTGATTGATGACAAACTGGCTGAAGTTTTCAACGGGGAATAAAATGTGTGAAATTGTAAAGGATAGGGTATTGTCTTCATAAGTTGCAAGGGCTCCCCCTGAAGATGTGCATATAAGTAATTTGCTTTTGGAATGCAAATGCACATGGCAGGTTGTACTTGTGGAGATCCTCTTCAACCTATGATGACAATTCATCATGCATGATATGATGTAATGAAGATAATGACATGCATAATGGAATATGGACGTCCGCAAAACGATCTAAGTGCGGAATTTATCATCGCACATGCGGAATTTATCATCGCATCACAGAATAGCAAATAAGTAGCAGACGACCATCGAGTTTAAGTGTTACAACACAAAGAACCAAATGTATCGAAAATGAGAGTTGTAAACACTTGGCAAAAGTAGCAAAAAGTAAAGCATCCACCCTTATTGACCCTCTTGAAGACTATCAACTCATATGCTTCTCCCCCTTTTGTCAGTGAGGACCAAAAAGGTTTGAAGATAGAGCGCCTACTCGTTCCCATGAGGTGCAGGCGAGGCAGCAGGGTCGTCGTTTAGATCCAGTGGTGCAGAAGAACTTGGTGCAGTGTCGACACACGCTGAAGTTGGAGGAGGTGAAGTTGCATCATCTTGGTCCTCGATGACTCTGGCATTTACTGTCACAACTGAGGATGAGTAGTCAGAGTCTTCAAGTGAGGGAGTCTGACGCAAGTGAGCATTTCTGGGAGGAGTTGAGTCAAACTTGAACCGCTCGGTGAAGCCATCGTCTTGCAGATCAGCTTCAGCACTAAGTAAGGTCAAACTCTTCCACGACCTCCGACAGGTTTCATGAGTGACAAAGGCATTCTTGGTGGCAAGATTGCAAATGCGGTTGACATCCACCAAGAGGCTTTGCATCTGACGCTTAATCCAGTCCTGATGTTTGTCCTATTTCTGATGCAGCGCGACGAGAAGCTCTTGGTCATTTAGGACACGAGATCGTCTTCGAGGCCTTTGCGCAATGGTGCTACCAGTGGCGTCAGTCTGAGCGCTAGGGGCACGTGTGTTACCAGCAAGAGGATAAACACGAGAAACTGCTGGAACTCCTTCAATAGGCTGGGTGAAGCTTTGGTGATCAGCATTGTGAAGATAAAGGGGTTCCTTAGCCGGCTCTGGGTAAATAGCTTCAACTGACAGATCAACCTCTGGCAAGAATATGAGATGATTGTGCGCAGACGGCTGATAGTTGAAGGCGGAGTGACGCTTGATCAGACGCATGACCCATGGAGCATAGAATTTCAACCCAAAGATGTCGGAGCCAGATGCAGCCAACTGCCTGATGAAGAAGTCTTGAGCATTGAAGCTGATGCCATTGAAGATATAGAAAACCAAAGTCTTCATTGCTCCTTCAAGCTTCACTGCAGATGAATGTCCTTTGACAGGCCATAGAGTCTTCCTGATGATATGGTAAATGGTGCGAGGCAGGTACTCCAGGTCTTCAACAAAGAACTCAGATGGGTATTCAGCGTCGTGAGGCAGAGGCTTCATCATGCTCAACATTTGACTCATGTTGGATTCGGGCTTCTAAAAGATGCTTTCTAAGGCATTTTGGTGTTGTTGACAACCTGGTTCATAGTATTCACCAGGAGTGGGCAGGCCTGCGAGCTCAATGATATCAAGAGCTTTAGCTTCATGATGGACATTGCCTGTCATCCACTCAAGGACCCAAGTCTTTGGATCCCTGTTGTAGCCTCGAATGTGGAGAGTTGCATAGAACTGTAGCAGAAGCTCTTCATTCCAGTGCTCCTTATCTGTGACAAACTGCAACAGACCAGCATCTCTGAAGCAATCCAACGCATCTTCAAGGCAGGGCAGGCCAGCTATAGCTTCAGAGTCGAGGTGCATATGTGGAAATATGCGCTCTTGATTGTATAGGACGCAGGAATAGTAGATGCGCTGCTGATAGCTCCAGAACCAATATGATGAAATGCAAGGTCTGGTATAAGGGTTCTTGGAGCTGTTGAAGAAGGTGTTATGTGCCACGAAGCCATTCACATTGAAGACCCCAGGTGAAGTGGCAGTGCCTGGGAATCGTGGAAGTCTTGGCTTGGGCTTTTGGACTTGAGGTCTGTGCTTGACATGATACTCAAATTGTGGACCAGCGGCAGGTGGAGGAACCAGAACGGGCCAGTGGACCATAACGGGCTGACCATGATTAAATGCCAGCTCAATTGTATGAGGTCTTGGAGGGGGAACAGGAGCATTAGCATTGTCTTCAGGGGCTTCAGGGGCCACATTGGTTTCAGGCGCTTGTACCTCAGGTGCTTCAGCATTAACTTCAGGTGCTGCAGTGGCTTCAGACACGGTATTAGCTTCAGCCATGACGACGTCATTGGCTTCAGTGGTGATGTTGGTGGCCGCCTCAGGGTTGCTAACCTCCACTTCAAGAGCTGGAGGGTCGGACACGTTCTCCTCGAGAACAACATCTTGGTGGGACAGGGGTGTAGCAACTCTTTCAACTCTTGGTGCTTCTTCTTCATCGCCTGATGCAGCCGGAATATCTTCAGCCATTTTGGCTTCGGACTCAGACACGTGCATAGTGGGACGGACTTGGGGCCTTGGTCCTTTGCGAAGCCTGCATAATGTTGGCGACGCTTGTGGAGATGGAGTGCGCTGGGCCTCAAAGTCATTGTCCTCTTGCACTGGTGGGGTAGCTTGCGGTTGGGGAGAGCTTGGAGTGTCTTGTCGTTGTGGGTGATCATCCCACGATGCATCCTGAGCAGTTGGCATCAAAGGACGACCAATGCTGATGAGTTCGCTGTGCGTGAGCACAGGCGATGATACCATTTGGTGCTCGATCTGAGGAAGGACTTCATCATCTTCAACATTGTCGTGAGGACCAATGTCTTCAGCTGCGGTGGGGTCAACAGCTGGATTGTCTTCAGCTTCAGGAGCCTCTGGAGAAGCAGGCTCATGAATTACCACTTGGCGTTCTTGATTTTCAGACGCAGGACGAGCCACTGAGATTGGCTCGACATTAAGGGGCTCTATGGGAGCAGCCCGATCTCTCTTCTTGGTTTTGTGTTTCTTGGTGGGAGGAGAATCATCAGTAGTGCCCTTGGTTTTGCGCTTTTTGACTTCAGCTTCAGCAGCCCTTGTTTTCTTCAGAGCCACTGTGGGGACCTTAGGCTTCGAGCCTGTCATCCTAGCTGGGAAGACAATTGGATGTACTTCCTGCCTTGGTGCTTCGGGTTCAGCCACAGCTGGCTTCTTCATCTTCTTGGCCGCCATTCTAGGGTCGATTCCTGGTCGTCCCAAGGCCTTGCGCTTTTCAGCCTCATTGTATCCTTGGACACATTTAGCGGCAAGATCCTTCATGCGCTCACGAGAACCCTTGGCTTCTTCGCGTTTGGTTCGGAAAGCTTCCTTAAGCTCATGCATCATGGTCTGGAAGTTCTGAATGTCTTCAACGTTGAGCTTGGCCATGTGCTCATTTCGATCTTATGCTTCAGTTCAACAATCTTCTGAGCTAGAGCCAGCTCAGCAGCAATGGCTCCATGGAAGGCGACGCTTAGGCCAATCGGAAGCTGAAGATCATCAAAGCTGACATTTGGGCTGTCAAACCATTCATCAATGAATGTGTTGATGATTTCAACATCAAAGAGAGGAAGATCATTGAAGATTTCTGCCTCTTGCTTGCTCTTGATCAGCTGCTCAAGAGCATCATCGCCAAGATCATTGTTGTTGGACAGATCAATGGCATCATTGCGCAGAATAGCAACAACAGTCAGTTCTTGGCCAGTGGGTTGCAAGGGCATCTTCACTCTGGAGGGCTTGGAGATGCGTGACAAATATTCAGACTGCACACTGTGTTCAGGAGGTGCAGTGGCCAGAGGCTTCACCTGTAAGACCTTTGGTGCAGGAGCAGGCTTTGAAGCTTTAGGCTTTTTTAGTTTCTTTGGCTTCGGTGGTGCAGGCGCTTCATCAGATTAAGCGTCGTCTGCAGGCTCATCCACGGCTATCCCTTGAACCATGATATGAGTGATGAGACCTTCCAGGTTGTATAAGGGCCCAACAAGATTGGGTTCAGCTTCGCATGTGCCATCGGCACGAGGAGCAGAGGGGCCTGGATTGAAGTCTAAGCCTCGTGACTTCTTGTTCTCTTTGGCCGAGTTCCTAGCAAACTGAAGGTTGCGCTTGAACAGATTATCGTTGCGGCACCACAGTAATGAAGATGGGTCTGCATCTGCAGGCTGCGGTCCACGGACCATGCAAGGATAGAAGCCTTGTTCAATGGCTTCAGCTTTGGACCTGGGTTGAAGATTTCTGTATAGAATGTCTCACCATGGTCGTTTGATGGCATTCTTCTCAGCATACTCCTGGGCCACGAACCTGTACTTGAACCATTGTTCTGCCCAATATCTTCGAATCCATTGGATTCGGGTTTTTCGCTAATTTTAGTCCTCCTCTGGATCTGTCTTGTACAGCTCATAGAGGTCAGGAGGCAAATCTCTTGAAGTGTTGCCATGACGCTGTCTGCCACCCTTCCTTGCAGATTTCTCTGGTGCCATGAAGTTTAAACTGAAAGGCTTCAAAGCTGTCAAAGTCTTCCGTCTACTGGTCAGACAAGAACTGGCTTCAGGAGAATTTATATGATGCTATAAGAATTCTGCAAATGAATGCAGACTATGAGAACCAAGGGATTCTCCCACGGACATGTACCTGTGACAGCATTAAGGTGCGAGGGAAGGGGAAGAGGTCATATGCATTCTCAGAAGATTTTGAAGATAAATCAGTTTAGAAGACATTGACCTCACAGTGCGAAGACATTCACTCATTGATAGAGAGTTGGTTCCAGATTTGTACGAATCCATGAATAAGTACAAGTGAGGAATCTAACTACTTTGTGAAGCATACTATGAGATGCAGTATGAAATAGATTCAACTTGTGTGAATAGAAACTGCTTGTGGTAGAAAGTGATGAATCTATAGGATCAAAGGGGCCGTAAAAAGGAGGTTTTATTTACCACATGAAGAACTGCTAGACGGAGTGGAAGAGGAGGCCGAGCAGTTCGAATCCTCCGTGCCCTAACTTGACGACGGAGGACACCTACGGCGACAGCGGAGAAGACGATGTCCGCGGTCGGCGTGAAGACGGCGTCGGTGAGGTCGCGACAGCGAAGCGCTTCGTCGCTGGCGTCGTCGAGGGCTAGCGGTGGCGCTAGGGTTTGTGCGAGAGTGGAAGAAAGGATAATGACTGTGGTGAGGCATGTATATATAGGGATAGGGACGGCACAGTGTTATTACACAGGTGCCCCTGGTGATTCACATCTGAAGGACACGTGGCTATCATGCAACACATTGGAGGTTGTTCCACGTTCCCACGCACGCCTGGGTTGTCGGGTGGTCGTTCCCACTTCTCCGGGTTTCAGGTGGAAGGATTTAGCATTGAAAACCAGATTAATGTTTGTCTCTGTGTCTTCTGCTGACAAGGACGCAGAGAAGACAGTTTGACAGTGTCAATTGAATGCATATGATTTGGATAGATAGACTTGAGATAGAAGCATAGAGGGGTTAGGGTCCGATCACATTCACTTAGGTCAAAAGATTCAACGTGAAGACATAGCTATAAGTGAATGTTGTAGAGGACAGAAACCAATTGAAGATAAACATGAGAACTTTTAATCATTGAAGACAAGAAAAATGCGAAGACTTTGCAGATGTAACGCCATGAGAAAAACACTTCAAAGGGCAAAAATGGTGGTGGCGTTACCCACCGTATAGGAAATATTAGACCCAGACACGGCGCACAATTATCGTGGCGCTCCGAAGTCAAATTCCACGTTAATATATTCACCCTCATAATGTAAGTCTTCATAGATTGAAGATATACTTTACTTCGTGTGTTGCACATCTAAGTCATCAACATGCTTAAGTGTTAGGATGTGTGCCTGATCACAGGACATTTGAGGATTCCAAGATATTTAGCTCACACCGTAACTTGCAAAACCTCTTCTCATCCAAGGGCTTGGTGAAGATATCTGCCAATTGCTCTTTAGTGTTGACATGAATGATATCAATATCTTCCTTCATAACATGATCTCTGAGAAAGTGATGACAAATTTCAATGTGCTTTGTCTTCAAGTGCTGAACTGGGTTGTTGGCAATCTTGATGGCGCTTTCGTTGTCGCAGTAGAGTGGCACTTGCTTCAGATGAATGCCATAGTCTTTGAGTGTTTGCTTCATCCATAGAAGCTGAGCGTAGCAAGATCCAGCAGCAATGTATTCAGATTCATCAGTGGAGAGAGATACACAGTTCTGCTTCTTTGAAGACCAACATACAAGTGATCGTCCCAGAAAATGACATGTGCCTGATGTAGACTTGCGATCCACCTTGTCACCAGCATAATCAGCATCCGAGAATCCAAATAGATCAAACTCTAAGCCCTTTGGATACCATAATCCTAGTGTTGGGGTGTGAGCCAAATATCTAAGAATTCGCTTCACAGCTAAGTGATGCGATTCCTTTGGTGCCGCTTGGAACCGGGCACACATGCAAACACTAAGCATGATATCTGGCCTGGATGCACATAAATAAAGCAAGGAACCAATCATGGAGCGGTATACCTTTTGACGAACTATTTACCATTATCGTCGGGACCCAGATGATGTTTGGCTGGCATTGGCGTCGTGTAACCTTTGCAGTCTTGCATTCCAAACTTCTTCAGGCAATATTTGAGGTATTTCTCTTGGGATATAAAGATGACGTTGCGTTGCTGACGTATTTGAAGACCAAGGAAGAACTTCAACTCTCCCATCATGGACATCTGATGTTGCTCTTGCATCATGTATCCAAACTCATCACTGTATTTTTGATTAGTGCAGCCGAAGATAATGTCATCCACATATATTTGGCACACAAATAGTTCACCATCATATGTCTTCGTGAAGAGAGTGGGATCCAGAGAACCAGGTTTGAAGCCTTTGCTCTTCAGGAAGTCTTTGAGTATGTCATACCAAGCTCGAGGGGCTTGTTTGAGGCCATACAGTGCCTTGTTAAGCTTGTACACCATGTCAGGATATTTTGTATCTTCAAAGTCAGGCGGTTGTGCAACATACGCTTCTTCTTCAATCTTGACATTGAGCAAAGCGCTCTTCACATCCATTTGATACAGAAGAATGTTATGATGATTTGCATAGGCCATCAGTATGCGTATAGCTTCAAGCCTAGCCACAGGAGCAAATGTTTCATCGAAGTCAATCCCTTCAACTTGAGTATATCCTTGAGCAACGAGACGAGCTTTGTTTCTGACAACTTGACCATGCTCATCTTGCTTGTTGCGATATATCCATTTAGTGCCTATTATATTGTTCTTACGAGGATCAGGACGCTTGACCAGTTCCCAAACATTATTCAGCTCAAACTGTTGAAGCTCTTCTTGCATAGCTTGAATCCATTCAGGTTCCATGAAGGCTTCATCAACTTTCTTGGGTTCAGATATTGAGACGAATGCGAAGTGCCCACAGAAGTTTGCTAGTTGTGTTGCCCTTGAACGAGTGAGTGGACCTAGTGCATTGATGCTATGTCAGGACCCCGACTCAATGCCACATCGATCTAGCATGTAACACCTCATATCACTTTGCGGCCTCACGCACGGTATTCCCACGGGTGTCGCCTTACCTTTGCCCGGGACCGTTTGCGCCTTTTGGCACACGTATATGACAGTGTCGCTAGCATCCATATGATAAGGAGCCCAGGGCTGACATGACTAGTCGTAAACCCAAAGTGGCACAGACTTACAGGGACAGGCATCCATGACCCAGCATCGAACGTGTCGGTCATCAGCGAGTGAATCCAGGCTGTAGCACTGGGCTAGCAGGACTCCGGTGAACCGGGCTGTAGCGGGCTAACAGGACTCCGGTATTCATCGCGTGACATTTCCCCGAAGGGACAGACACAGGAACGAAGAAGGACACATGCCGGCCAGCCTAAGTGTTCCGGAGCAGTAGCAAGCTACCATGGCTCGGTGGAAACACTAGGAGACATTTCCCGGTAAGAGAGGCTACTAAAGATAAACAACTAGATAGTCAGATCCCACACATACCAAGCATTTCAATAACATACACACAATATGCTCGATATGTGCAATACAACATGGCATCACAAAATGACTCTACGACTCAGTAGTTGATTAGGCTCCGAGGAGCGAGATATTACAAACATGGGTCTCATGACCCAACAATCAGAGCATACAAGTCAAAGCACATGCGGAAGCTTAACATGTCTGAGTACAGACAACTATAAAAGAAAAAGGCTCAGAAGCCTGACTATCTACCAGATCCCGCCGAGGGCTCAAGATCGTAGCTGAGGTAACAAGCTAAACGTCGAAGTCCACGTGGAACTACTAGTGAGACTGAAGTCTCTCTGCAAAAACATAAAATAGGCAAACGTGAGTACAAATGTACCCAGCAAGACTTACATCAGATCTATCTACATATGCATCATTATCAACAAAGGGGATGGTGGAGTTTGACTGCAGCAAGCCAGCTTTGACTCGGTGGCTATCCTGAACTACGACTGCAAGTAACTCTTTTGAGGTGGCGCACACGAGTCCACATATTCACCATATCAATACACCACTATGGAACCGCTCCCGTCTCCCTACGAGAACGCCATCCATAGCACTCACGCTTATCTTGCGTATTTTAGAGTATCCACTTTCACTTGTCTATGAACTGATATAAGCAACCCAGAAGTCCTTTACCGCGGACACGGCTATTCGAATAGATGATGTTAACCCTGCAGGGGTGTACTTCTTCATACATGTTTCCACCACTTAGCGTCTGCACACGGCATGTGCTCGGCAGACTTCAAGCGAAAGCCGACGTGGGTGTAGACCACGACCTACCTAAACACTCAAGTCTCTAGTCCAGGTTTATCGCCTATTCGGGTTCCATCCATGAGGAGATCCGGCCGGAGTTTCGCTCACAGCCCCAAACGATGTGAACAGGGTTCCGTGACACCAAACGGGCGCCCGGTATACCCGGCCACGTGCCTACCGCATCACAGCCCACCCCTACGGTCAGCGTTGTCCACGGCCTCCAGCATACTACAAACACCAGAAACTACTTGCAACTCCTGGACAGAGGACAAGGGTGAATAAGAAGTCGAGCGGGGTCATATTTCAGGGCCCAATGTATGGTAGTAGCTGAATCATGGATCACAAACACAGAACTCAGTTCCTGAGGACGGCTGCAATGAGACAACCCACCATGTACTCCTACATGGCCTCTCACCGATACCTTTTACCAAATCGTGTTCACACACTTAGCTCACACATAGTAGGACATGTTCACACACCTCTGATTCATCCCCGATGAATCAGACCTGACTCAACTCTAAGCAGTAGCAGGCATGACAAACAAACATGAATGAGTAGGCACAACAGGGCTCAAACAACTCCTACTCATACTAGTGGGTTTCATCTAATTACTATGGAATGACAGGTCATGCAGAGGATAAAGGGGTTCAGCTACCGCAGCAAGTAACAGATGAATCGATGTTGTCCTAATGCAGTAAAAGAGAGCAGGAGCGAGAGAGTGGGATTTTATCGGAATGAACAAGGGGGTTTTGCTTGCCTGGCACTTCTGAAGATAACATTGAGTCTTCATCAGTGTCAATGATCACATCATCGGTATCACGTCTATCGAGAGGGGACAAATCCCGGCAACACAGAAGGGAACACAATCAATGCAATGCACAATATGATGCATGATCATGACATGGCAAAATGAATGTGTTTTGGGCTAATGCAACTAGCAACAGATTAAATGAAGTTGGTTTGAATACAAGATTCAAATTCAAACTCCATATGTGATTATTTAAATGCCCTTTATTTGTTTTGTCCAAAACAGAGGACAAATATTGTTCAAACATGCATGAAAATGGTACAGATGGATTCCTTGAATTTTTCTGATAATTTTTCATATATAATTTATTTAATTTGGAGTTACGGTTAATTTTCTATGAATTTTAGAAGTTTTAGGCATTTTCTGGAATTTCAGAATTAAATTAAATCCAGAAAACATTACTGCGTCAGCATGACGTTGGCATGACGTCAGCAAGTCAACAGGGGCCGGCTCGGGTCAAACCTGACGTGTGGGGTCCACACGTCAGTGACACAGGGGCTAATCCCGCGTTGACTCAGGCTTTGACCCGCTACGAGGCCCGCTGTCAGTGTCACAGGGTTAGTTAGCAGGGTCATTAGCCCCTAACGACGACGCCACGTCAGCACGCCGGAGACCAGCCGACGGCGACCACAGAACACGGCGGGGCACGCCGGACTTGCGCTAGAGGCGTCAGTTTGGCGCGCTGAGGGCACCAGGGGATGGCCCTTGCTCCCGCGCATCCAGAGGACCGAGTGGGAGGTCGTGGGGTCGTCGGAACTCATGCCGGCGACGAGCTTTGGCGGCGATGGTGTTCGGTGGTGCTCGGGCGCGTCGCTACGGTGCATCAGTGAGCAAATGGAGAGACTGGGCAGCACCTGCTAGACATGGGGAGCACTAAGAGCAGCTCAGTGAGGCCAGGGGAGCATGGAGGCTATGCGTGCAGCAGCAATGGCGGACGGTGGCTTCGGTGCTCGTGGGGAACGGCGCTACGGCACGGAGGGGAGCATGCTGAGTTAGGGGAGAGGGTCAGTGACTCACGGCGATGACGAGGGGACGCTCGGCGAGGTCGGGGACGGTCCGGAGCCGGCGAATTTGACGAAGATGGCCGGCGGTCCCGAGGTTGAAGAAGGCATCGAGGGCGGTGTTGTGGCACGTCCGGGGCCTCGTGGCTCGTTGAGGAGGTAGAGGGAGGACCGGCGGAGCTTCCTGGGGCGTCGGTGAGCCGTGGGGTGGCCGGTAGCCACGGTGGCTCTCGTCGGTGGCAGCGGCTCCGTTCGGTCGCGGGAGGGGAAACAGAGGAGCGAGGGGGAGGGAGGTCCAGAGAGCGAGGGAGAAGTGAGAGGGGGTCGGGGCTGCGTGGCGTCGCGGGAGGGACCAGGGAAGGAGGAGGCAGCCAGGCAGGGAGGAGGTGGCCTCCTCGGCCGCGCGCGTGCGAGCACGCAGCTGCTCCCACTGGCAAGAGGAAGACGACAGGGGGGAGTAGCGGTGGCGGGCTGGGCCGGCTGGGCCGGTTCTGGTGGGCTGCACGGGTGAGGCCAGGTAAGTCCTTCTCTCTCTCTCTTTTATTTTTTTTCTTCTGTTTTGTTTTATTTAATTTCGTTTTGCCACTGTTTTGAATTTTAAACAAATTCAAACAATGCCAAAAACTCCTGTGAATAATTTTATTTGGCTAGATGGACTTTTCCAAAAGCTCATAAAATATTTCAGGGGTATTTGAAATTATATTCTAATTATATGAATATAATTCAAATTCAAATAGCTAATGATTTAAATTCAAAGTCCCAAAAATAAATCCAAAAAAATGTTCAATATTTTGGTTGGGACCAGAACCCTTACCAAAAATTATCAAACATTTAAGAAGAGCCTTTTGGAGCAATGAATGAGATTTCTAGGGTTTTTGCCCCTCTTTTATTTAGGGTTTTGAGGCTTCCAATATTCCTCAATTCAAGTTTCAAAAACATAGACATGATGCACACATGAAGCTAGCCTAGAGCAATGCCAGAAGCTAGGGATGTGACAACTCACCCCCACTAAACAAGAATCTCGTCTCGAGATTCAAGCGTAGGGTAGGATGAAGGGGAAACGCAAACTAGTACAATCTTCACGATCCAGGGTGCACTTCAGTTGAACGTTGATTCATTCACCATCATTGTCTTGATGTCTTGTTCTGAGAAATCCTGCCAACATGACATGGAGGGAAGAAGGAGACTCTAGAAGGGTCGATCTTCTTGAAGATCGAACAACTCATGGAATGAGACATAGGACCATCTCTCGGGTTGAGACACGAGATACACATCAAGAGGGGTGGAAAGAAACGGATGACGAAGGTTCACTAGGTGGACAACAATTCCACACTTAAGAAGGTGGTAATCGGTTGTCAACGTAGCGAGGAGTTGAGTTGCCATGATACCACAACGAGACACCTTCGGAACCGTGACTCGTAGATATCTCCCCTTAAGTGGCAAAAGAATTACCTTTGATTCAGAGATCATTGAAACTCTTTATACCAGCTTAAGGCAAATCATAATCGATCATTTAGAGGGGTTCGGTAGAATGGCATACTCAAACTTGGATGATGTGGATTACCTTGTTGAAGACAACGTAATGGATGAATTTTGCTTATCACCGAAAATGGAAGAGACCCATGGTAGAATGACACATTGGCGGTGCAAGCTAGGAACAAAATGCAAATGCTGGGAATGATTCTAGTAACTGGGGAAGAACCCAACAATAGAGAGTGAATTCACTGTTTGAATAGGTCATAGCATTGCCGAGGAAACTGAGAGCAAACCCAGTTAGTGCCGATGATAACACGTAGCGCTTGTGCGTGCTCTCAAGAACTTGAGCATTTCCATATTCATCAGGGTTTTACCAATATCCGTGTCAAGGATCCTGGCAACACAACTTGCTACCATGATGAATGATGATGGATGATGCAGATGCAAAGGAAGATAACACTTCTCAGATTTCATCTTAGCGAGGCCAAGGAAATAAAATCTGGATGATCGACCGAGAGACATTTAGCACTCCGCTTCTAATGTTCTCCTTGATGTGCTAGTGTAACCCATTCATAGATATGGTTTGATATCTAGAACATCAAGTAAAAGGTCGGACTTCGGGAATACAAAAATCCATAGGGGCAACTAGGGAGTAAACCCTACGAAATCCCTATGGGGAGGTGGCCAACTTCATCAATCAAGATATTATAATAACAGGTTTTCCGGCTGGGTGTGTTGGCCACGACATCCACTTTACCGGTTATCGCGCGACCAATATTATAATTCTTGGGAAATATTCCAACCATCATATCTGCCTGAGATTCAGATCTGGTTGGTGTCAGGATATTCCAGACTCATCGAGTCTAGGAAGAAAAACGGAAGTTTGCAACACAATTCGACGAGATAACGTTGCGAGATTCTCGGGAAATGAACTACGATAGCAAACTCCAAAACATGAGCTGGTTCTGCTACAAACATGGAACACGTTGTCCAAGACAAGCATGACCACAAAGTAGTCTTATAATAAAACACTACCGAGTTCAGGAGGGGGAACCATCAACGAGGGTATCGAAGTCCTTACATAATTCCGGATTAGCTCTTATGAAGGAACTCCTTCTCCTTGAACAAATCAATCAGTGGCTTGGTGTGCTAGGGGTACATATAGATTGAAGGTTGCAAGTCTTCAAACCACAGAATTCTTCGCACGTGTGCATGACTGATTTGGGATGATTCCAAAGGAAACAACATTGACTTTCTCGAATCCACGGCGGCAACTTGCATCAGATGCACATGAATTAAAGGAAGTCACTACCTTTATCCAAACATATGCTTCATGAGCTAGCATGAACAAATGCTTTCAAAAGTTTCCAACACTAGCTTAATGTTCAACAAAATCATGAAGGAGATAAGGATGTTCTCAATGGGCTCAACAACAATTCATCTAGGTTTCCTTTTAAAAGGAATTCCATAGTTAAGTGAACACGGTGATAGTATTGGTCAGACCAAAGATGTAATGGTGTATGCTCGAGGGATCAACCACGAATAAGACAACATTACGAGCATCGTTGGTACTGGTTTGACTTGACGATGGCCCACACTCAAATCAAAGGATTGATAAAACAATAGGTCCAGCAACTGTCACAGGGACCAATCGATGAAGATATCATCTTTCTTCAACACACACTACACAAGAATATCCCTTTGGAACGAACTAAGTCAGGCAAGCTTTTATCTTCCAATTCTCCAAGTTGTTGTCTAGCTTAACCAACTAGCTCAGGGATATCTAACACCGATCTTGGAGAGAGGGTGGTTCACAAGAAACCAACTTGATCACGAGCTCAACATAACAGTCAGGGAACAACCTGGTAATACTTCCGAGAAGATATTCGGAAAATCACGAACCACCGGTATGTTACTAGGCTCGAGAACAATCTCGCTTTTGAGGGCAAGACGATATGATCAAATGAGTGAGGACTTGACAAGATCCTAACTCATCAATCGAAGGGTGCACCGAAATAAGGACTAGGTAGCACGATCAATCTTAGAATGGTGATTCAATAACCAACATACTAAGAATAAGATTATTGTCCATTAACTACCAAGCAATGGGGTTGCTAGGAGTATTGAGTTCACACATCATGATTCACTGGTCGGCACTCCGGCTGCAACAACACGGAACCGAGGAATGAAAAAGGATGGCGAGAAGTATCACTATGTCAAGAATTCACAAAAGGTGGTGCAATTCTCATGAAATTCTTGATATAAAGATGGTAATACTCCAAGGTAGAACAGAACAAAAGTTGGGTTAGCAACTTGATCTGCAGAGTACAACTACTTTGACCCAATCCTAGATATGGATGAGGTACTGGAGTTCAATTCAACTAGTCATTCTGGAATAGAATGGCTTGATGGACCACAAGAGTAATAGGCATCGATGAACGAATGCACACATAATCTTAACTATCAATTGATAGACGAAGGTCAGTAGACAACTAAAAGGGGACAACTCAAAGGAACATATGATTTTCTGAGTTGTGGATGCATAGACTAGTATGTCGAACCAAGTTCAACATAATTCTTCCGGATAACCCATGCAGAAGGGTTGAGCTGGCAGAGTCACAATATAGCATGGAGAACTCATCGACAGCACTCTTGTTGTCATCTTTTGGTTCAGAAGAACTCCTGCCAAGAATGGTTCATGGTAATTGGAAGAAGGATGTACCACGAACCTCGAGGACTATCGCAAAGGTTACTACTATCCTAAAGGGACTAGCAAACACTATCTACATGAAGTAAGTAGAGTGAATCTCGGGTTCAAGAACC
>NC_041386.1:491598240-491618009 GCF_002162155.2 Triticum dicoccoides
GCAAACTAGTATAATCTTCACGATCCAGGTTGCACTTCAAATGAACGTTGTTTCGATCACCATCTTTGTCTTGTCGTCTTGTTCTGAGAACTCCAATTGACATGACAATGAGAGGAAAGGGAAACTCTAGCAGGATCGATCTTCTAGAAGACCGAACAACTCACGGAATGAGACATAGAGCCATCTCTCGGGTTGAGACACGAGATACACATCAAGAGGGGTGGAAAGAAATGGATGACGAAGGTTCACTAGGTGGACAACAATTTCACGCTTAAGAAGGTGGTAAACGATTGCCCACGTAGCGAGGAGTTGAGTTGCCATGATACCACGACGAAACATCCTGGAGGAGGGTGATTCGTAGATTATTGCCTTAAGTGGCAAAAAGAATTACCTTTGATTCAAAGATCATTGAAACTCTTTATACCAGCCTAAGGCAATCACAAGCGATCATTTGGAGGGGGTCGGTAGAATGACATACTCGGACTTGGATGATGTGGATTACCTTGTTGAAGACAACGTAATGGATGAATTTGCTTGCCACCGGAAATGGAAGAGACCCATGGTAGAATGACACATTGGCGGTGCAAGCTAGGAACAAAATGCAAATGCTAGGAATGATTCTGGTAACTGGGGAAGAACCCAACAATAAAGAGTGAATTTACTGTTGGAGTGGTTATAGCATAACCGACGAGACTAGGAGCAATCCCGGTTAGTGCCGGCGATAATACCTAGCGCTTGTGCGTGCTCTCAAGAACTTGAGCAATTCCATAATCATCAAGGTTTTACCAACATCCGTGTCAAGGGTCCGGTAACACAACTTACTACCATGATGAATGGTGATGGAGGATGCAGATGCAAAGGAAGATAACACCTTCTCAGATTTCACCCTTGGCAGGGCCAAAGAAATAAAATCTGGATGATCGACCGAGAGACATTTAGCACTCCGCTTCTAATGTTCTCCTTGACGTGCTAGTGTATCCCATTCATAGATATGGTTTGATAACTAGAACATCAAGTAAAAGGTCGGACTTCGGGAACACAAAAATCCATAGGGGCAACTAGGAAGTAAACCCTACGAAATCCTTATGGGGAGGTGGCCAACTTCATCAATCAAGATATTATAATAACAGGTCTTCCGGCTGGGTGTGTTGGCCACGACATCCACTTTACCGGTTATCGCGCGACCAATATTATAATTCTTGGGAAATATTCCAACCATCATATCTGCCTGAGATTCAGATCTGGTTGGTGTCAGGATATTCCAGACTCATCGAGTCTAGGAAGAAAAACGGAAGTTTGCAACACAAATCGACGAGATGACGTTGCGGGATTCTCGGGAGATGAACTACGATAGCAAGCTCCAAAACATGAGCTGGTTCTGCTACAAACATGTGAACACGTTGTCCAAGACAAGCATGACCACAAAGTAGTCTTATAATAAAACACTACCGAGTTCAGGAGGGGGAACCATCAATGAGGGTATCGAAGTCCTTACATAAGTCCGGATTAGCTCTTATGAAGGAACTCCTTCTCCTTGAACAAATCAATCAGTGGCTTGGTGTGCTAGGGATACATATAGATTGAAGGTTGCAAGTCTTCAAACCACAGCATTCTTCGCACGTGTGCATGACTGATTTGGAATGATTCCAAAGAAAGCAACATTGACTTTCTCGAATCCACGGCGGCAACTTGCATCAGATGCACATGAATTAAAGGAAGTCACTACCTTCATCCAAACATATGCTTCATGAGCTAGCATGAACAAATGCTTTCAAAAGTTTCCAACACTAGCTTAATGTTCAGCAAAATTATGGAGAAGACAAGGATGTTGTCAATGGGCACAACAACAATTCATCTGGGTTTCCTTTTAAAAGGAATTCCATAGTTAAGTGAACAAGTGATAGCATTGGTCAGACCAAAGATGTAATGGTGTATGCTCGAGGGATCAACCACGAATAAGACAACATTACGAGCATCGTTGGTACTGATTTGATTTGACGATAGCCCACACTCAAATCAAAGGATTGATAAGACAATAGGTCCAGCAACTGATCACAAGGACCAATCGATGAAGATATCATCTTTCTTCAACACACACTACACAAGAATATCCCTTTGGGACGAACTAAGTCAGGCAAGCTTTTATCTTCCAATTCTCCAGGTTGTTGTATAGCTTAACCAGCTAGCTCAGGGATATCTAACACCGATTCTTGGAGAGAAGGTGGTTCACAAGAAACCAACTTGATCACGAACTCAACATAGCGGTCAGGTGACAACCCGGTAACACCTCCAGGAAGATATTTGGAAAGTCACGAACCACCGGTATGTTACTAAGCTCGAGAACAATCTTGCTTTTGAGGGCAAGACGATATGATCAAATGAGTGAGGACTTGACAAGATCCTAACTCATCAATCGAGGGGTGCACCGAAATAAGGACTAGGTAGCACGATCAGTCTTAGAAGGATGATTCAAAAACCAACATACTAAGAATAAGATTATTGTCCATTAACTACAGTATTGATTTCACACGCCATGATTCATTTGTCGGCATTCCGGTTACAATAACACGGAAACCAAGAAATTATCAATGATGATCAGAAGTATTACTGCGTCAAGAATTCATAAGATGGTGTGCAATTCCCATGATATTCCTGATATAAAGATGGTAATACTTCAAGGTAGAACAGACCAGAAGCTGGATTGCATCTGATCTGTGGAAGACAACTTCTTTGACCCGATCCTGGATATGGATGAGGTACTGGAGTTTGTTTCTCCAAGTCATTCAGGACAGAATGGCTTGACGGGCCACAAGAGTAATAGGCCTCGATACACGAATGCACGCATACTCTTGACTATCAATTGACAGACGAAGGTCAGTAGACAACTAAAGCGGGACAACTCAAAGGAACATATAACTTTCTGAGTTGTGGATGCATAGATTAGTATGTCGAATCAGGTTCAACAGGTTTCTTCCGGATAACCCATGCAGAAAGGTAGAACTGGCAGAGTCACGATTTATGAATGGAGAACTCATCGAGAGCACTCTTGTTGTCATCTTTTGGTTCAGAAGAACTCCTGCCAAGAATGGTTCATGGTAATTGGAAGAAGATACCACGGACTTCAAGGACTATCGCAAAGGTTACTAATATCCTAAAGGCACTAGCAATTACTATCAACATGAAGTAGGTAGAGCGAATCTCGGGTTCAGAACCCAGGAGTAGAATACCTACTACTAAGTAGCATCACGGAATGCTTTCGAGGATAAAAGCCAGAAACTTCACACTAGGACACAAATCATGGCTAGACCACTAGATGATCCCCTAAGCACTTAGGGCCATAATAATAATTCCAACTATGTCGAGGCAATAATTACCTCAACACACCGATTAGTGTGGTTAATCTGGCCCATGGGAACATCGGAAACAGAAGGAAGGGATTTGCAAATGCATCGGACTATTTAGAAACCTGGGATGACTCGGACAGCGTAACGGCTATAATTGCTCAAAAAGATTTGAGACAATCACAAAAATGGTGGCATAACCACTCAGAAGCACAATATCAAGGTTCCGAGATCAACAATTAACATACGGAAGTAGTAGGAACTGAACTGAGACTTAAATCCAACAATCTTATAAGTCTACTGATTAGTAACACGTGATCCTAATAGAAAGAAGAGATAGCCTAGTTCTTAATCCCCGCAGGAAAGATAAGATGACTCAGATCAGAAGGGCATGAGGTATAAGGAGTAAAAAGAGCCTTACGTTCCATCCCACAATCAATTCCCTTATATAACTAAAGAATTTCTAGACTCAGCTTCGACCAGTTTGGCTTGGTAATCCTACAGGCAGTCAAGCTCTGATACCAACGCTGTCAGGACCCCGACTCAATGCCACATCGATCTAGCATGTAACACCTCATATCACTTTGCGGCCTCACGCACGGTATTCCCACGGGTGTCGCCTTACCTTTGCCCGGGACCGTTTGCGCCTTTTGGCACACGTATATGACAGTGTCGCTAGCATCCATATGATAAGGAGCCCGGGCTAACATGGCTAGTCGTAAACCCAAAGTGGCACAGACTTACAGGGACAGGCATCCATGACCCAGCATCGAACGTGTCGGTCATCAGCGAGTGAATCCAGGCTGTAGCACTGGGCTAGCAGGACTCCGGTGAACCGGGCTGTAGCGGGCTAACAGGACTCCGGTATTCATCGCGTGACATTTCCCCGAAGGGACAGACACAGGAACGAAGAAGGACACATGCCGGCCAGCCTAAGTGTTCCGGAGCAGTAGCAAGCTACCATGGCTCGGTGGAAACACTAGGAGACATTTCTCGGTAAGAGAGGCTACTAAAGATAAACAACTAGATAGTCAGATCCCACACATACCAAGCATTTCAATAACATACACACAATATGCTCGATATGTGCAATACAACATGGCATCACAAAATGACTCTACGACTCAGTAGTTTATTCATTAGGCTCCGAGGAGCGAGATATTACAAACATGGGTCTTATGACCCAACAATCAGAGCATACAAGTCAAAGCACATGCGGAAGCTTAACATGTCTGAGTACAGACATCTATAAATGAAAAAGGCTGAGAAGCCTGACTATCTACCAGATCCTGCCGAGGGCACAAGATCGTAGCTGAGGTAACAAGCTAAACGTCGAAGTCCACGTGGAACTACTAGTGAGACTGAAGTCTCTCTGCAAAAACATAAAATAGGCAAACGTGAGTACAAATGTACCCAGCAAGACTTACATCAGAACTAACTACATATGCATCATTTTCAACAAGGGGATGGTGGAGTTTAACTGCAGCAAGCCAGCTTTGACTCGGTGGCTATCCTGAACTACGACTGCAAGTAACTCTTTTGAGGTGGCGCACACGAGTCCACATATTCACCATATCAATACACCACTATGGATCCGCTCCCGTCTCCCTACGAGAACGCCATCCATAGTACTCACGCTTATCTTGCGTATTTTAGAGTATCCACTTTCACTTGTCTATGAACTGATATAGGCAACCCAGAAGTCCTTTTCCGTGGACACGGCTATTCGAATAGATGATGTTAACCCTGCAGGGGTGTACTTCTTCATACATGTTTCCACCACTTAGCGTCTGCACACGACATGTGCTCGGCAGACTTCAAGCGAAAGCCGACGTGGGTGTAGACCACGACCTACCTAAACACTCAAGTCTCTAGTCCAGGTTTATCGCCTATTCGGGTTCCATCCATGAGGAGATCCGGCCGGAGTTTCGCTCACAGCCCCAAACGATGTGAACAGGGTTCCGTGACACCAAATGGGCGCCCGGTATACCCGGCCACGTGCCTACCGCATCACAGCCCACCCCTACGGTCAGCGCTGTCCACGGCCTCCAGCATACTACAAACACCAGAAACTACTTGCAACTCCTGGACGGAGGACAAGGGTGAATAAGAAGTCGAGCGGGGTCATATTTCAGGGCCCCAATGTATGGTAGTAGCTGAATCATGGATCACAAACACAGAACTCAGTTCCTGAGGACGGCTGCAATGAGACAACCCACCATGTACTCCTACATGGCCTCTCACCGATACCTTTTACCAAATCGTGTTCACACACTTAGCTCACACATAGTAGGACATGTTCACACACCTCTGATTCATCCCCGATGAATCAGACCTGACTCAACTCTAAGCAGTAGCAGGCATGACAAACAAACATGAATGAGTAGGCACAACAGGGCTCAAACAACTCCTACTCATACTAGTGGGTTTCATCTAATTACTGTGGAATGACAGGTCATGCAGAGGATAAAGGGGTTCAGCTACCGCAGCAAGTAACAGATGAATCGATGTTGTCCTAATGCAGTAAAAGAGAGCAGGAGCGAGAGAGTGGGATTTTATCGGAATGAACAAGGGGGTTTTGCTTGCCTGACACTTCTGAAGATAACATTGAGTCTTCATCAGTGTCAACGATCACATCATCGGTATCACGTCTATCGAGAGGGGACAAATACCGGCAACACAGAAGGGAACACAATCAATGCAATGCACAATATGATGCATGATCATGACATGGCAAAATGAATGTGTTTTGGGCTAATGCAACTAGCAACAGATTAAATGAAGTTGGTTTGAATACAAGATTCAAATTCAAACTCCATATGTGATTATTTAAATGCCCTTTATTTGTTTTGTCCAAAACAGAGGACAAATATTGTTCAAACATGCATGAAAATGGTACAGATGGATTCCTTGAATTTTTTTGATAATTTTTCATATATAATTTATTTAATTTGGAGTTACGGTTAATTTTCTATGAATTTTAGAAGTTTTAGGCATTTTCTGGAATTTCAGAATTAAATTAAATCCAGAAAACATTACTGCGTCAGCATGACGTTGGCATGATGTCAGCAAGTCAACAGGGGCCGGCTCGGGTCAAACCTGACGTGTGGGGTCCACACGTCAGTGACACAGGGGCTAATCCCGCGTTGACTCGGGCTTTGACCCGCTACGGGGCCCGCTGTCAGTGTCACAGGGTTAGTTAGCAGGGTCATTAGCCCCTAACGACGACGCCACGTCAGCACGCCGGAGACCAGCCGACGGCGACCACAGAACACGGCGGGGCACGCCGGACTTGCGCTAGAGGCGTCAGTTTGGCGCGCTGAGGGCACCAGGGGATGGCCCTTGCTCCCGCGCATCCAGAGGACCGAGTGGGAGGTTATGGGGTCGCCGGAACTCATGCCGGTGACGAGCTTTGGCGGCGATGGTGTTCGGTGGTGCTCGGGCGCGTCGCTACGGTGCATCAGTGAGCAAATGGAGAGTCTGGGCAGCACCTGCTAGACATGGGGAGCACTAAGAGCAGCTCAGTGAGGCCAGGGGAGCACGGAGGCTATGCGTGCAGCAGCAATGGCGGACGGTGGCTTCGGTGCTCGTGGGGAACGGCGCTACGGCATGGAGGGGAGCATGCTGAGTTAGGGGAGAGGGTCAGTGACTCACGGCGATGACGAGGGGACGCTCGGCGAGGTCGGGGACGGTCCGGAGCCGGCGAATTTGACGAAGATGGCCGGCGGTCCCGAGGTTGAAGAAGGCATCGAGGGCGGTGTTGTGGCACGTCCGGGGCCTCGTGGCTCGTTGAGGAGGTAGAGGGAGGACTGGCGGAGCTTCCTGGGGTGTCGGTGAGCCGTGGGGTGGCCGGTAGCCACGGTGGCTCTCGTCGGTGGCAGCGGCTCCGTTCGGTCGCGGGAGGGGAAACAGAGGAGCGAGGGGGAGGGAGGTCCAGAGAGCGAGGGAGAAGTGAGAGGGGGTCGGGGCTGCGTGGCGTCGCGGGAGGGACCAGGGAAGGAGGAGGCAGCCAGGCAGGGAGGAGGTGGCCTCCTCGGCCGCGCGCGTGCGAGCACGCAGCTGCTCCCACTGGCAAGAGGAAGACGACAGGGGGGGGTGTAGCGGTGGCGGGCTGGGCCGCGCTGGGCCGGTCCTGTTGGGCCACCAGGTGGGCTTCACAGGTAAGTCCTTCTCTCTTTTATTTCTGTTCTGTTTCTCTTTTCTATTTCTGCAATTTGTTTTGATTTAGTTTAGCAACTAAATCATTTAAATAAATTCTGTAGATTTTTATGTGGCTTGCTAAAATATATACAAAGCCACTCACAAACTTCCAGAATTATTGGAGTCATATTTAATATATATTAAATATAAATCCAAAGCAAATAGTTATTGGATTAATTCAAATGGCCAAAATAATTATCTCTGTGACTCCAAAAATATTGGTTTAAATTTTACCTCTTACCAATATTTCCATGGAATAACAGGAACATTTTCTTGGACACATTTGAGAAGATTTAATTGTTGGTTATTTTTTTTAGAGGTTTCCTGAGGCTTTTGAAAATTCCTCAATTCAAATTTCATTTGAATTTAAACATGATGCACACATGAGCTAGCCTAGAGCACTACCAGCAGCTAGGGATGTGACATGCTATCAATTATCCTTCCAATCTGTACTTCATTTGCAACACGAGGATGGACAGGACGAAGATTTTTCTCTTGCTAATCATTGTCATCGTTAGAAGAATTGTCTTCAGGCTGAGCATTGTCTTCAGGTTGATCAGGTGCAGAGATGATAAGTTCCTCTTCAGGCTGAGCTTCAGATGGTATGGTTTCTCCAGTTCCCATAAGCTTGATTGATTCACTGGATGGAACTTCATCTAGCACATTTGGTAGGTGCTCTCTCTGCGAGCCGTTAGTCTCATCGAACCGCACATCCACAGTTTCAACCACTTTATAGTGAAAGAGGTTGAAGACTCTGTAGGAGTGCGAATCCTTTCCATATCCAAGCATAAAACCTTCATGTGCTTTCGGTGCAAATTTTGAAGTGTGATGTGGATCCTTGATCCAGCACCTAGTGCCAAATACTCTGAAGTAACTGACATTTAGCTTCTTGCCAGTAAGGAGCTCATAGGATGTCTTGTTCAGAAGCTTGTGAAGATAAACACGGTTGATGATATGGCATGCAGTATCAATGGCTTCAGGCCAGAACTTTCTTGGAGTCTTGTATTCATCAAGCATCGTCCGGGACATCTCAATAAGTGTTCCGTTCTTGCGTTCCACGACGCCATTCTGCTGCGGCGTGTACGGAGATGAGAATTCATGTGTGATGCCCAAAGTATCAAGATAAGTGTCTAGGCTAGTGTTCTTGAATTCAGTGCCATTGTCACTTCTGATGTGCTTGATCTTGACGCCATAGTTGTTCATGGCTCGATTGGCGAAACGTCTGAAGACATCCTGCACTTCAGTCTTGTAAAGGATTATATGCACCCAAGTATATCTTGAATAATCATCAACAATGACAAAGCCATAGAGACAAGCAGTAGTAGTAAGAGTTGAGTAATGAGTGGGACCGAAAAGGTCCATGTGGAGCAGTTCGAAGGGTTGAGTCGTTATCATGATTGTCTTCGAGGGATGCTTGGCCCTCGTCATCTTTCCTCCTTCACAGGCACCGCATAAGTGATCCTTCTTGAACTTGATGCCCTCGATGCCTATGACATGCTTCTTCTTTGCAAGGTTGTGTAGGTTCCTCATGCCAGCATGCCCTAGCCTCCGATGCCAGAGCCAACATTCAGAAGCTTTTGCTAGAAGACATACGGCAAGTTGTGGTCCTACTGAAAAATCTACCACGTACAAATCATCTTCCCGATACCCTTCAAAGACTAGAGACTTGTCAGATTCCATTAGAACAAGGCAATGCTATTTTCCAAACATCACAATCATGTTCAAATCACAAAGCATTGAGATAGACATTAAGTTGAAACCAAGGGATTCAACAAGCATGACTTTATCCATGTGTTGATCCCTTGAGATTGCAACTCTACCTAGACCCAATACCTTGCTTTTACCAGTGTCAGCAAATGTGATGTGACTTTTGTCAGATGGACGTAAGGTTGAGTCCATGAGAAGACTTCGCTTGCCAGTCATGTGATTAGTACACCCACTATCAATAATCCATTCTGAAGCAGCTGGTGTCATACCCTACAATGCAGTTAGGGGGATAGGCTTCACGAAGAGAATTGTGAAGCATAAACATTTGACGAGCAAGTGGATTATGAAAGCTTAGATCGAAGTTAGGACTGATAGGGTAAGTAGCAAGCAACTCAGGAACAAAATACATAATAAGACCATTTGGGCATTTGATCTTGTGCCCTACAAGATGTTTAAGGTCCCCATCAATAGCTTCAGACGAATTTGATTGTCAGATGGTGTAAGTGCATCTAGTGCCACCCCTAGTTGGTTTTGGAGTATTGACGACAAACCTAGTTGAGGGACTAATGTGTTTGTGAGAATTGCAGGATAACACAGGTAGAAGTCCCTCATTGATTCAGTTTTCCTACCAGAGATGACCCCTAAAAATGTATGAAGACATTGAAGTCAGAGGTGGTATGTGAAGACATACACATTGAAGACTATGATAAGAGAAGACATCGCATGAAGACTATGGAGCGCGAAGACTTAGCAATTTTGTCGTTCTGTGTTTTTCTTTGTTGAGTCATAGGAACTACCGTACTATTAAGTGGGGTCCAAGAGAACCAGTTAGAATGACTGAAGTGATGATTAACCAAAATCCTATGTCTTCGAGTGAAGACTATGAGAGCAAATCTTGTCCAGAGTTGGATAAGTCAGCTTTGCTTGTAGTCCAAGTAAAGTTGTTGTGTGTGTTTGAAATCTGACCGTTGGAACACATGTTAGTTCCTTAGTGACCCAGGGTCATTTCGGACAAATCAGGTCGGGTTGCCTAGTGGCTATAAATAGCCCACCCCCTACAACCATAAACGGTTGGCTGCTCAGAGTTAGAGTACGGCTTTTGTCGTTTGAGAGAAACCCACCTCGAAGCCTTTGAGAGAGAATTCGTTGCGAGGATAAAGCCCTAAACACCCAGAGCCAAAGAGTGTTAGGCATCACTTAAGTCTACCTGTCTGTGTGATCTGAAGACTTATTACACTTGAGGACTGTGAATCCTCCAGCCAGTTAGGCGTCACGTTCTGAGCATCCAAGAGTCATTGTGGATCGCCGGTGAACGAAGTCTGTGAAGGTTTGGAAGTCTACCTTGAAGACTTACCACAGTGATTGGGCGAGGACTGGGTGTCCTTAGCTCAAGGGGAATAAGGTGAAGACGAGGTCTTCTGAGTTGAATCTCAGCCTCCCTAACCAGACGTACAGTTATCACAGCAACTGGAACTGGTCCAACAAATCATTGTCTTCAACGAGTCACTGGTTTCATCCTTCCCTTCCCTTTACTTACTGTTGGTCCTTGTGAAGTCATTGTATGCTTGCATTATCTTTTGTCTTCACTGAGTGACTGCTTGTTCTGATTGGCTTCACAATATCTTCCTACCTGATCCTTACTGCCTAGCTGCTATTAGTCATTGTGCTTTCACTTCATTGAATACTTGACTATGGTTTGCCTAGTGTAGTCTACCTTCCGCTGCATGGTAATAGGTTTATTTCTATCGTTTGTCTTCGAAACTTCTATGTTTTGAAGACTTTCATAAAAATCGCTTATTCACCCCCCCCCCCTCTAGTCGATCACTAGCACTTTCAATTGGTATCAGAGCAAGGTACTCCCTTGTTCTGTGTGATTCGGTTTAACCACCTGGAGTTTTAGCTATGTCGACTGCAGGGATAATTAAAGTCTCCGTTGCATGCCCCGTCTTCGATGGAACTGAATATCCCTAATGGAAGAATAAGATGCGCATGCATCTTGAAGCCATTGATGTCGACCTATGGTATGTCGTCAAGAAGGGCGTTCCCAAGGCTGGTGAAGGTGTCACCGCTGCTGATGTCAAGAAGTTCGTTCAACTGGACTCCACTGCCAAGAACATCATCTGTGGTCATCTGACCAAAGGACAGTATGGCCGCGTGAGTGCTTTGGAAACATCTAAGCTAGTCTGGGACTGGCTCTCCAAGGTCAATGAAGGCGTCTCAACCCAGAGAGATCAGAGAATCAGTGTCCTTCGCAACCTCTTCAACCGCTTCAAGAGAAATGACAATGAGAATGTCCAGCTCACGTTTGATCGACTCACTAACATCACAAATGAGCTTCAAGCTCTCGGCGCCACGAAGATCACCAAGCATGAAGTCGTCAAGACACTCCTGAGATCACTTGATAGCTTGTTTGACACCCTAGCCCTGATGATTCAAGAACGTCCTGACTTCAAGACACTCGATCCGTCTGACATACTTGAGAGGCTCAACACACACGAGTTTCAGCTTTTTGAGAAAAGAGACATCTACGGTCCCAACTATGGGCGAACTCGTGCCTTGAAGGCAAAAGTTGTCTCCTCATCTGAAGAAGAATCTGACAGCAGTTCTGATGATCCTGAAGACATTAGAAAGGAGGTTGCTATGCTTGTGAAGAAGTTCCAAAAATTCACCAAGAAGAAAGGCTTCAGAAAGTCTTCACGATCAAGCTCAAGGAATGATGAAGCTTCTGCTCATGACTACAAGAAGAGAACATGTCACAAGTGCAAGAAACCTGGCCACTACATCTCTAAGTGTCCGCAGTGGGACAATGAGAACAAGAAGAAGAAGAAGAGCAAGGAGTATGACTCTGACGACAAGAAGAAGAAGAAATACTCAAAGTCTTCTTCCAAGTCTTCCTCAAAGTCTTCATCACACAAGAAGAGCTCATCTGGCAAGGCACGTGCGTTTGTTGGCAAGGAAATGGATTCAGAGGAGGATTCCGCTTCTGAGGAGGCGGAGGTGGAGTCTAAGGAGGAGTCTGATTCTGGCGTTGCGAGTCTGGCTACAGCATACGTTGCCAAGTCCATCTTCAACACTGAAGACAATGACTTCATCACCGACACCGATGCAAATGACAAGGACTACTCCGCTCCTACCTACTGCTTCATGGCACGCGGTGCCAAGGTAAACACATGCACTACTCACTATCAAACATCTAGTGAAGATGACTCTAATTGTGGTTCCAAACCCAGCTTCAAAACACTTGCTAAAATTGCAACTGAACAACAAAGAGCTATGGAACATATTCAAAAACTGTTAGACAAAAGCGATGATCTGTTAGACACTGAAATGACTCGATCTCAATCCTTAATTGAAGACATAAAAAATCTTCATGTTAAGTATGAGGAACTTGAAAGTCGTCATGAAACGCTCTCAACAACTCATGAAAAGCTTTCCTATGATTATCTTCAAAGGAAGCAAGATCTTGAGAAATTGAGAGCGGCTCATGAAGATCTTCAAAAGGAAAACGAGTCACTTCACGCCGAACAGATTAGTTTAGCTCAGGAAGGATTTTAACCACCATGTCTTAAATGCATCGAGTGTAACAATGCTACTTCTGTTGCTGGGTGTTCTACTGCTGCTACTATTGCAATATCTTCAACTGTTGATGTGGTAACTAACCCCTCTGCTGAGGATACCACTGTTATTGCTGATGAGAATGCTAGGTTGAAGACATTGCTTAAAAGAGGGATGTACAAAAGTCTCAAAGGGCATCAGACACTATGTGATGTCCTCAAAAGGCAGATCCTGAACCGAAACCCTAGGAAAGAGGGTGTTGGGTTCGAAAGGAAACTGAATGCTGATGGCTCTTACTGGAAACCTGAGCAGTACCCCAAAACAACATGGGTTGCTGCAAAGGAACCTTCAGCGGATCCATCCAGCCTATCTGGCTTCACTTGTGCTAATCCCATTGTTATTGATGAATCCTTTGATGCAAACTATAAACCGTTTAAGAATTAGAATGGTGAAGTGTTTGCCAGGTATATTGGTACTAACTGCAGGAATGGGCCACCTATGAAGAAAGTCTGGGTGCCGAAAAGATGTTTGGAGAATCTTCCTATGAATGTCGTCATGACACCACACATGAAGAAGACAAACCCCAGACCACAGGCTTCATACGGTCCAAAGGCTTCATACAGACAGAGGACTCACCTGAGTCGCACTAACGCAAATGTTTTGCAGGGAAACCTTACTCAGGCCTATGAATATGAACGCGTTTCATCAAACCGCCATGTTCATAAGACCAAAAACTATTCTGCTTATCCTTATGAGTACTATTGTCCACCTGCAAGACTTTTTGCTAGGGCTCCAAAGCCAAAGTTCTCAGATGCTGCACTTAGACTCATTGCTTTGAAGCCACCCTTGAAGATGTGGGTGGCTAAGAAAGCTTAACTCTCTTTTGCAGGGAAAGGTCTCCAGCCGAAAACCAAAATCATCCGAAGCCATTGCTGGGGACCTTAATCATCTTGTAGGGCGCAAGATCAAATGCCCAGATGGTCTTATTATGTATTTTGTTCCTGAGTCGCTTGCCACTTGCCCTATCAGTCCTAACCTCGATCTAAGCTTTCATAATCCACTTGCTCGTCAAATGTTTATGCTTCACAATTCTCTTCGTGAAGCCTATCCCCCTAACAGCACTGTAGGGTACGACACCAGCTGCTTCAGAATGGATTATTGATAGTGGGTGTACTAATCACATGACTGGCAAGCGAAGCCTTCTCATGGACTCAACCTTACGTCCATCTGACAAAAGTCACATCACATTTGCTGACACTGGTAAAAGCAAGGTATTGGGTCTAGGTAGAGTTGCAATTTCAAAGGATCAACACATGGATAAAGTCATGCTTGTTGAATCCCTTGGTTTCAACTTAATGTCTGTCTCAATGCTTTGTGATTTAAACATGATTGTGATGTTTGGAAAATATCGTTGCCTTGTTCTAATGGAATCTGACAAGTCTCTAGTGTTTGAAGGGTATCGGAGAGATGATTTGTACGTGGTAGATTTCTCAGCAGGACCACAACTTGCCGTATGTCTTATAGCAAAAGCTTCTGAATGCTGGCTCTGGCATCGGAGGCTAGGGCATGCTGGCATGAGGAACCTCCACATCCTTGCAAGGAAGAAGCATGTCATAGGCATCGATGGCGTCAAGTTCAAGAAGGATCACTTATGCGGTGCCTGTGAAGCAGGAAAGATGACGAGGGGCAAGCATCCCTCGAAGACAATCATGACAACGACTCAACCCTTTGAACTGCTCCACATGGATCTTTTCAGTCCCACTCATTACTCAACTCTTACTACTACTGCTTGTCTCTATGGCTTTGTCATTGTTGATGATTATTCAAGATATACTTGGGTGCATATAATCCTCTACAAGACTGAAGTGCAGGATGTCTTCAGACGCTTTGCTAATCAAGCAATGAACAACTATGGCGTCAAGATAAAGCACATCAGAAGTGATAATGGCACTGAATTCAAGAACACGGCCTAGATACATATCTTGATACTTTGGGCATCACACATGAATTCTCAGCTCTGTACACACCGCAGCAGAATGGCGTCATGGAACGCAAGAACAGAACACTTATTGAGATGGCCCAGACGATGCTTGATGAATACAAGACTCCAAGAAAATTCTGGCCTGAAGCCATTGATACTGCATGCCATATCATCAACCATGTTTATCTTCACAAGTTTCTGAACAAGACATCCTATGAGCTCCTTACTGGCAAGAAGCCAAATGTCAGTTACTTCAGAGTATTTGGTGCCAGGTGCTGGATCAAGGATCCACATCACACTTCAAAATTTGCACCAAAGGCATATGAGGGTTTTATGCTTGGATATGGAAAGGATTCGCACTCCTACAGAGTCTTCAACCTTTTTCACTATAAAGTGGTTGAAACAGTGGATGTGCGGTTCGATGAGACTAACGGCTCACAAAGAGAGCACCTGCCAAACGTGCTAGATGAAGTTCCATCCAGTGAATCAATCAAACTTATGGGAACTGGAGAAATCATACCGTCTGAAGCTCAGCCTGAAGAGGAACTTATCATATCTGCACCTGATCAACCTGGAGACAATGCTCAGCCTGAAGACAATCCTTCTAACAATGACAATGATCAGCAAGAGCAAAATCTTCGTCCTGTACATCCTCGTGTTGCAAATGAAGTACAGATTGAGAAAATAATTGATAGCATCAATGCACCATGTCCACTCACTCGTTCAAGGGCAACACAGCTAGAAAATTTCTGTGGGCACTTCGCATTCGTCTCAATATCTGAACCCAAGAAAGTTGAAGAAGCCTTCATGGAACCCGAATGGATTCAAGCTATGCAAGAAGAGCTTCAACAGTTTGAGCTGAATAATGTATGGGAACTGGTTAAGTGTCCTGATCCTCGCAAGCACAATATAATGGGCACCAAATGGATATATCGCAACAAGCAAGATGAGCATTGTCAAGTTGTCAGAAACAAAGCTCGTCTCGTTGCTCAAGGGTACACTCAAGTTGAAGGGATTGACTTCGATGAACCCTTTGTCTCCTATGGCTAGACTTGAAGCCATACGCATACTGCTGGCCTATGCAAATCATCATAACATTCTTCTGTATCAAATGGATGTGAAGAGCGCTTTTCTCAATGGCAAGATTGAAGAAGAAGTGTATGTTGCACAACCGCCTGGCTTTAAAGATCCAAAACATCCTGACATGGTGTACAAGCTCAACAAGGCACTGTATGGCCTCAAACAAGCCCCTCGGGCTTGGTATGACACACTCAAAGACTTCCTGAAGAGCAAAGGCTTCAAACCTGGTTCCCTGGACCCCACTCTCTTCACAAAGACATATGATGGTGAACTGTTTGTGTGCCAAATATATGTGGATGACATTATCTTCGGCTGCACCAATCAGAAATACAGTGAAGAGTTTGGATATATGATGCAAGAGCAATATCAGATGTCCATGATGGGTGAGCTGAAGTTCTTCCTTGGTCTTCAAATGCGTCAGCAACGCAACGGCATCTTCATATCTCAAGAGAAGTACCTCAAAGATTGCTTGAAGAAATTTGGGATGCAAGACTGCAAAGGCTTCACGACGCCAATGCCAGCCAAACATCATCTGGGTCCCGACGACAATGGTAAAGAGTTCGATCAAAAGGTATAACGCTCCATGATTAGTTCTTTACTTTATCTATGTGCATCTAGGCCAGATATCATGCTTAGTGTTTGCATGTGTGCCCGGTTCCAAGCGGCACCAAAGGAATCGCATCACTTAGCTGTGAAGCGAATTCTCAGATATTTGGCTCACACCCCAACATTAGGATTATGGTATCCAAAGGGCTCAGAATTTGATCTGGCTGGATTCTCGGATGCTGATTATGCTGGTGACAAGGTGGATCACAAGTATACATCAGGCACATGTCATTTTCTGGGACGATCACCTGTATGTTGGTCTTCAAAGAAGCAGAACTGTGTATCTCTCTCCACTGCTGAATCTGAATACATTGCTACTGGATCTTGCTGCGCTCAGCTTCTATGGATGAAGCAAACACTCAAAGACTATGGCATTCATCTGAAGCAAGTGCCACTCTACTGCGACAACGAAAGCGCCATCAAGATTGCCAACAACCCAGTTCAGCACTCGAAGACAAAGCACATTGAAATTCGTCATCACTTTCTCAGAGATCATGTTGTGAAGGAAGATATTGATATCATACACGTCAACACTGAAGAGCAATTGGCAGATATCTTCACCAAGCCCTTGGATGAGAAGAGGTTTTGCAAGTTACGGTGTGAGCTAAATATCTTGGAATCCTCAAATGTCCTGTGATCAGGCACACATCCTAACACTTATGCATATTGATGACTTAGATGTGCAACACACAAAGTAAAGTATATCTTCAATCAATGAAGACTTACATTCTAAGTGTGAATACATTAATGTGGAATTTGACTTCAGAGCGCCACGATAATTGTGCGCCGTGTCTGGGTCTAATACTTCCTATACGGTGGGTAATGCCACCACCAAATTTTTCTGTTTAAAGTGTTTCACTCATGGCGTTACGTTTGGTATGTCTTCACATTTGGTTTGGCTTCAATCTCAACTTGTCTTCATGATTATCTTCACTATGTTGATTTGATTGTCTTTCTCATATATATATATATACCCTAGTGTTCTGTCCTCTACAGCATTCACTTATAGCTATGTCTTCTTGTTGAATCTTTTGAACTAAGTGAATGTGATCGGACCCTAACCTCTCTATGCTTTCTATCTCAAACTCTATCTCTCCAAATCATATGCATTCTATTGAAACTGTCGAATATCTTCTCTGCGTCCTTGTCAACAGAGGATACAGAGACAAACATTAAGTCTGTTTTCAATGCTAAATCCTTTCACCTGAAACCCGGAGAAGTGGGAACGACCACCCGACAATCCAGGCGTGCGTGGGAACATGGAACAACCTCCAATATGTTGCATGATGGCCACGTGTCCTTCAGATGTGAATCGCCAGGGGCACCTGTGTAATAACACTGTGCCATCCCTGTCCCTATAAATACACACCTCACCACAGTCATTATCCTTTCTTCCACTCTCGCACAAACCCTAGCGCCACCGCTAGCCCTCGACGACGCCGGCGATGAAGCGCTTAGCTGCCGTGACCTCTCCGACGCCGTCTCCACTCCGGACGCGGACATCGTCTTCTCCGCCGTCGCCGTAGGTGTCCTCCGTCGCCAAGTTAGGGCACGGACGATCGAACTGCCCGGCCTCCTCTCCCACTCCGTCTAGCAGTTCTTCGTGTGGTAAATAAAACATCCTTTTTACGGTCCCTTTGACCATATAGATTCATCACTTTGTACCACAAGCAGTTTCTGTTCACACAAGTTGGATCTATTTCATACTGCATCTCATAATATGCCTAGTATGTTCACTTATGCTTCACGATGTAGTTAGATTCCTCACTTGTACTTATTCGTGGATTCGTACAAATCTGGAACCAACTCTCTATCTATGAGTGAATGTCTTCGCACTATGAGGTCAATGTCTTCTAAACTGATTTATCTTCAAAATCTTCTGAGAATGCATATGACCTCTTCCCCTTCCCTCGCACCTTAATGCTGTCACAGGTACATGTCCGTGGGAGAATCCCTTGGTTCTCATAGTCTACATTCGTTTGCAGAATTCTTACAGCATCACAACTCTCCCGAAGCCAGTTCCTGTTTGTCCAGCAAGCGAAAGCCTTTGAAGCCTTTGAACATGTTGAAGCCATTCAGTTTGAAGTTCATGGCTGCAGAGAAATCAGTAAGGAAGGGTGGCAGACAGCGTCGTGGGGGAACGTCAAGAGATTTGCCTGATGACCTCTCAGAGCTTTACAAGACAGATCCAGAAGATGATTACAATCAGCGCAAGACCCGAATCCAATGGATTCGAAGATATTGGGCAGAATAGTGGTTCAAGTACAGGTTTGTGACCCAGGAATATGCTGAGAAGAATGCCATCAAGCGACCATGGGGAGACATCCTATACAGAAATCTTCAACCCAGGTCCAGAGATGAAGCCATTGAACAAGGATTCTATCCCTGCATGGTCCGTGGACCACAGCCTGCGGATGCAGACCCATCGTCATTGCTATGGTGTCGTGACGACAATCTGTTCAAGCGCAACTTCCAGTTTGCCAAGAATTCGGCTAAGAAAAACAAGAAGTCACTGGGACTAGACTTCAACCCTAGTCCTTCTACTCCCCGTGCCGATGGCACCCGCGAAGCTAAACCCAATCTTGTTGGGCCCTTCTACAACCTGGAAGGTCTCATCACTCATATCATGGTTCAAGGGACAGCCGTGGATGAGCCTGCAGATGACGCTGAATCTGATGAAGCGCCTGCACCGCCGAAGCCAAAGAAACTGAAGAAGCCTAAAGCTTCAAAGCCTGCCTCAGCACCAAAAATCTTATGGGCGAAGCCACTGGCTACTGCACCTTCTGAAGACAATGTGCAATCTGAAGATCTATCACGCATCTCCAAGCCCTCGAGAGTAAAGATGCCCTTGCAACACACCGGCCAAGAACTGATTATTGCTGCTATTCTGCACAACGACGCCATTGATCTGTCCAGCGATGAAGATCTTGCAGATGACGCTCTTGAGCAACTAATCAAGAGCAAGGAAGAAGCAAAGATCTTCAATGATTTGCCTCTCTTTGATGTGGCAATCATCCATAACTTCATTGATGAGTGGTTTGACACGCCCAACCTCAGCTTTGAAGATCTGCAACTTCCACTTGGCCTCAGTGTCACCTTCACTGGCGCCATTGCTTCTTAGCTAACTCTAGCTCAGCGCATTGTTGAACTGAAGCAAAAGATCAACTATGAGAAAGCTCAGTTCAGGAAGCACATGGCCAAGCTCAGCATGCAAGATGTGAAAAACTTTAAGATTATGCTGCATGAGCTCAAGGAAGCCTTTCTCAAGAAGCGTGAAGAAGCTAAAGGTTCTCGTGAGC
>NC_041386.1:491618259-491661412 GCF_002162155.2 Triticum dicoccoides
CATGAAGAGCCTGGCTGACAAGTGTGTGCAAGCCTACAATGAGGCTGAGAAGCGCAAGGCTCTTGGTCGTCCTGGCATCGACCCCAGAATGGCTGGAAAGAAGAAGAAGCCCTCAACTGACCAATCTGCACCTTCAAGGCAGGAAGAACCTCGCATAGTATTCCCAAGCAGCATGACTGGCTCGAAGCCAAAGGTCAGGTCAACCGCTTCAGAACTGAAGAAGATGAGGACTGCTGAGGCTGAAGCCAGAAAGAGGAAAAATCCTGAAGCCTCTGATGTTGCTCCCTCCAAGAAGAAGCGCAAAACCAAGAAGGATCGGGCTGCTCCCACAGAGCCCTTAGTTGTTGAACCTATCTCAATGGTTCGCCCTGCATCTGAACACCAAGAGCGCCAACTGATTGTTCATGAGCCTGCTTCCACAGAGGCTCATGAAGCTGAAGACATTCCAGTAGTTGATCTCACCGCTGCTGAAGACATTGGTCACCATGACAATATTGAAGATGATGTAGTTCTTCCTCAGATCGAGCACAACCTAGTATCATCGCCTGTTCTCACGAACAGCGAACTCATCAGCATTGGTCGTCCTCTGACGCCAATTGCTCAGGATGCATCATGGGCTGATCACCCACAACAACAAGACACCCCGAGTACTCCCCAACAACAACAAGTCACACCACCCATGCAAGAAGAAGAAGATGACTTTGAGGCCCAGCCAACTCCATCTCCAAAGGCGTCGCCAGCGTTACGCAGGCTTCGCAAAGTACCAAGGCCTCACGTCCCCCTTTCAAGCGTTCCAGAAGGAGAAGTGCCCCAATCTGTTGCACGTCAAATGTTTCCAGATGCCACCCCTACTGTGACTGTCTCTGAATCCGAAGCCAAAATGGCTGAAGATGTTCCGGCTGCATCAGTCGATGAAGAAGAAGCTGTTCCTAAAGTGAACGTGTTTGTGCCCGACCCTCCAGCTCATCAAGTGGAGGTTGAGAATCTTGAGGCTGCCACCACCAACACAAATGAAGCCAATGATGTAGTCATGGCTGAAGCAAATGTGGAGCCTGCACCTGAAATCAATGTGGCCCCTGAAGCCCATGAAGACAATGCCAATGCCCCTGTTCCCCCTCCAAGACCTCACACAATGGAGCTGGCATTTGATCGTGGTCAGCTAGTTATGGTTCGATGGCCCATTTTGACTCCTCCGCCTGCTGCTGGTCCACAATTTGAGTACCACGTCGAGCACATGCCTCAAGTCCAAAAGCCCAAGCCAAGACTTCCACGTTTCCCAGGCACTGCCACTTCACCTGGGGTCTTCAATGCGAATGGCTTCGTGGCACATAATACCTTCTTCAACAGCTCCAAGAACCCTTATACCAGACCGTGCATTTCCTCAGATCAGTTCTGGAGCTATCAGCAGCGCAGCTACTATTCATGTGTCCTATACAATCAAGGGCGCATATTTCCACATATGCGCCTCAACTCTGAAGCTATAGCTGGTCTGCCCTGCCTAGAAGAAGCATTGGACTGTTTCAGAGATGCTGGTCTGTTGCAGTTCATCACTGACAAGGAGCACTAGAATGAAGAATTGGTGCTTCAATTCTATGCCACTCTTCATATTCGAGGCTACAACAGGGATCCGAAGACTTGGGTCCTTGAGTGGATGACAGGCAATGTCCATCATGAAGCTAAAGCTCTTGATATCATTGAGCTCACAGGCGTGCACACTCCTGGTGAATACTATGAACCAGGTTGTCAACAACATCAAAATGCCTTGGAAAGCATCTTTCAGAAGCCAGAACCCAACATGAGTCAAATGTTGAGCATGATGAAGCCTCTGCCTCACGATGTTGAATACCCATCTGAGTTCTTTGTTGAAGACCTAGAGTACCTGCCTCGCACCATTTACCACATCATCAGGAAGACTCTATGGCATGTCAAAGGACACTCATCTGCAGTGAAGCTTGAAGGAGCAATGAAGACTCTGGTTTTCTATATCTTCAATGGCATCAGCGTCAATGCTCAAGACTTCTTCATCAGGCAGTTGACTGCGTCTGGCTCCGACATCTTTGGGTTGAAATTCTATGCTCCATGGGTCATGCGTTTGATCAAGCGTCACTCAGCCTTCAACTATCAGCCATCTGCATGCAATCATCTTATATTCTTGCCCGAGGTTGATCTGTCAGTTGAAGCCATTTACCCAGAGCCTGCTAAGGATCCCATTTATCTTCACAATGCTGATCACCAAAGCTTCACCCAGCTCATTGAAGGAATTCCAGCAGTGTCTCGTGTTTATCCCCTTGCTGGAAACACACGTGCCCCTCGTGCTCAAACCGATGCCACTGGTAGCACCATTGCACAAAGGCCTCAAAGACGATCTCGTGTCCTCAATGACTGAGAGCTTCTCGTCGCGCTGCATCAGAAACAGGACAAACATCACGACTGGCTTAAGAGTCAGATGCAAAGCCTCTTGGTGGATGTCAACCGCATTCGCAATCTTGCCACCAAGAATGCCTTTGTCACTCATGAAACTTGTTGGAGGTCGTGGAAGAGTTTGACCCTACTGAGTGCTGAAGCTGATCTGCACGATGATGGCTTCACCGAATGCTTCAAGTTTGACTCAACTCCTCCCAGAAATGCTCACTTGCGTCGGACTCCCTCACTTGAAGACTCTGAATACTCGTCCTCAGCTGCGACCGTAAATGCTAGAGTCATCGATGACCAAGATGATGCAACTTCACCTCCTCCAACTTCAGCGCGTGACAACACTGCACCAAGTTTCTCTGCACCACCGGATCTCACCGACGACCCTGCTGCCTCGCCTGCACCTTATGGGAACGAGTAGGCGCTCTATGTCTTCAAACCTTTTTGGTCCTCACTGACAAAAGGGGGAGAAGCATATGAGTTGATAGTCTTCAAGCGGGTCCATATGGGTGGTTGCTTTACTTTTTGCTACTTTTGCCAAGTGTTTACAACTCTCATGTTTTGATACATTTGGTTCTTTGAGTTGTAACACTCAAACTCGATGGTCGTCTGCTACTTATTTGTTATTCTGTGATGCGATGATAAATTCCGCATGTGCGACGATAAATTCTGCACTTAGATCATTTTGCAGACGTCCATTTTTCATTATGCATGTCATTATCTTCACATACTTTTCATGCATGATGAATTGTCATCATAAGTTGAAGAGGATCTCCACAAGTACAGCCTGCCATGTGCATTTGCATACCAAAAGCAAATTACTTATATGCACATCTTCAGGGGGAGCCTTTACCACTTATGAAGACAATAACCTATCCTTTACAATTTCACATATTTTATTCCCCGTTGAAAACTTCAACTAGTTTGTCATCAATCACCAAAAAGGAGGAGATTTTAAGTGCATCTAGTGCCACCCCTAGTTTGTTTTGGAGTATTGACGACAAACCTAGTTGAGGGACTAATGTGTTTGTGAGAATTGCAGGATAACACAGGTAGAAGTCCCTCATTGATTCGGTTTTCCTACCAGAGATGACCCCTAAAAATGTATGAAGACATTGAAGTCAGAGGTGGTATGTGAAGACATACACATTGAAGACTATGATAAGAGAAGACATCGCATGAAGACTATGGAGCGCGAAGACTTAGCAGTTTCGTCGTTCTGTGTTTTTCTTTGTTGAGTCATAGGAACCACCGTACTGTTAAGTGGGGTCCAAGAGAACCAGTCAGAATGACTGAAGTGATGCTTAACCAAAATCCTATGTTTTCGAGTGAAGACTATGAGAGCAAATCTTGTCCAGAGTTGGATAAGTCAGCTTTGCTTGTAGTCCAAGTAAAGTTGCCGTGTGTGTTTGAAATCTGACCGTTGGAACACATGTCAGTTCCTTAGTGACCCAGGGTCATTTTGGACAAATCAGGTCGGGTTGCCTAGTGGCTATAAATAGCCCACCCCCTACAACCATAAACGGTTGGCTGCTCAGAGTTAGAGTACGGCTTTTGTCGTTTGAGAGCAACCCACCTCGAAGCCTTTGAGAGAGAATTCCTTGCAAGGATAAAGCCCTAAACACCTAGAGCCAAAGAGTGTTAGGCATCACTTAAGTCTACCTGTCTGTGTGATCTGAAGACTTATTACACTTGAGGACTATGAATCCTCCAGCCGGTTAGGCGTCACGTTCTGAGCATCCAAGAGTCATTGTGGATCGCCGGTGAATGAATTCTATGAAGGTTTGGAAGTCTACCTTGAAGACTTACCAGAGTGATTGGGCGAGGACTGGGTGTCCTTAGCTCAAGGGGAATAAGGTGAAGACGAGGTCTTCTGAGTTGAATCTCAGCCTCCCTAACCAGACGTACAGTTGTCACAGCAACTGGAACTGGTCCAACAAATCATTGTCTTCAACGAGTCACTGGTTTCATCCTTCCCTTCCCTTTACTTACTGTTGGTCCTTGTGAAGTCATTGTATGCTTGCATTATCTTTTGTCTTCACTGAGTGACTGCTTGTTCTGATTGGCTTCACAATATCTTCCTACCTGATCCTTACTGCCTAGCTGCTATTAGTCATTGTGCTTTCACTTCATTGAATACTTGACTATGGTTTGCCTAGTGTAGTCTACCTTCCGTTGCATGGTAATAGGTTTATTTCTATCGTTTGTCTTCGAAACTTCCATGTTTTGAAGACTTTCATAAAAATCACCTATTCACCCCCCCTCTAGTCGATCACTAGCACTTTCAGCTGGAGACCTTTCCCTGCAAAAGAGAGTTAAGCTTTATTAGCCACCCACATCTTCAAGGGTGGCTTCGAAGTAATGAGTCTAAGTGCAGCATCTGAGAACTTTGGCTTTGAAGACCTAGCAAAAAGTCTTGCAGGTGGACAATAGTACTCATAAGAATAAGCAGAGTAGTTCTTGGTCTTATGAACATGGCGGTTTGATGAAACACGCTCATATTCATAGGCCTGAGTATGGCTTCCCTGCAAAACATTTGCATTAGTGCGACTGAGGTGAATCCTTTGTCTGTATGAAGCCTTTGGACCATATGAAGCCTGTGGTCTGGGTTTTGTTTTCTTCACTTGTGGTGTCATGATGACATTCACAGGAAGATTCTCTAGCAACCTTTTCGGCACCCAGACTTTCTTCACAGGTGGCCCATTCCTGCAGTTAGTACCAATATACCTGGCAAACACTTCACCATTCTGATTCTTAAACATTTTATAGTTTGCATCAAAGGATTCATCAATAACAATGGGATTAGCACAATTGAAGCCTGACAGGGTGGATGGATCCACTAAGGGTTCCTTTGCAGCAACCCATGTGGTTTTGGGGTACTGCTCAGGTTTCCAGTAAGAGCCATCATCATTCATTTTCCTTTCGAACCCAAGACCCTCTTTCCTAGGGTTTCGGTTCAGGATCTGCCTTTTGAGAACATCACATAGTGTCTGATGCTCTTTCAGACTTTTGTACATCCCTGTTTCAAGCAATGTCTTCAACCTTGCATTTTCATCAGCAATAGCAGTGGTATCCTCAGCAGAGGGGGTAGTTGCCACATTAACAGTTGAAGATATTGCAATAGTAGCAGCAGTAGAACATCCAGCAACAGAAGTAGCATTGTCATGCTCAATGCATGTAAGACATGGTGGTTCAAATCCTTCCTGAGCGGGACTGATCTTTTTGGCATGAAGTGACTCGTTTTCCTTTTGAAGTTCTTCATGAGCCGCTCTCAATTTCTCAAGATCTTGCTTCCTTTGAAGATAATCATAGGAAAGCTTTTCATGAGTTGTTGAGAGCGTTTCATGATGACTTTCAAGTTCCTCATACTTAACATGAAGATTTTTTATGTCTTCAATTAAGGACTGAGATCGAGTCATTTCAGCGTCTAACAGGTCATCGCTTTTGTCTCATAGTTTTTGAATATGTTCCTTAGCTTTCTGTTGTTCAGTTGCAATTTTAGCAAGTGTTTTGTAGCTAGGTTTGGAACCACAATCAGAGCCATCTTCACTGGATGTTTGATAGTGAGTAGTGCGTGTGTTTACCTTGGCACCGCATGCCATGAAGCAGTAGGTGGGAGCGGAGTAGTCCTTGTCATTTGCATCGGTGTCGGTGATGAAGTCATTGCATTTAGTGTTGAAGATGGACTTGGCAACATATGCTTTAGCCAGACTCGGAACGCCAAAATCGGACTCCTCCTCAGCCACTAGGCAACCCGACCTGATTTGTCCGAAATGACCCTGGGTCACTAAGGAACTGACAATGTTCCAACGGTCAGATTTCATACACACACGGTAACTTTACTTGGGCTACAAGCAAAGCTGACTTATCCAACTCTGGATAAGATTTTATCTCATTGTCTTCACTCGAAGACATAGGATTTTTGGTTAAGCATCACTTCAGTCATTCTGACTGGTTCACTTGGGCCCCACTTAACAGTACGGTGGTTCCTATGACTCAACAAAGAAGAAAAAGAACGACGAAACAACTAAGTCTTCGCGCTCCATAGTCTTCACACGTTGTCTTCTCTTGTCATAGTCTTCAATGTGAATGTCTTCACATAACACCTTTGACTTCAATGTCTTCATACATTTTTAGGGGTCATCTCTGGTAGGAAAACCGAATCAATGAGGGACTTCTACCTATGTTATCCTGCAATTCTCACAAACACATTAGTCCCTCAGCCAGGTTTGTCGTCAGTACTCTAAAACCAACTAGGGGTGGCACTAGATGCACTTACAAAAGCCAATACTATTAAGAGGGGATGAGGTGTTGCTTAATGACTTGCTTGCTCAAAGTGCTTAGTGATATGCTCCAAAGCCCTCAACCAGTTTCCCACATCCACATTTGTCCCAAACCAAAAGTCAAACTCGGCCTCACCGAAACTTTCTATCCGGTGCCACCGAGTTCTCTTGACATAACCACTGCCAGAAACTCTAATCAATTCGGTCTCATCGATGGGATCTCAGTCTCACCGAGATGGGCTTGCAAACTCTTTGTTGCCTATTGCATTAATTTCGATCTCACCGAAATATGAAATCGGTCCCACCGAGTTTGCCTGGCCAACTCTCTGTTTAGCTTATTACCAAAGTCGGTCCCACTGAGTTTGTGTAATCGGTCCAACCGAGATAAGGCTTTACCCTAACCCTAGCACATCGGTCCCACCGAGTTGATCATGTCGGTCCCACCGAAATGCCTAACGGTCACATTATGAACCAAATCGGTCCGACCGAGTTGTATAATTCGGTCCCACCGAGTTTGGAGATTTGTGTGTAACGGTTAGATTTTTTGTGGAGGCTATATATACCCCTCCACCCACTCTTCATTCATGAAGAGAGCCATCAGAACATGCCTACACTTCCAACATACATTTTCTGAGAGAGAACCACCTACACTTGTGTTGTGGTCAAGATATTCCATTCCAACCACATAAATCTTGATCTCTAGCCTTCCCCAAGTTGCTTTCCACTCAAATCATTTTTCTACCTAATCCAATCCTATGATAGAGAGTTGAGTGTTGGGGAGACTATCATTTGAAGCACAAGAGCAAGGAGTTCATCATCAACACACCATCTATTACCTTTTGGAGAGTGGTGTCTCCTAGATTGGTTAGGTGTCACTTGGGAGCCTCCGTCAAGATTGTGGAGTTGAACCAAGGAATTTGTACGGGCAAGGAGATCGCCTACTTCGTGAAGATCTACCCTAGTGAGGCAAGTCCTTCGTGGGCGATGGCCATGGTGGGATAGACAAGGTTGCTTCTTCGTGGACCCTTCGTGGGTGGAGCCCTCCGTGGACTCGAGCAACCGTTACCCTTTGTGGGTTGAAGTCTCCATCAACATGGATGTACGATAGCACCACCTATCAGAACCACGCCAAAAATCTCTGTGTCTCCAATTGCGTTTGCACACTCAAATCCCATCCCTTTACATTCTTGCAACTTGCATGATTTACTTTCTGCTACTTATATACTCGTATCATGCTTGCTTGATATGTATTGTGAATGTTTGAACTTGTGCTAAAACTCCACTTTAACTTAAAGAATTTAAAAACTGCAACTTTTCTTGCTAAGAGTCTATTCACCCCCCCCCCCTCTAGACACCTCTTCTCGATCCTTTCACTTGGGCATGAGTCTGAAATTTAAATTTCAGCTCTTGGAACATCTTATATGCTCCGTGGCATTCAAAACATTTTTGAAGTCCCGGTTCTAAGACGTAAAGCATGGTGCACTAAACTATCAAGTAGTTATCATACCGAGCTTTGCCAAATGTTCATAAAGTCTGCATCTGCTCTTGCAATAGATCTGTCACCTAGCGGTGCATCAAGGACATAATTCTTCTGTGCAGCAATGAGGATAATGCTCAGATCACGGACCCAGTCTGCATCATTGCTACTATCATCTTTCAACTTATTTTCTCTAGGAACATATCAAAAATAAACGGGGACATCGCAAGCTATTGATCTACAACATAGATATGCAAATACTATCAGGACTAAGTTCATGATAAATTAAAGTTCAATTAATCATATTACTTAAGAACTCCCACTTAGATAGACATCCCTCTAATCATCTAAATGATCACGTGATTCATATCAACTAAACCATGTCCGATCATCACATGAGATGGAGTAGTTTTCAATGGTGAACATCACTATGTTGATCATATCTACTATATGATTCACGCTCGACCTTTCGGTCTTAGTGTTCCGAGGCCATATCTACATATGCTAGGCTCGTCAAGTTTAACCCGAGTATTCTGCGTGTGCAAAACTGGCTCGCACCCATTGTATGTGAACATAGAGCTTATCACACCCGATCATCACATGGTGTCTCGGCACGACGAACTGTCGCAACGGTGCATACTCAGGGAGAACAATTGTACCTTGAAATTTAGTGAGAGATCAACTTATAATGCTACCGCCGTACTAAGCAAAATAAGATGTATCGGTGTCAAAACCGGTGGATCTCGGGTAGGGGGTCCCGAACTGTACGTCTAGGCGGATGGTAACAGGAGACAAGGGACACGATGTTTTTACCCAGGTTCGGACCCTCTCGATGGAGGTAAAACCCTACTCCTGCTTGATTAATATTGATGATATGGGTAGTACAAGAGTAGATCTACCACGAGATCAAGGAGGCTAAACCCTAGAAGCTAGCCTATGGTATGATTGTTGTATGATGAAGTTGTCCTACGGACTAGAACCCTCCGGTTTATATAGACACCGGATAGGGTTAGGGTTACGCAGAGTCGGTTACAATGGTAGGAGATCTTGAATATCCGCATCGCCAAGCTTGCCTTCCACGCCAAGGAAAGTCCCATCCGGACACGGGACGAAGTCTTCAATCTTGTATCTCCATAGTCCTGGAGTCCGGCTGAAGGTATAGTCCGGCTACCCGAACACCCCCTAATCCAGGACTCCCTCAGTAGCCCCTGAACCAGGCTTCAATGACGACGAGTCCGGCGCGCAGATTGTCTTCGGCATTGCAAGGCGGGTTCCTCCTCCAAGTTCTTCAAGAAGATTTTAAACACCAAGGACAGCGTCCGGCTCTGCAAAATAAGTTTCCACATATTGCCATACAGAGAATAATATCAACACAAATCTAATCTGCTGACGTATTCCGCAACGCGACATCACACTACGGCCAAGTCCTTTACTCGAATCGTTTTTACTTTTCCACCTCAGCACGTTTTGCGAGGCGGTTTCCTTGGCATGTCTTGTCAAAGCAGAGATCGTGTTCCCCCTTTTACGGGATTCTCATCAATACGGACGTGGGTAACCCAACTGCGCCATTTATCACGGCGCTTGGGAGGCAAGCGAGTTTTACTAGGCTGGTGGGGACGCACAACCGCATCCGCCCATATAAGGGGATAAGGATCCACCTTTTTACCTACGCCTTCTTCCTCCTTTGCGTATCCATCTCCTGCGCACTCGAGCTCCAGCGCCCAAGCCCGCACTTCCTACCTCAACCTCCTCCAGCAATGTCCGGAGCGGGAGGCAAGTGGATGGTCTCCTCCGTCACGGAGGGCCGTGTCAAAAAGCTAAGGAAGGCCGGATACTTGTCCAAGGACATCGCGCACCGGCTTCCCGGGGAAGGGCAGCTTCTCCCCACCCCAAGGCCCCATGAGAGGGTAGTATTCCTTCCCCACTTCCTCCGCAGACTGGGTTTCCCACTCCACCCATTTGTCCGAGGGCTCATGTTCTACTATGGCCTGGATTTCCACGATCTGGCCCCGAACTTCATCCTCAACATCTCGGTGTTTATCGTCGTGTGCGAGGCTTTCCTCCACATCCGCCCCCATTTCGGCCTCTGGCTCAAGACCTTCAACGTCAAGCCCAAGGTGGTGCGCGACAGCCAGGCGGAGTGCGGAGGCGCCATGGCGGGCAAGATGGCCAACGTCCTATGGCTCGAGGGCTCCTTCGTGGAGACCCTGAACGGGTGGCAATCATGGTGGTTTTACATCACCGAGCCGCGCGATCCGAAATGGATCGCAGCCCCCGAGTTCCGATCCGGACCCCCCACGCGGCTTATGTCCTGGAAAGAGACGGGCCTGTCGTGGGGCGACGAAAAAGAGGTGACCGGATTGCAGACATGCATCCAGTCCCTGGTGAGCAAGCCGATCAAGCTTGTCAATGTACTCCAGGTTATGCTTGTCCGCCGGATCCTCCCGTGTCAACAACGGGGCTTTAATCTATGGGAGTTCGACCCGGCGCAGCACCAAACCCTTAACAGGCTCTTCGACACGATGTATGAAGACGTCTGGAAGGTGCTAACCAAAGGCGCCGAGGCTCCCACATCCGCTTCCGAGGACCGCGGATACAGCTCGCAGCGTCACGCTAGCGAGGTAAGCTATTTTCACCTTTTACAAGATGTTAAGTTTTTTCATAGTTTGACTCTATGCGGGATCTAAACTCCCTCACCTTTGACAGGCTTGGCAGGCGCAGTCCGGATTGATTAACTGTCCGGCTCCCTTGTCCGAAGACCAAGCCCCTGCTCTCCTAGTGAAGCTGCTGGTTCCGGCGCCTTATGTGGTGCCGGAGAAGAAGGCCAAGAAGAAGAAGGCCACGGGGACTCGAAAGAGTGCCCGTAATGTGGTGGTGTCAGACTCGTCATCCGACGAGTCCGAGATGCTCTCCTCCCATGAGAACGAGGAGGAGGAAGAAGAACACTCTTCCCCTCCAGCGGGGGGAGGAAAGGAAAGGAAGGCCGCCCCAATGGGGGAGGCCGAAGGGTCCAGGAAGAGGAAGACCCCTCTGCCGAACTACTCCCCCGACGCCGAAGAGGACAAAGAGGAGTGGCCAGATAGGGCCAAGCGTCCGGCGAAATCGTAAGTATTCGGATATCAGAGTAACTCATGACGTTCCTTTGTTGCATAGCTTTCCCTAATGTCGAACATAATTATGCAGCCCGCCCCGGGCCGAACTCAACGAGTCGTCGAGCGGCTCCCTGGATTCATCGGACGTGAACTCAGTTCCGCCCGCTGTCTCCCCCCGCACTGCGGATGACGCCAAAGTGGCATCGCAACGAGCTCCGGGGAAGGAGGAGGTGGTCCTGGAGGAGCCGCAAGGCGACCTCCCGGACTCCAGGAGTAAAGGGGACAAGACCCCCCAGGGCTCCAAGTCCGGCTTTGAGCCGGACACCGCGCCGGAATCTTCAACAGTTCCGGACCGCGGTAGGCGAACTCCTTCCAAGAGGAGCAAGCCTTCTGAGTCGGCGGCCTCCGTCCAACCGTAGGTGCCGGACAATCTGCTGGAGGTGCTTGACGGCGCCTCCATCGACGAGGAGCACCGTACTATTATCAGTACGGTGATCCAGAAGGTTCAGTCCGCCAAGAGCAGACTGAGTGAAGCTTGCGCTAGCCTTCTAACAGGCTTCGAGGTAAGTAAAAAATATGTAAGAATATAACCACATAGACAGTAGCCCCTGATGCTCTATTTGGCGTTCGGAAAGAAAAGCCGAATAGAGGATCTATTAAATTTCGCAGGAGTCTAACAACAAAGAGTCAATATGCGTATGCAGGCTTCGCTGCTAGCCACCGCCGCACTGACTGCGGAGGTGGGTGCCCTGAAACAGGGCCTCGAGCGGACCGAGCAAGAGCTCGGCCTTGCCAAGCGGCAGCTCGAGGAGAAAGAAGGCAAGAAAATACCTTACAGAAAAAGTGCCTATAAAAAGACGTGATTGCAAAAAATAACAGGATTGCACTGCTTGTTGTAGGGGCCACGACTGAGGTGGCGACCCTCAAGCAGGCGCTGTCCGAGGCCGAAAAGAAAGCGGCCGCGAAGCGCACCGAGCGAGAGAAACTTGGGGCCCAAGTCGGCGAGGTGCAGCAAGAGCTTCAGGCTCTCATGAAAAAACATGAGAGTTTGGAGCTTGAGTCAAAGACGCAAGCGTCCGAGCTCGCGGCGGCCCTTGAGACTGCCAAGTCTGCCAAGGCCGAAGCCCAAAAGGCCCTCCAAGAGTTGGAGGAGTTGAAAAAGATAGCAGCGGGTAAGGCATTCTTTATGCAAAGCAGAAATATAAAAGTAAGCTACTTGTTACTTACCTGAATCCGGAGCTCTCCAGGGGCATTCGCAGATCTTCCCCGCAGCATATCTGCCGCCGCCGCATTCTACCAAGCTGAAGAGGGCAGCTCGACGGAGAAGGTGTTCTGGTCTCAGTATGCTGAGGCCGGACACCCTGTGCCCTTGAGCGACCAGCTGAAACAGCTGGTCGAGCTCCACAAGGCGGCCGAACAGGCCATGAAGGGCTTCATAGTTCGGCTGTGTCCCGGAGAGGCCCTGCCTGGGAGCTACTTCGGGCTGGTGCGGCGACTGGTGGAGGCCTGTCCAAGGCTCGAGGTCATCAAGCACTCCGTCTGCATCGAAGGTGCCCGTAGGGCCCTTGCCCATGCAAAGGTGCACTGGGGTAAGCTGGACGGTGAGAAGCTTGTGAGGGACGGGCCACCACCGGGGAAGGAGCATCGCAAGCCCGAGAACTACTATAAGGATGTTCTTGCGGGTGCCCGCCTTGTGGCGGATGAATGTACCAAGGATGTAATTTTTGAATGAACTCGCTCGTGTTTATCCTGTGCGCTGAAAACTTGTTCATATGCGCTAAGCAATGCTTGTTGAATTTAAAATATTACTTTCTGTGCGGCCGTTTATCAAAAAATTGAGAGATGGCCAGTCGTCGGCTTCTGCCCCCATGCCACTAGTGCTGGGGTGTTCAGGATAAACCTAAGCGCTCTTTTTCCCATAGTTGGGTCCTTCGAGGGAGGCGCTCAGCACAACGAACCAGGTAATCGGACTATAATGCTTGAACACTCTCACTTAGCCATAGAACTCTATAATTTTAAATTTCGGCGAAGGCCCTAGTTCGGAAGATCGAGTTTGGGGCGCTATCCATGCCTTGGCCGAACAAAGCCGGCTCCTCGCTCGAAGCGGCATAAGTCTTTAGGGACTCGAAAAACCTCTCAAACAGCAACCGGTCTCTCGCCTCATCATGACAGTCAGTTTTAGCTTTCTCCACTGAGGTGCTTAACCCAGCTCAACTGGGGCACAATCGCAGTGGTTCTCCTAGTGCTACCTTAGCCGATATAGCGGAACGTAAGGCACCAAAACATAGGAGCCGGGCAAACCCAACTATTGACCCAAATCATGATTCGGAGCCGATGCATATAGTGCTATAAGTTCGGGGTGCCGCACTTGTGAAAGTGTACGGGCTTCTCACACCATATTGAGGGGTACTAAAGCCCCTAGCGTGTTTTGCTGTACCATGGTGTACGGGTGCAACATGTCATTTAATAAACATATATATGAAAGGAGGATAATGCAAAAAATAGACAAAAAGCTATGCATTGTTTATAGAAAGGCTGCTATCAAAGCAGAACGATACAAGTAGTGCGATAAGCAAAAGATATTGGGCTATTTAACATGTCCTGGCCAGGAGCAGGCCACGGAATTGTATGCCAAAACAGGTATACTGCTCGTAACAGAGACCACTTGGGAGTTCCATAATGCGGCATGGCTTGTCTGCTTCCCTGGATCTTGCATCGTTTGTGCGGCAGTTGAATTGCCGAACAGGTCGTCTGAAGTATGGAGTCCTGAAAGTAAGAGAAAATTTAAAAAAGAATTCGGCAGCCCCTAGTACGTTTTAAGCCGTATTTTGGGTTTGCCGTTATTGTGCCCCTTCCCTTGCGCCCATGGTATTTCAAGAGCGTAGTTATGTACGCGAGGCACTGGTTTCGCTATGTCGCGGGGGCTGGGGTTGGGGCCGCATTGCTACGCCTGCTCAGAACGTGCCAGGTAGTCTTGTTGTAGGTTACTCCGGGCGCGCTTGGCAGTGTCTGGCTTTTTAACGGCCGGACTGGAGAATTGCCTAAGAAGGTTGCTTTGTATTTCCGCTGCGAGGGCCGCTGTGTGCTCCTCCATACGGAGGGAGCATTCGGTGTTTCCGTTGACCGTGATTACTCCTCGAGGGCCTAGCATCTTGAGCTTGAGATATGCGTAGTGAGGCACCACATTGAACTTTGCAAATGCGGTTCGCCCGAGCAGGGCGTGATAGCCACTGTGAAACGGGACTATATCGAAGATTAACTCTTCGCTTCGGAAATTGTCCGGAGACCCAAAGACCACTTCAAGTGTTACTGAGCCTGTACAGTTGGCCTCTACACCTGGTATAACGCCTTTAAAGGTCGTTTTTGTGGGCTTAATCCTCGAGGGATCTATGCCCATTTTCTGCACTGTATCCTGGTAAAGCAGGTTCAGGCTACTTCCGTCATCCATGAGGACTCTTGTGAGATGAAATCCGTCGATAATTGGGTCGAGAACCAATGCGGCGAAGCCGCCGTGACGGATGCTAGTGGGGTGGTCCCTTCGATCAAAAGTGATCGGGCAGGAGGACCATGGGTTGAACTTTGGGGCGACTGGCTCCATCGTGTATACGTCCCGTAGCGCACGCTTCCGCTCCCTCTTGGGAATGTGGGTTGCGTATATCATCTTCACCGTCCGCACTTGTGGGGGGAAACCCTTCTGCCCACTGTTGTTCGGCGGCCTGGGCTCCTCCTCGTCATCGCTATGCAGCCCCTTTGTCTTTATTTTCAGCTCTTAGCTTGCCTGCCTGCTTGAACACCCAACAATCCCTGTTGGTGTGATTGGCTGGCCTTTCGGGGGTGCCATGTATCTGGCACAAGCGATTGAGTATTCGGTCCAAACTGGACGGGCCCTGAGTATTATTTTTGAATGGCTTTTTCCGCTGACCGGATTTATAGCCTCTGAATCCGGCATTAACTGCCGTGTCTTCGTTGCTGCCGTTGCTAACGCGGCGCTTTTGCTTATTCCGACGTGTCCTGCCACTTTTGTCCTTGGTATCCGAATTACCAGGGTTCTTTGCTAAGTTGTTACTGCGAGCTAGCCAGCTGTCTTCTCCCGCGCAAAAGCGGGCCATGAGTGTCGTGAGAGCTGCCATGGACTTCAGCTTTTCCTGTCCCAGGTGCCGGGCAAGCCACTCGTCGCGGATATTATGCTTGAAGGCTGCCAGGGCCTCTGCGTCCGGACAGTCGACTATCTGGTTTTTCTTTGTTAGGAACCGTGTCCAGAATTGCCTGGCCGATTCCTCTGGCTGCTGAATTATGTGGCTTAAGTCATTGGCATCCGGTGGTCGCACATAAGTGCCCTGGAAGTTGTCGAGGAATGCGGCTTCCAGGTCCTCCCAAGAACCGATTGAGTCTACTGGCAAGCTATTAAGCCAATGCCGGGCCGGTCCCTTAAGTTTGAGCGGGAGGTATTTGATGGCGTGTAGATCATCGCCGCGGGCCATGTGGATATGGAGGAGATAATCCTCAATCCATACCGCAGGATCTGTTGTTCCATCATATGATTCGATGTTTACGGGTTTGAAACCCTCTGGGATTTTATGATCCATTACTTCGTCTGTGAAGCATAATGGGTGTGCGGCGCCTCTATACTGGGCTATATCACGACGCAGCTTGAAGGAGCTATGTCTGTTGTGTTCGGCCCGGTCGGATTTGTTGTATCCGGAATGAAGATCACCGTCACGTGTCGTGGGGCGCCTGCGCGATCCGTAGATCGATCTTGTTTGTCTTGCCTTGTCCTCCAGTACGTCTCGCAGGTCTGGCGCATTTTCCCATGCCTTGGTTGAACGGCGTCGGGGCATGGCTTGGGTGGAGGGCCGAGAGGCCTCTCTGTTGCGGCCGCGAGGTGGCCGGTCGGCCATGTCATGCGCTGGTGATGTAGGTGTTTCCTCTTTTGATCGGGGTAGCGGCCTGCGCTTTGGGTAACTCTTGGAGGGGCGTTCGAGTTCATACTCTTCGGCTACAAGGACTTCAGTCCATCTGTCTGCTAGCAAATCTTGATCAGCTCTAAGTTGTTGCTGCTTTTTCTTGAGGCTGCTTGCCATGGCTAAAAGCCTGCGCTTGAAACGCTCTTGTTCAGCAGGGTCCGATGGTACGACGAATTCGTCGTCGTCGAGGCTTGCCTCGTCCTCGGAGGGAGGCATATAGTTATCATCCCTCAACCTCTCGGTCTGCCGCTCTCTCATGAGGGCTGGCTTCTCCATCTTCCTGTGCCGAATCTTGTTGTAGGGGGTGTTCTTTGGTGCTATTCGGGGTAGTATTGTCTCCCGTGCCGGAATCACCGTTTTTGCTTTGGCGGGATTTAGAGCGGCGCCGCTGACCCAGCGCTTTGGCTGTTTCTTGGAGGTGTCATCCTCCGCTGTTCCATCGCCATCTCCATCTTTTGGAGTATCCACCATGTATATATCATATGACGAGGTGGCCTTCCAGCGCCCTACAGGTGATGGTTCCTGTTCGTCTCCTGCATCGTCGTCCATACCGTCGATGTCTTTGGAGTCGAAGTCAAGCATGTCGGTTAAATCGTCGACAGTGGCTACAAAGTGGGTGGTGGGTGGGCTTCGAATTTCTTCGTCGTCCGCATCCCATCCTTGATGACCGTAGTCCGGCCATGCCTCTCCTGATAAAGAGAGAGACTTTAGTGAGTTCAGGATGTCACCGAAGGGCGAGTGCTGAAAGATGTCCGCTGCAGTGAACTCCATTATCGGCGCCCAATCGGATTCGATTGGTAGGGGCACGGGGGGTTCGGAGTCCGGAGAGGAATCCGGATTCTCGGAGTCACGGATCACGCAGAACGCGGGGCTGACGTTCGGCTCGATCTCCTTTGAGATCGTAGCCCCTGAGGTGACGTCCAGCCGCTCATCCTCGTTTGGCGCAATAGGCTCCGGATTAAGGGTAGGAACTGGTGCGCGTGCGGCCTCCAGGGCACTGTTCGGCAGCAGAGCAAGATCATGCCTCTCAAAATAGTGCGGCGCGCTTGGCTGTGGCTCGAATCCGTCGAAGATCAAATCCCCGCGAATGTCTGCCGTGTAGTTTAAGCTTCCAAACCTGACCTGATGGCCAGGGGCGTAGCTTTCGATCTGCTCCAGGTGGCCAAGCGAATTGGTCCGCAGTGCGAAGTCGCCGAAGATGAAGATCTGTCCGGGGAGAAAAGTCTCACCCTGGACCGCATCGTCGTTGATGATCAAAGGAGCCATCGGGCCTAAAAGTGACGACACAGAGGAACTCTCAATGAAAGCACCAATGTCGGTGTCAAAACCGGCAGATCTCGGGTAGGGGGTCCCGAACTGTGCGTCTAGGCGGATGGTAACAGGAGACAAGGGACACGATGTTTTTACCCAGGTTCGGGCCCTCTCGATGGAGGTAAAACCCTACTCCTGCTTGATTAATATTGATGATATGGGTAGTACAAGAGTAGATCTACCACGAGATCAAGGAGGCTAAACCCTAGAAGCTAGCCTATGGTATGATTGTTGTATGATGAAGTTGTCCTACGGACTAGAACCCTCCGGTTTATATAGACATCGGATAGGGTTAGGGTTACGCAGAGTCGGTTACAATGGTAGGAGATCTTGAATATCTGCATCGCCAAGCTTGCCTTCCACGCCAAGGAAAGTCCCATCCGGACACGGGACAAAGTCTTCAATCTTGTATCTCCATAGTCCTGGAGTCTGGCTGAAGGTATAGTCCGGCTACCCGAACACCCCCTAATCCAGGACTCCCTCAAGATGCATAAAGGATAAAAATCACATGAAATCAATATAAGTGATATGATATGGCCATCATCATCTTGTGCCTTTGATCTCCATCTCCAAAGCACCATCATGATCACCATCGTCACCGGCTTGACACCTTGATCTCCATCGAAGCATCGTTATCGTCTCGCCAACTATTGTTACTACGACTATCGCTACCGCTTAGTGATAAAGTAAAGCAATTACATGGCAATTGCATTTCATACAATAAAGCAACAACCATATGGCTCCTGCCAGTTGCCGATAACTGTTACAAAACATGATCATCTCATACAACAATTTATATATCATCACGTCTTGACCATATCACATCACAACAAGCCCTGCAAAAACAAGTTAGATGTCCTCTACTTTGTTGTTGCAAGTTTTACGTGGCTGCTACGGGCTTCTAGCAAGAACCGTTCTTACCTACGCATCAAAACCACAACAATTTTTCGTCAAGTGTGTTGTTTTAACCTTCAACAAGGATTGGGCGTAGTCACACTCGATTCAACTAAAGTTGGAGAAACAGACACCCACTAGCCACCTGTGTGCAAAGCATGGCAGTAGAACCAGTCTCATGAACACGGTCATGTAATGTCGGTCTGGGCCGCTTCATCCAACAATACGCTAAATCGAAGTATGACATGTTGGTAAGCAGTATGACTATTATCGCACACAACTCTTTGTGTTCTACTCGTGCATATAACATCTACGCATAGACCTGGCTCGGATGCCACTGTTGGGAAATGTAGTATTTCAAAACTTTCCTACGATCATGCAAGATCTATCTAGGAGAAGCATAGCAATGAGCGGGGAGAGTGTGTCCATGTACCCTCGTAAACTGAAAGCGGAAGCGTTTAGTAACGCTGTTGATGTAGTCGAACGTCTTCGTGATCCAACCGATCAAGTACCGAACGCACGACACCTCCGCGATCTGCACACGTTCAGCTCGGTGACGTCCCTCGAACTCTAGATCCAGCTGAGGCCGAGGGAGAGTTTCGTCAGCACGACGGCATGGTGACGGTGATGATGAAGTTACCGACATAGGGCTTCGCCTAAGCACTACGACAATGTGACCGAGGTGTAAACTGTGGAGGGGGGCACCGCACACGGCTAAGAGATCAACTTGTGTGTCTATGGGGTGCCACCCTCCCCCGTATATAAATGAGTGGAGGAGGGGGCCAGCCGGCCTCATGGGTTGCGCCCCAAGGGGGGGAATCCTACTCCTACTAGGAGTAGGTTCCCCCCTTTCCTAGTCCAACTAGGAAGGGAAGGAAAGGGAAGAGGGAGAGAAGGAAAGGGGGGCGCCCCCCTCCCAATTCGGATTGGGCTTGGGGGGCCGCACCCCTCCATTGGACCGTCTCCTCCTCTCTTCCACTAAAGCCCATGAAGGCCCATTAACCCCCCGGGGGTTCCGGTAACCCTCGGTACTCCAAAAAATGTCCGAACTTATACGAAACCTTTCCGGTGTCCAAACATAACCTTCCAATATATCAATCTTTATGTATCGACCATTTCGAGACTCCTCGTCATGTCCGTGATCACATTCGGGACTCCGAACAACCTTCGGTACATTAAATCACATAACTCACAATACATATCATCATCGAACGTTAAGCGTGTGGACCCTACGGGTTCGAGTACTATGTAGACATGACCGAGACTCATCTCCGGTGAATAACCAATAGCGGAACCTGGATGCTCATATTGGTTCCTACATATTCTACGAAGATCTTTATCGGTCAAACTGCATAACAACATACGTTGTTCCCTTTGTCATCGGTATGTTACTTGCCCGAGATTCGACCATCGGTATCATCATACCTAGTTCAATCTCGTTACCGGCAAGTCTCTTTGCTCGTTCCGTAATGCATCATCCCGTAACTAACTCATTAGTCATATTGCTTGCAAGGCTTATAGTGATGTGCATTACCGAGAGGGCCCAGAGATACCTCTCCGACAATCGGAGTGACAAATCCTAATCTCGATCTATGCCAACTCAACAAACACCATCGGAGACACCTGTAGAGCATCTTTTTAATCACCCAGTTATGTTGTGACGTTTGATAGCATACTAAGTGTTTCTCCGGTATTCGGGAGTTGCATAATCTCATAGTCATAGGAACATGTATAAGTCATGAAGAAAGCAATAGCAATAAATTAAACGATCATAGTGCTAAGCTAACGGATGTGTCTTGTCCATCTCATCATTCTCTAATGATGTGATCCCGTCATCAAATGACAACACATGTCTATGGTCAGGAAACTTAACCATCTTTGATTAACGAGGTAGTCAAGTAGAGGCATACTAGGGGCACTCTGTTTGTCTATGTATTCACACATGTACTAAGTTTCTGGTTAATACAATTCTAGCATGAATAATAAACATTTATCATGATGTAAGGAAATATAAATAACAACTTTATTATTGCCTCTAGGGCATATTTCCTTTCTGCGTGACACCGTCCAATTGACGACTCGCATACTATCCTTCCTTGAACTCAATTCTGCAACAGGAGCTATGCTTCTGAAACATACGCGGTGTTGCAATGCTTTATGACGGGTCTACGTTTTGCAAAAAACTCTTCTTGTGAAGTTTTTGTGTAACAAGACCTTAGTTACAAGAAAAAATGCAACAAAACTCAGTTGCAAAAAAATGCAACAAAATTGTTGTTGTAAAAATATTTTGCAACAAGACCTGTGTTGCAGAAATAATTCCGCAACAAGACCCGTGTTGCGGTAGTGGAGACGCGTTCGGCCGATGCGGTAAATTTGACGGCTCGCGACCCGGCTGATATTTTAAAAAGATCCGCTGGCTGACGCGTAGCACGCCCAATAAATAAATGTACGAGAAAAAGAAAAACTCTCATGTTGCGACAAGTGGTGCACATGTAGTGTGACACTTCTCGCAAGCTAAGAACGTGTGAGTGACCTTCGGAAGGCGTTCTGTTTAATATTTTTTTTAGAAGTGAGTTCTGTTTAATTAGTGATTTCTCTGTTTTATAGCCCATAAATAGAAATTAATTCTGGATCTTTTTTAAAGGAAGCTAATCGTGCCGTGCCGGGCTGGCCCGTGTACCGCTACCTCAGGCCCAAGCACGTCCCGTGCCGGTCCGCCAAGCACGACCTGTTGGGCCAGCTTTACTCCGATGGGAAGCACCCCCACCCTCTCCTTTTTTTTTTTATGAAGGGACCCCTCCCTTATTTTTAGCGTCCGGGTTAAGTGTTTCCTTTTGTCTGGACGGAGTAGGAGGGAAGAGTCACGTTGTACTCATACCCGGCGTGTTCTCCCCAGATCCCGATCTGCGCTGTCGATTGTTCTCGCCGTCGCCGCCTCCGCCGCCGTCGCCTCCCATGTCGAGGCCGCCGCCCCCTTTCACGCCGCAAAACCCTACCCCCGCCCCCAACCCTGGGGGTCCCGCCTCCACTCTCCCGGCTTCCTTCTCCAACCTCCAGATCTCGCGCGCTCCACCGCCATCTGCTTCCGCCGGGCCGCCGCCAGGGGATGGCCCCGTGCCGTCGTCGATCCGAGGTCCGCAGGCACCCCCTCCTGGCGCCCGCCCGTTCCCTGGCAGTCCGCCGCCGCCGTTGCAGCCGGGCTCGCTCTTCGCCCGGCCTGCGGCGCCGGTCCAGCAGTCCCCTCCCTTTGGCGGTCCACCCGCGGCGTCGCTCCAGCAGTCCCCTCCCTTTGGCGGCCCACCCGCTGCGCAGCCGTTGCAGCCGCAGCAGAGATCTCCCTTCAACGGCCCGCCGTCCGTGCTGCCGCTGCAGGTGCAGCGAGCACCGTTCGGAGGTCCGCCTGGGGCACCCCAGGCTCGTCCGTTCGGTGGCCCACCTGCTGCGGTGTCGCAGCCTGCTCCTTTCGGTGGCTCTTCTGTAGCAACAGCTCAATCAGCTCCGTATTCAGCAGGTCCGCCACCACCGTTTGGCGGGCCGCCTGGGGCAGTGCCTCCTCCGGCGTACTCCGGAGGGAAGATCCCCCCGTTTGGGGCTGCACCGGCGCCCTTGCAGCAGGGTCCTTATGGTGGGCCTCCCCAGTTTGGGGGGCAGAGACCAGGATTGCAGCCTCCGCCATTTGGGGCTCAGACTGCTCCTGCATCTCAGCCACCGCCGTTCATGGGGGTTCCTGGGGCTAATGCACCATCATTTGGGCCTCCAGGGTGGCAAGGGCAGGCACGGCCAGGAGCCGTGAGAATGCCTGGTGGCATGCCGCCTAATGCACTAGGCCACGGGATGCCGTCCACGCCCACCATGCCATACTCTCCCCATGCTGGAGCCCAGGTCTCTACGCCATCCAACATTGACCCTAATCAGATTCCGCGTCCTATCGCCGAGACATCAGTCATCATTTTTGAGACCCGGCAAGGTGGCCAAGCAGCAGTTCCACCGGTATGTCTATATGTAACTAGAAATATCTGTGTCTGCTCTGACAATACTGATTCCAGATGTTTCTCAATAACTATACTTGTTAATGTTGTCAAACAGCATTGGTGCTGATTGTAGGCTGCATCAAGTGAATTTAGATGTTTCTCAATAACTTTACTGGCTAATTTCATCTAACAGCATTGCTGCTGATTGTAGGCTGCATCAAGTGAATTTATTGTGAAGGACACCGGCAACTGCAGTCCCCGTTTGATGCGGTGCACCTTGAATCAGGTTCGATTTGTTTCAGTACTCTGTTCTCTCCTTTGATCACCATAACTTCCCTTTGTAAACTGCTTCGTTTCCCTGTGCTGTTAGATACCATGTACAGGTGATCTCTTGACAACATCAGCAATGCCATTGGCTTTAATGGTGCAACCTTTTGCTCTTCCTCATCCTTCTGAGGAGGCTATCCAGCTCGTGGATTTTGGGGAGATGGGCCCTGTCAGGTGTTCTCGCTGCAAAGCATACATAAATCCTTTCATGAGATTTGTTGATCAAGGGAAAATTTTCATCTGCAACTTATGTGGATTTAGCAATGATACTCCAAGGGAGTACTTGTGCAACTTAGGGCCTGATGGTAGGCGACGTGATGCTGATGATAGGCCTGAGTTATGCAGAGGAACAGTTGAGTTCATTGCCACCAAGGAATTTCTGGTCCGGGAACCAATGCCAGCTGTGTATTTCTTCCTTGTTGATGTCTCCATGAATGCCGTACAGACTGGTGTAACTGCTGCGTCTTGCAGTGCAATATCCCAGGTTCTTTCTGATCTTCCTGAAGGTCCCCGAACGATGGTTGGAATTGCGACATTTGATTCAACTATTCACTTCTATAGTCTGAAAAATGCTCGACAACAGCCTTTGATGTTTATCGTTCCCGACGTCCAAGATGTGTATACTCCACTTCAGATGGACTTAATTCTCCCAGTTTCCGAGTGCCGTGATAGTTTGGAGCAACTTCTGGAGAGCATCCCCAGCATGTTTGAGAACAATAGGGTTGCTGATTCAGCATTTGGGGCAGCTATGAAGGCAGGTTTCTTAGCTATGAAGCCCACTGGTGGAAAGTTGCTTGTGTTTCAGTCAGTGCTACCATCAGTTGGGACTGGCTCATTATCTGCAAGGGAAACTGATGCTAGATCTAATATTTCCACTGGAGATAAGGAAGCACATAAGCTCCTGCAGCCTGTTGATAAGACACTCAAGACAATGGCACTAGAATTTGCTGAGTATCAAGTTTGTGTGGATGTGTTCCTTGCCACACAGTCATACACAGATATTGCTTCGATATCAGTTGTTCCCAGTACCACTGGTGGCAGGGTTTACTACTACTTCCCATTTTCTGCTGTTTCTGATCCAGCCAAACTCTTCAATGATCTCAGATGGAATATCACTAAACCCCAGGGATTTGAGGCTGTCATGCGTGTCAGGTGCAGTCAGGGCCTTCAAGTTCAAGACTATTCTGGCAACTTCTGCAAGCGTGTTCCTACTGATATTGATTTGCCTGCGATTGACTCCGACAAAACCATAATGGTTACCTTCAAGCATGATGATAAGTTTCAGGAGAACACAGAATGTGGTTTTCAGTGCGCACTTCTTTACACCACGGTATATGGGCAAAGAAGGATAAGGGTCATAAATATTTCACTTCCATGCACAAGCACACTCAACAATCTTTTCCGATATGCTGATCAGGAAGCACAGTTTACTTATGTTGTTAAGCAAGCTGCAAATGGCATTCCATCAAGTTCTCTGTCCCAAGTTAGGGACCAGGTGATAAGTACCTGCATCAATATTCTCCAGTCCTACCGAAAACATTGTGCATCTGTAAGTTCTTCTGGACAGTTAATTCTTCCGGAGGCTTTAAAACTTCTGCCTTTGTATACTCTGGCCTTGATTAAAAGCATAGGACTGAGGAATGATGGGAGAGTAGACGATCGGTCCTATTGGGTCTCTGTTGTCTCCTCAGTTTCTGTGTTATTAGCCATTCCATTGGTGTTTCCTAGGATGATTGCTCTCCATGATCTTACATCAAGGGATGATGAGGATTCCCTTATTCCAAATCCCCTTACTCTCAATAGTGAGAATATACAGGATGATGGGATTTATTTATTGGAAAATGGCGAGGATGGTTTTATTTATGTTGGAAATGCGGTGAACCCTGCCACCCTGGAGCAAATATTTGGTTTCTCATCTTTGGCTGGTGCACCAAACCTGTTGGCATTGGAGCAATTTGATAATGCATTGTCCAGGAAAGTAAATGAAGTTGTGAACGAAATAAGGCGACAGAGATGCTCTTACTTGAGACTGAGACTGTGCCGAAAGGGCGACCCATCTGGAGATTTCTTCCGTTCGCTGCTGGTCGAGGACAAAACACCTGGTGGCCTTTCCTATGTGGAGTTCCTCGTGCATGTTCACAGGCAAATCCAGAGCAAGATGACCTGAGGTGGCCCGCTTCATTGGTGTGATATTTTGGTTGGTAGAGATCAAGAAGAAATTGATTCCCGCATGTGGGTATACAAAGATTACATGGACCGTTTTTCTTTCTGAAAAAAGAGTTGTACTCGTACTTAATTACCCTGTTTGTACTGAGATTTTCATATAAAGGCTTCTTCGTGGTATGGCTTGCAGTGCTGTTTTTATCCCTACACGCATGCAGTTGTTAGATAAAGCGTATATATTTGGTATGGTTTCCTTGTCTACTCGAGAGACTTTTCTTGGTCTTCTACAGGCTACAGCCCCACAGCTCATTAATCCTGTATCCATGGTGTATCATGGGAACATGGAGTGGCTGGAAGATCATTTTGGTAGTTCTTACAATAGTGAATACATAAAATTCACGCTGTCAGAACTTTATTTTTCTGTTCAGAAGACATAAGTTGACTATCTTCCACAGCTTGCCTTGGGTTTTGTGTTGGCCAGGGAGGTTTGCCACTCTGCCCCCTCTCGTTGCGGCCTGGGTCAACTGGTCCCCGCCGCTGATTCAACCATCGTGGAGTGGTGGCTGGAAAGCCGTGCACTGATTCTAAAGCACAGCGGAAAGGTTCCCATTCCCTTGCTCTCCTCAACGTTTGGATGCTTTGGAACCAGTGAAACAGCTGCGTCTTCCAGCGCTCGAGGGTCGTTGCCCGTGAGCATCAAAAGCTTCGAGCTATACTATGGTAGATCTCCGGTGCGTAGGGATTGTCTGATATTTGGAGATGGGGCTCATGTGTCTCTAGGTAGGGTGTGGTCGTGTTCTCCATCGGTGTTTGCTTGCCCACCGTCTATCACTGTGGTGCGGTTTGTAACCGTGGCATGCTGTAGAATCATAGTTTAAAAAACCAAACCGGTGAGATTGTCGGTTCAGGTTTTTACATGCCATAGAATCATAGTTTAAAGAGATTGTCAGTTCAAGTTTTTACACGCCGGTTCGTTGGTTCAATTGCTGGTTTTTTAAGGCGTAAAATAAAACAATTTTTATAATAACATAGCGGAAAAACAATTCGAAAGAGTTGTGTTCCTTCAATTAGACGTCAACATGGTCTTGACGAGTTGGTTATTGGCCTGAATTTATGCTTCGGCCTCACCAGTAATTGAATCCTGATGCACGCACCCTATTTTTCTAGATCAGTTGTACATTCACTTGTTTTCTAGTCTGGTTTTAATTAAAAAACCGCCTGGTTTAGCCCGGTTCAATCTGTTTTCTCTGGTCCATTGCAAGAACGGTCTTTTTGGCTTAAAAGACCGGCAGGGTGCGCGGTTCTGGTTTTTTCTTGTCGGACCATCGGTCCAGTCCGGTCTTTTAAACTATGCTCAGAATACTTTGCATTCTCTTTCTTTCTTCTAATACATCGACACACAAAGCTTTTGTGAACACTCTGCGTGTTTGAAAAAAATGTAGAGTAAATTTCCTGGTGAGCTATACTACACTTCGGTGGCTTCCAGCCCGTAGCAGAGTCTATGCGGATGTGGTGGAAGCGGAAGACGTTGCATGATACGGTGCCCCATGCATCAAACTCGTGCGGATCGTTTTGGTGGCGTGACGTGATTTGTGCAGTTTTGGGTCAGTCCGACCTGGTTATACAACCGAGAGGTTCTGCCTGGACCATACCTTCAGATAGTACAAAGTCTTTAGAAAATTTTCTACTTTATGCACTCTCTGGCATCCCTTTGTGTGACTTGTGCACTTATCTTTTGCTACCCTATCCATGACAATTCATAGGTTGGCTGGAAGAAAAGGGTAAGGTAGAAGCTAGTGGAAATTGGTAGCGCTCCGTCAAAATAACCTATTGCCTATGGAACTTTGCAAAGGAAGAAATTGGTAAAAGTGGGAATGGCAAATCCTTTTTTTTGAAAAATAACTGAGACTTTATTCATTAGAGATTAGAAGTACATCGTTTGTGAGGATCATTACAATTTCATTTAAGGGTTCCTCAAACCAATCAGCAGTCAAAGAAAATCTAGCTAATCTACCAAGCTCATAAGCTACTTTATTTCCTTCTCTATTACAATGTCCGAATCTAGTAGTAACGAAATCACAGGCGTAATGAAAACAATCGTCGAAAATTGCCGCCGCCGCACCCGCCGATTGTCCTTCATCCTGCATAGTTTCAATCACCTCCAGGTTATCCGAGTTAATAATAAGGCGATTACATCTTGCCTTTTGCGCCAGTGATAAACCAAATTTGAGAGCTAAGGCTTCCGCCATTAACACATCTGTGCAATGGTCAACCTTCCCATTTCCTCCCGTAATGAATCCGCCTCTGTCGTCTCTCAGGACCGCCCCCATCGTGCCCCTAAGCAAGCCGTGGTCAAAAGAAGCATCAACGTTAAGTTTCACAAAACCTCTGGGGGGCACAACCCCCCCTTTTTTATTAGAGGCATTGGGCGATAAAGCATTTACAAAGTTTGTGGTAAGGGCTGGAACCCCCATTGAAATTTGAGTTGCATTTTGCGTTTTCTCCTTGTGCACCAATTTTCGTCTTTCCCACCATAGATACCATGCTGAGACAGCAATCATCTCACACATATTTTTGTAGCCCATCAACCACAATTATTGGTCTGGAAGAAGTAGTAGATATTCCAACATTGCCTCGCCAGCACGATCGACTTCGCAAGCTTTATCAATAATGTCATCCAACCCCAGCCTTTTCCAAACCTCCTTTGCTTTACTGCACCGAAACAACATATGCTTTGTACTACCTCCGTTCGGAAATACTTGTCCAACGAATGGATGTATCCAGATGTATTTTAGTTCTAGATACATTCATTTGTATACATTTCCACGACAAGTATTTCCGGACGGAAGGATTATCTTCTAAACCCCCAGAGCAAGTAGGGCAAATGGGCGAGACCTTCATATGTTTGTTAGCGAGCGTAACCCGACATGGGAATGTTCCATGAAGCGTATGCCATATAAATATTTTAACTTTTGCCAGACAAGCTAACTTCCATATCTTACTCCAAACGGGGTTAACTGCGGTTCGCCCCATTCCATTAGAGTGTCTTAATTTGCTGCCATACTGATGATCCCACTCGACAGAGTAAGCTGATCGAACCAAGAACATACCATTTTTCGTATAACTCCAAGCAATGAAATCTGGCATATCATGTTGCGAGAGTGGAATTGAAAGAATCTGTTGTACATCGATGGGCCACATAGTTTGTCTAATCAAATCTTCATCCCAGTTATTGGAAACAGGATCAATGAGGTCACCTACCTTAGTTAACAGTTGTCCCGCCTTAGGCGTTAAACTTTCCTATTGGCACAACTTGGGATCCAGACGTCTTTCCAAATATTGATGTTTTGTCCATTCCCCACTTGCCAAATATAACCACATTTCAGGGAATTTGTGCCTGCCATAATGCTTTGCCAAGTAAAAATGATCCCTTCCTTAGCTTGGAGTTCAACAAATCACCATCGGGGTAGTACTTAGCCCTTAGGATAGAAGCACACAAGGAATCAGGATTATCCAAAAGACGCCACGCCTGTTTGGCGAGCAATGCTAGGTTGAAAGAGTGAATATCATGGAATCTCATTCCTCCTTGATTTTTAGGTACACACATTTTCCATGTAACGCCCCGAGACCGATGCGCTAGGTGTCTTCCAGTTATTCGCTGTTGTTTCCTTGTCATTCACTTGCGTGTTGCATCTTGCCATGTCATCATCTGCATTGCATATGCATGTTTTTCAAAACTTGCATTCGTCCGGGTCTCTCAGTTCTTTCCGTTGTCCGTTCTGAGCCCAGACACACTTGCACGCGCCCGCGGCATGTCCGAAATAGTATTTTATAAGTAGCCGGTAAATGTTCTCGGAATGGGTTGGAAGTTGGCATGCGGCGTTGTTATGTTGTAGGTAGGCCGCCTGCCAAGTTTCATCGCATTAGGAGTTCGTTTGACACCCCAACGGATAACTATAGCGGCAGTATAACCGGTTTATCGTTGGACGTTTTCGGTCTCCGGAAACCTTGCCGGGCTGCATTTCCATCTCTCTCCTCTCAGCCCAACCCACTCTCCACATCCCACCTAACCCAGCTAAACCCCTTCTCTTGATCGGAATCGTCGGATCGCGATCGGATGCACCGAAACGCTCCAAAATCCCCCTAACCTAGCCCCCCTTGTTATATATAGCAGGTCTTCCCCTCCATTTTTTGGCAAACCCTACCCCTCCTAGCCTCCTCCCAACTCCAACTGTCGCATCTTCCTCGAAATCCGTGCCCAACCGCTGCCCCGCCGCCATTTGTCACCAGCGCCGTCGCTTCCCTCCTCAAATTCCAGTCGGACACCTCGTCCCTGCAACTTGGCGCGTAGCCATTGGTTGCGCCGCACCTAGCGCCGCCCGTGGCCAATCGGGCGATGCCACATGCCCTCCCCAGCGCCTCCCACAGCCGCTAGGCCCACCGAGCCCGCGTCAAGCCCGTCCGAGCCCATTTGGGCCCGGAACCATGCCACCGCCCGCAGCGCAGGAGCGCCCGCACCCCGAGTGCCTCCTCCTGCCGACCCGCTCGCCAGAGCCTCGCTGCTCCCGTGCCGCAGGCCGGAGCCGCCGCCGCCGACCTCTCAGGCTAGCCCAGTCGCCCCGCCTCTCTGCTTCCTTCTCCTTCCCCTTCGGCTTCCCTCTCTAAACTCTTTCTCTCTCGAAGGTGCCTCGCCGCCGCCCCTAGGAGCCTGCCATGACCGCCGCCGTCTGGTCCCGTGCTCCGCCGCCTTGCTGTGAGCTGGCGCCGGATCAGGCCGGGAGACAGGCGGACCCATCCATCCCCGTCGACCCCTGGCCTCCCCTGCTCACCTACGCCGCCGCCTCGTCTTGGACCGCCGCCGGCGTCCCTGCCATGGCCTCCTCTCCAACGAGCACCTCGACTCGTGCCTCGCTCGACCGCTCGCACGCTCGTTGACCAGCTCTAGCGCGTGGACCGGCCCAGCGCTCCAGCAAGGCCCACTGCTCCACCGACATGTGCCATGGTCCATGGTGAGCCGCCCCCAGCGCCTGCCATTGGTTTGGCCCATAGCCAGTTTCGGCCCATGTTTTTTTCCTAAACGAATTTTTCTAATATCCATGAGTTTGGCAGTTTTGCAGAAAAACCCTCCATGTTCATGCATTTAATAACTCATCATCCGTGCACCGGATTAAAATGTTTTATATATGTAAAATGCTTAAATTTTGTCTAGTTTCATAATATGCTGCTTTCATGCATGTTAAAAATGTTTAAATTTTTTTTGTGTTTATTTTGCATAATGCCATGTTAAATGATTTATTTCATAACTTAATAACCGCAGCTCCAAATTTAATAAACTTTATATGTAAATGGGGTAGAAAAATGCATAGTTAACATGATGTACTTAATTTGCATGTTTAAAAACTCTAAAATTATGTTTAGGGCAGAATAGTAGCTAATTCGAAATATGCATATGAGGATTTTTCGGAATTGTTGTTGTTGTTTCCGACCTCATTTAAACTTGCTAAATTGTGTAGTTTACTTATGCTTCACCTCTTGCCATGTTTAACAACATTTAACATTGTTGGGTACATAACAGGAGAGAACTAAATAAATGTATGTGGTGTTTCGTCAATATGCAACTCGTTGCATATTAAGCTCCGCTTAACTTGTAGTGTTGTTTGTGCACTTTGCCATACCTCTTTAAACCGGACATGCATCATACTTGATTGTGCATTATGCCATGTTTATGTGATGGTTGTTTACCATGTTGTTTGCTCCTCTCCGGTGGTGCTTCTTCTTGTTAGTTCCGGTAACGATGCGCTTGTGAGGATCCGTTCGACTACGTCTGTTTGTTTTCTTCATGGACTCGTTCTTCTTCCTTGTGGGATTTCAGGCAAGATGACCGTACCCTCGATATCACTTCTATCTTTGCTTTGCTAGTTGTTCGTTCTACCGCTATGTCGCGCTACCTACCATTTGTTATATCATGCCTCCCATATTGCCATGTCAAGCCTCTAACCCACCTTCCTAGCAAACCGTTGTTTGGCTAGGTTACCGCTTTTGCTTAGCCCCTCTTATAGTGTTGCTAGTTGCAGGTGCCTTGCAGTTTGTTCCATGTTGGAACATGGATATGTTGGGATATAATATCATCTCTTATTTAATTAATGCATCTATATACTTGGTATAGGGTGGAAGGCTCGGCCTTATGCCTGGTGTTTTGTTCCACTCTTGCCGCCCTAGGTTCCGTCATACCGGCGTTATGTTCCTTGATTTTGCGTTCCTAACGCGGTTGGGGTTATGGGACAGTTCGCTTTGAATAAAACTCCTCCAGCAAGGCCCAACCATGGTATTACCATTTGCCTCACCACCACCTATATTTTTCCCTTGGGAGTCGCGCTCCCGAGGGTCATCTTTATTTTAACCCCCCGGGCCAGTGCTTCTCTAAGTGTTGGTCCGAACCGGGCATCCTGCGGGGTGCTACCTCTTGAGCACTGCGTTGGTTTTCCCTTGAAGAGGAAAGTGTGATGCAGTAAAGTAGCGTAAGTATTTCCCTCGGTTTTTGAGAACCAAGGTATCAATCCAGTAGGAGATCATGCTCGAGTCCCACGCACCTACACAAACAAATAAGAACTTCGCAACCAACGCGATAAAGGGGTTGTCAATCCCTTCACGGTCACTTACAAGAGTGAGATCTGATAGATATGATAAGATAATATTTTTGGTATTTTTATGATAAAGAGAAATAAAGATGCAAAGTAAAATAAACGACAATAGAAATAACTAAGTGTTGGAAGATTAATATGATGGAAGATATACCCGGGGGCCATAGGTTTCACTAGTGGCTTCTCTCAAGAGCATAAGTATTACGGTGGGTAAACGAATTACTGTCGAGCAATTGATAAAAAAGCGAATAATTATGAGAATATCTAGGTATAATCATGTATATAGGCATCACGTCCGCGACAAGTAGACCAAAATGATTCTGCATCTACTACTATTACTCCACACATCGACCGCTATCGAGCATGCATCTAGAGTATTAAGTTCATAAGAACAGAGTAATGCTTTAAGTAAGATGCCATGATGTAGAGGGATAAACTCATGCAATATGATATAAACCCCATCTTTTTATCCTCGATGGCAACAATACAATACGTGTTATTTGCCTTTCTATCACTGGGATCGAGCACCGCAAGATTGAACCCAAAGCTAAGCACTTCTCCCATTGCAATAAAGATCAATCTAGTATGCCGAACCAAACTGATAATTCGAAGAGACTTGCAAAGATAAACCAATCATACATAAAAGAATTCAGAGGAGAATCTAATATTGTTCATAGATAATCTTGATCATAAACCCACAATTCATCGGATCTTGACAAACATACCGCAAAAGAAGATTACATCGAATAGATCTCCAAGAAGATCGAGGAGAACTTTGTATTGAGATCCAAAGAGAGAGAAGAAGTGATCTAGCTAATAACTATGGACCCGAAAGTCTGAAATAAACTACTCACACATCATCGGAGAGGCCATGGAGTTGATGTAGAGGCCCTCCGTGATCAATGCCCCATCCGGCGGAGCTCTGGAAAAGGCCCCAAGATGGGATCTCTCAGGTATAGAAGGTTGCGGTGGTGGAATTAGGTTTTCGTGGTGCTCCTGGATATTTGGGGGGTACGTGGATATATATAAGAGGAATAAGTACATCGGTGGAGCAACAAGGGGCCCACGAGGGTGGAGGGCACGCCCAGGGGGGTAGGCGCCCCCTGCCTCGTGCCCTCCTCGATCGTTTCTTAACGCCCACTCCAAGTCTCCTGGATCATGTTTGTTGAGAAAATCACGTTCTCGAAGGTATCATTCCGTTTGGACTCCGTCTGATATTCCTTTTCGGCGGAACTCTAAAATAGGAAAAAAAAACAGCAATTTGGGTTGGGCCTCCGGTTAGTAGGTTAGTCCCAAAAATGATATAAAAGTGTAAAATAAAGCCCATTTATATCCAAAATAGATAATATAATAGCATGGAGCAATCAAAAATTATAGATACTTTGGAGACGTATCACGGGGCCACCTCGGGGAAACTTGAGGGCTGGTTTTACTCGTAGCTTGACCTATCCGGTGTGCCCTGAGAACGAGATATGTGCAGCTCCTATCGGGATTTGTCGGCACATTCGGGTGGCTTTGTCGGTCTTGTTTTACCATTGTCAAAATGTCTTGTAACTGGGATTTCGAGTCTGATCGGGTTGTTCCGGGAGAAGGAATATCCTTCGTTGATCGTGAGAGCTTGTGATGGGCTAAGTTGGGACACCCCTGCAGGGTTTAAACTTCCGAGAGCCATGCCTGCGGTTATGTGGCAGATGAGAATTTGTTAATATCCGATTGTAGAGAACTTGACACTTGACTTAATTAAAATGAATCAATCACGTGTGTAGCCGTGATGGTCTTTTTCCGGCGGAGTCCGGGAAGTGAACGCGGTCTTGTGTTATGCCTGAACGTAAGTAGTTTCAGGACCACTTCTTGATCACTCTAGTTTCATGACCGTTGCCTAGCTTCTCATCTTACTCTTATTTGCGTATGTTAGCCACCATATTTGCTTAGCACTTGCTGCAGCTCCACCTCTTTACCTTACCCTACCCATAAGCTTAAATAGTCTTGATCTCGCGGGTGTGAGATTGCTGAGTCCTCGTGGCTCACGGATACTTCCAAAATAGTTGTAGGTGCCGATGATACCAGTGCAGGTGACGCAACCGAGCTCAAGTGGGAGCTCGATGAAGATCTTGATAGTTGTTTTGTATCTTTTCCGGTTGATCAGTAGTGGTGCCCATTGGGACGATCGGGGATCTAGCATGTGGGGTTGCCTTCCTTTATTTTGGTTTCATAGTCGGACCTTGATTGTACTCTAGATGATGTATGTTTAACTTGTTATTTGTGTGAAGTGGTGATTGTAAGCCAACTCTTTATCCCTTTCTTATTCAGTACATGGGATTGTGTGAAGATTACCCCTCTTGCGACAAAACCACCATGCGGTTATGCCTCTAAGTCGTGCCTTGACACGTGGGAGATATAGCCGCATCGTGGGTGTTACAAGTTGGTATTAGAGCCATCCCCGACTTAGGAGCCCCCTGCTTGATCGAACCACTAACGTTGTTGGGTCTAGAACAAAATGTTTTGAGTCTTAGGATTATATATATATCGGAGAGTAGGATTCTTTTTACTCCTCAGTCCCTTCGTCACTCTGGTGAGGTCTCCCGGCGTAGATGTTTTGACTTTCCTCTCCTCAAATTTCACTAAAAAAATTTAGGATCACGCGGGTATCTTGGAATCGTTCCGATATTCTTGTGATGAGAACATTGTTCTTGGTGCCTCCTGACACTTAGGGGTTGTGGCAGTGTCCCGGGGAGTTGAGCTCCGAGGTGTTGTCGTCACAATTTTATCGTTGCATTTCTGGAATGCATGAGTTCGCCGACATTGAAAATCTCTTTTATGCAGTTGTTGGTGAGATAACCTCGACGCCACCCAGTACTGGGGCGGGAGTTCGGGAGTATTGCCATAACTCGTATAACGGATGCTTTTTGAAGGTTGAGGTACACGATTTCCGAAGGTTTCTTGGTTATGTGTTGAAGGATGGATACAGCTAGATGTAGGGATTGTTAGTTTGGGTGAGATATTATGCTTCCCCTGTATCCCCAACACCTGATTGCATAACAAGAAAGTTTCGAGAGTTTATAGGTGGGAATTCAAGTAGCTCCCAGGATATCTTTCCAACAGATGCATGATATGAGATTGGGGTTCGACGTCTAGTGGTCCACCTATCCACGGTTGGTTTTACAGTGGTCTCGTTGTGTCTTAAAGAGTCCTTGGCTATGCTAACTCGGGGACGATTCGTATGTCATGTGCACTTCCTTGTACATGATGGTGTTGTAGGATCGAGCCCGTGTGGGCCCCACCACGAAAATTTCAGACGAAATCTCTATCATATATTTTTTCCGGCTTATTTTGCAAGCCAATCCTTTGTTTTGTTTTCAGTTGTGGTATTCAAGTTGCTTCAAAGTTAGTGTTGATTCCATACCTTTCCTAAGCGGTGTTCTCATATTCCTATGTGAATAATAATCCTTCTTGATCATCGAGTTTGTCATCTCAATTTCTTCTCAACCGGCGTGATTCTCTTCAAGTTAAGTCGATCCCTTCAACATTTGCAAGATCATTTATCACTTCTTTTCAATGGTGTATGTTTCAACCGTCCCCAGTTTCCTTTGTTTTCCCGCCCTCCCACCCTTTTTCTACAAGGACTCAGATTTCTTGATCAAGTATCCTTTTATTAATGGGAAGTCTCTCCATTCTTTTTCATCAACGTTCTTATCCGGTGATTCTCAGGAAGATACTAACAGAGCTTCAAGTTTATTATTCTTCGTTCTTTTTTCTTCTCTGGTGGATTCAATTCAAGCTTTGTTGATCATATCCTTTCCTCGGTTCAAATGCTCTCTCGTGCCGGTGCACCTCTTAATCATTCACTTCTCGCTATTCATTTGTTCTGGAGTGCTGAAGATGTCTCAGAAGGCTCGTCTTTTCATTCAAGATCTGTTCAACCTATTTCGAGGTTGTTATCTCATTCAAGCCATTTAATTCAACCAGCATAATCTTCCTTTTAAATCATTCAACGGTGTTTCTCTTGAGTGGGCCATAACCCACATGTCTTTCCCAGGATCTTATCTGACTCTTCTAATTTTCCCGGAGCTTCTCAAATTCTTTCAAAGTTGACGTAAGAATGAATTATCATCAGTCATATGTCTTTCTCCAAGATCTTTCAAATTCTTTTCATCATTGGTTCAACCTTTCTAATTTTCATCCCGGAGTATCTCAACAATTCGTGGTGGTGTTTCTCATCATCATCCTCTACATTTGAAGACCGAAGAAGAGTTTTTCCTCCAAATCTTATCCGTTCTCTCAGAGATGCGAAGTTCAAGCTTGCTGCCATCCTCTCATAACTGTTTTCGATTGTGGGAATTCTTTTCACCCATCCGGAGCAATTCATGAGTCTTTTTAGTTTGATTCTTCGGAGGCCATCATTTCAGAAGATTTATTCGTTCTCAACATTCAGCCCTCATTCCCCAATTCTACCGGCCGGTGCATCATTCAAACATCCTCTAATCGGTTCATGATCTCTCCGTTTTCATGTATCTAAATCCCCCCAGGTATCTTCTTTCGTTTTTCCAATTCTTCCCGGTGAATTGTGCCTTTGCTACTTTCATTTCCAGTTCTTACGACGGTTCATTCAAGAATTCTCTTCCGTTGTTATTGTATCAATTCATTCGTTCTTTCCAAATCCTACCGGTGGTTCGTTGAAGTCCTTCTCATGTTTGCGCTATATCTCTCTTAATCCTTTCTATGAGAATAAGTAGTATGCCAAATTCGTTGCTTGTCATCAATTTTCATCAATTTAAATTGATGAAGGATAAACACACAGTAAATCTTATTCTTGTTTTCTTTGAGGTGATTCAATTCTTTTATTCTGGAGTTCATTCATGATATCAATTTATCGGTGCTAAGTTGTTCATCTTTCTTTTCTAGAGTTCCAAGTTTTCCGCATTATCTGGTCGCGAAGCCCCATCTAAATCATCGCAAGGCTTCACCTTGTGTTTTCAACTTCTCTTTCTTTTTGATCATTCTTTTATTACTGGAGTTCTTCATGGAGTCTACATGGTGGTTCGTCAAGGATTCTTTTCATTCTTCAATTGTTCTTCAAGATATCTTTCAAAGTTATGATCCGCCAAGCTAGACTCAAAATTAAACAGGGTGCTCAACACATGTTTTGTTTTGAGGAGTTCAAGTATTCTTCATATTGCATTCTGAAATGCAATTCGTTCTACTTTATCTTTCGAGGTGGTGTTATGTCACTCTTGACAATTTTCCTTCGTGTGTCATGATTCAACAGTTGTCAAGAATGAGATAGTTAAACCCATCAATTTCTTTGAGCATGAGCTCTTCTCAATCCATCAATCTCTTCGTTGGAGTTATCTTGGGTTATATCTCACCTAAAGCCTTCCCTAAGGAATGTTGCTAATTATGGTGCTATTTATTGATCCAAGTTTCCTCCTACTCTCGCGGTGAAAGAAGTTTTTTCCATCTCTTTGTTCCTTTTAGCTAATCAATCTTTTGGTAGTGGCAGAATTTCACCTCAAGTTTTGGGATGTTTTCCATAAGCTCACAACAAGTTTATTCTTTTCATTGTTCATTTCCCAACAACTCCATCCAATCCTCTATGGAAGGATGCTTTCAAATTCATTCAACGTAGAAGATGTTGTTTTCTTCTTTGTTACTTTCAGTCTATTCTATCTTTTGTTCCGGAGGCATTGTGATGTTGCACTCTTTGACCCATCATCCCATTTTTGTCAAAGATCATGCTCTTTCCTTTGCCTATCCATTCAACCAGAGTGTCGTGCCCTCTTTTCAAGCTCTTCCGATTCTATCAAGTTTTGCCTCCCTTCTCAACCGGAGTGCTGTCTGAAATCTTTCTTACCCCTTGTGCCATTCTTTCAATAGTTCCGGAGGCAGTGTGCTGTTGATTTCGTATCCTCTCATCTTGTAAAATTCATGTTCAATTCCTTCTATTTACAGTAGGAGTGCTGTCCAAATTTTATCATTCTTATTCCTTCTCTATCTTGTTTTAACCGGAGTGTTGTCGTAATTGATCTTTATCATTACTTGTACATCTTGTTTCAACCGGAGTGCTTGCATGTACTTCTTGTTCATTGTAACCCTTTTCTTATGTCTTTCAACCTACAAGGTTCTAGTAATGTTCCTTGTTCCTCTTTTCTAATGGAGTGTTTTCAACTTTGTTCATCTTCATTGCATTCTTTCATTCAATTTGTTCAACCTCTCAAGGTTCATGGTTTCACTCGTTTGTCCAAGAAGCAACTTAGTTTACCTCTCCTCCTCCTTTTTCTGCTTCCCTCCGGTGCCATCCTAGATCTCGGAACGAGATCCTCTTGTAGTGGTGGAGTGTTGTAACACCCCGAGACCGATGTGACAGGTGTCTTCCAGTTATTCATTGTTGTTGCCTTGTCATTCGCTTGTGTGTTGCATCTTGCCATCTCATCATCCACATTGCATCTGCATGTTTTTCAAAACTTGCATTCGTCCGGGTCTCCCAGTTCTTTCCATTGTCCGTTCTAAGCCCAGACACACTTGCACGCGCCCGTGGCATGTCCGAAATATCATTTTATAAGTGGCCGGTGAATGTTCTCGTAATAGGTTGAAAGTAGGCATGCGGTGTTGTTATGTTGTAGGTAGGCCGCCTGCCAAGTTTCATCGCATTCGGAGTTCGTTTGACGCCCCAATGGATAACTATAATGGCAGTATAGCCGGTTTATCGTCGGACGTTTTCGGTCTCCGGAAACCTTGCCAGGCTGCATTTCCGTCTCTCTCCTCTCAGCCCAACCCACTCTCCACAGCCCACCTAACCCAGCTAAACCCCTCCTCTCGTTTGGAACCGTCGGATCACGATCGGATGCTCCGAAACGCTCCAAAATCCCCCTAACCTAGCCCCCCTTGTTATATATAGCAGGTCTTCCCCTCCATTTTTGGCAAACCCTGCCTCTCAGGCTAGCCTGTCGCCCCGCCTCTCTGCTTCCTTCTCCTCCCCCTTAGGCCTCCCTCTCTAAACTCTCTCTCTCTCACAGGTGCCTCGCCGCCGACCCAGGAGCCTGCCATGACCGCCGCCGTCGACTGGTCCTGCACTCCGCTGCCTTGCCGCAAGCTGGCGCCAGATCCGGCCGGGAGACGGGCGGATCCACCCATCCCCTCGACCCCTGGCCTCCCCTGCTCGCCTACGCTGCCGCCTTATCGTGGACCGCCACCGACGTCCCTGCCATGGCCTCCTCTCCAATGAGCACCTCGACCCATGCCTCGCTCGACCGCTCATTGACCAGCTCCAGCGCGTGGGCCGGCCCAGCGCTCCGGCAAGGCCCACTGCTCCACCGACCTGGGCCATGGTCCATGGTGATCTGCCCCCCAGCGCCTGCCACTATTTTGGCCCATAGCCAGTTTCGGCCCATGTTGTTTTTTTTCTGAACGAACTTGTCTAATTGAAGGAAATATGCCCTAGAGGCAATAATAAAGTTATTATTCATTTCCTTATTTCATGCTAAGTGTTTATTATTCATGCTAGAATTGTATTAACAAGAAACATAATACATGTGTGAATACATAGACAAACAAAGTGTCACTAGTATGCCTCTACTTGACTAGCTCATTGATCAAAGATGGTTATGTTTCCTAACCATGGACATGAGTTGTCATTTGATAAATGGGATCACATCATTAGGAGAATGATGTGATTGACTCGACCCATTCCGTTAGCTTAGCACTTGATCGTTTTAGTTTACTGCTATTGCTTTCTTCATGACTTATACATGTTCCTATGACTATGAGATTATGTAACTCCCGATTACCGGAGGAACTCTTTGTGTGCTACCAAACGTCACAACGTAACTGAGTGATTATAAAGGTGCTCTACAAGTGTCTCCGATGGTACTTGTTGAGTTGGCATAGATCGAGATTAGGATTTGTCACTCCGATTGTCGGAGAGGTATCTCTGGGCCCTCTCGGTAATGCACATCACTATAAACCTTGCAAGAAATGCAACTAATGAGTTAGTTGCGGGATAGTGCATTACGGAACGAGTAAAGAGACTTGCCGGTAACGAGATTGAATTAGGTATTGAGATACCGACGATCGAATCTCGTGCAAGTAACATACTGATGACAAAGGGAACAACGTATGTTGTTATGTGGTTTGACCGATAAAAGATCTTCGTAGAATATGTAGGAGCCAATATGAACATCCAGGGTCCGCACGCTTAACGTTCGGTGACGATCGGTATTATGAGTTTATGTGATTTGATGTACCGAAAGTAGTTCGCAGTCCCGGATAAGATCGGGGACATGACGAGGAGTCTCGAAATGGTCGAGATGTAAAGATTGATATATTGGACGACTATATTCGGACATCGGAAAGGTTCCGAGTGATTTAGGTATTTTTTGGAGTACCGGGGAGTTACGGGAATACGGGGAAGAAGTATTGGGCCTCATGGGCCAAGTGGTGGAAGAGAGGAGGCAAGGCGTGTGCCCCCTAGCCCAAACCGAATTGGACTAGGGGTCCGGCCCCCCTTTCCTCCTTTCCTCCCTCTCCTTCCTTCTCCCTCTCCTCCTTCTTAGGAAAGGGGGGGTCCTACTCCTACTAGGAGGAGGACTCCTCCTCCTGGCGCGCCCTACAGGGGCCGGCCGGCCTCCCCCTTGATCCTTTATATACGGGGGCAGAGGGCACCCTAGAACACACAAGTTAATTGTTACAAGCCGTGTGCGGTGCCCCCTCCACCATAATCCACCTCAATCATATCGTAGCGGTGCTTAGGCGAAGCCCTGCGTCGGTAGCAACATCATCACCGTCATCATGCCGTCGTGCTAACGGAACTCTCCTATGAAGCTCTGCTAGATCGGAGTTCGTGGGTCATCATCGAGTTGAACGTGTGCTGAACTCGGAGGTGCCGTGCGTTCGATACTTGGATCGGTCGGATCGTGAAGACGTTCCACTACATCAACCACGTTCTCATAACGCTTCCGCTTACGGTCTATGAGGGTACATGGATGATACTCTTCCCTCTCATTGCTATGCATCACCATGATCTTGCGTGTGCGTAGGATTTTTTTTGAGATTACCACGTTCCCCAACACTAACATCCAGGAGTTTGGCAGTTTTGCAGAAAACCCCTCCATGTTCATGCATTTAATAACTCATCATCTGTGCACCGGATTAAAATGATTTATATATGTAAAATGCTTAGAATTTTGCCTAGTTTCATAATATGATGCTTTCATGCATGTTAAAAATGTTAAAAATGTTGTTTGTGTTTATTTTGCATAGTGCCATGTTAAAATGATTTATTTCATAACTTAATAACCGTAGCTCCAAATTTAATAAACTTTATATGTAAATGGGTAGAAAAATGCATAGTTTAACATGATGTACATACTTTGCATGTTTAACAACTCTAAAATTATGTTTATGGCAGAACAGTAGCTAATTCGAAATATGCATATGAGGATTTTCCGGAATTGTTGTTGTTGTTTCCGGCCTCATTTAAACTTGCTAAAATGTGTAGTTTACTTATGCTTCACCTCTTGCCATGTTTAACAATATTAAATATTGTTAGGTACATAACGGGAGAGAACTAAATAAATGTATGTGGTGTTTCGTCAATATGCAACTCGTTGCATATTGAGCTCCGCTTAACTTGTAGTGTTGTTTGTGCACTTTGCCATGCCTCTTTAAATCGGACATGCATCATACTTGATTGTGCATCATGCCATGTTTATGTGATGGTTGTTTACCATGTTGTTTGCTCCTTTCCGGTGATGCTTCTTCTTGTTAGTTCCGGTAACGTCGCGCTTGTGAGGATCCGTTCGACTACGTCCATTTGTTTTCTTCATGGAATCGTTCTTCTTCCTTGCGGGATTTCAGGCAAGATGACCGTACCCTCGATATCACTTCTATCTTTGCTTTGCTGGTTGTTCGTTCTTCCGCTATGTCGCACTACCTACCATATGTTATATCATGCCTCCCATATTGCCATGTCAAGCCTCTAACCCACCTTCCTAGCAAACCGTTATTTGGCTAGGTTACCGCTTTTGCTTAGCCCCTCTTACAGTGTCGCTAGTTGCAGGTGCCTTGCAGTTTGTTCCATGTTGGAACATGGATATGTCGGGATATCATATTATCTCTTATTTAAGTAATGCATCTATATACTTGGTAAAGGGTGGAAGGCTCGGCCTTATGCCTGGTGTTTTGTTCCACTCTTGCTGCCCTAGTTTTCGTAATACCGGTGTTATGTTCCTTGATTTTGCGTTCCTAACGCGGTTGGGTTTATGGAACCCCCTTGATAGTACGCTTTGAATAAAACTCCTCCAGCAAGGCCCAACCTTGGTTTTACCATTTACCTCACCACCACCTATATTTTTCCCTTGGGAGTCGCGCTCCCGAGGGTCATCTTTATTTTAACACCCCCGGGCCAGTGCTTCTCTAAGTGTTTGTCCGAACCGGGCAGCCTGCAGGGCCATTGAAGGAAATATGCCCTAGAGGCAATAATAAAGTTATTATTTATTTCCTTATATCATGATAAATGTTTATTATTCATGCTAGAATTGTATTAACCGGAAACATAATACATATGTGAATACATAGACAAACAGAGTGTCACTAGTATGCCTCTACTTGAATAGCTCGTTAATCAAAGATGGTTATGTTTCCTAACCATGGACAAAGAGTTGTTATTTGATTAACGGGATCACATCATTAGGTGAATTATCTGATTGACATGACCCATTCCATTAGCTTAGCACCCGATCATTTAGTATGTTGCTATTGCTTTCTTCATGACTTATACATGTTCCTATGACTATGAGATTATGCAACTGCCGTTTGCCGGAGGAACACTTTGTGTGCTACCAAACATCACAATGTAAATGGGTGATTATAAAGGTGCTCTACAGGTGTCTCCAAAGGTACATGTTGGGTTGGCGTATTTCGAGATTAGGATTTGTCACTCCGATTGTCGGAGAGGTATCTCTGGGCCCTCTCAGTAATGCACATCACTTAAGCCTTGCAAGCATTGCAACTAATGAGTTAGTTGCGGGATGATGTATTACAGAACGAGTAAAGAGACTTGCCAGTAACGAGATTGAACTAGGTATAGGATACCGACGATCGAATCTCGGGCAAGTAACATACCGATGACAAAGGGAACAACGTATGTTGTTATGCGGTCTGACCGATAAAAGATCTTCGTAGAATATGTAGGAGCCAATATGAGCATCCAGGTTCCGCTATTGGTTATTGACCGGAAACGTGTCTCGGTCATGTCTACATTGTTCTCGAACCTGTAGGGTCCGCACGCTTAAGGTTACGATGACAGTTATATTATGAGTTTATGCATTTTGATGTACCGAAGGTTGTTTGGAGTCCCGGATGTGATCACAGACATGACGAGGAGTCTCTAAATGGTCGAGACATAAAGATTGATATATTGGAAGCCTATGTTTGGATATCGGAAGTGTTCCGGGTGAAATCGGGATTTTACCGGAGTACCGGGAGGTTACTGTAACCCCCCGGGAGGTATATGGGCCTTAGTGGGCCTTAGTGGAAGAGAGGAGAGGTGGCCAGAGATGGGCCGCGCGCCCCTCCCCCCTTGGTCCGAATTGGACAAGGAGAGGGGGCCGGCCCCCCTTCCT